>NC_064855.1:60241931-60616931 GCF_024139225.1 Suncus etruscus
TTTCTCAATAGTGATGGGCCTGGTTAGATATGCTACATCATCTTTATTCAATTATGGAAGGATATAAGACTGCAAGAATTTATCCATTTTTTTCTAGGTTCTCATGTTTTGTGGCATAGTTTCTCAAAGTAGTCTCTGATTACCCTTTGAATCTTTGCAATATCTGTAGTGATCTCCCCTTATCATTTCTAATCTGGTTTATTAAGTTTCTCTCTCTCCCTTTCTTTGTGAGTTTTATCAATCTTGTTTATTTTTTTCAAAGAACCAACTTTTGCTTTCGTTGATCTTTCAGATTGCTTTTGGATTTCCACTTCATTGATTTCTGCTCTAAGCTTTAGTATTTCCTTCTGCCTACCTATTTTTGGTTCCTTTTGTTGATTGTTTTCTAATTTTATAAGCTGAGTCATTGTGCTATTCATATGGGTCCCTTCTTCTTTCCTGATGGTGCTTGCTATATTTTCCTCTCAGTATCACTTTTGCTGGTCCCATAAATTCTCATAATTTATGTCTTAATTATCATTTGTTTCCAGGAATGTTGTGATTTCCTCTTTGATTTCATCTCTTATCCACTGGTTGTTCAGTAGTAAGCTGTTTAATTTCCAGGTGCTAAAATTCTTCTTCTGTGTCCCTTTG
This sequence comes from Suncus etruscus, assembly GCF_024139225.1. Classification (NCBI taxonomy): domain Eukaryota; kingdom Metazoa; phylum Chordata; class Mammalia; order Eulipotyphla; family Soricidae; genus Suncus; species Suncus etruscus. The sequence goes on from NC_064855.1 coordinate 60,242,565, forward strand.
TACTTCATGTCTAATTTCAGTGCCTTGAGATCAGGTAAGGTATCACAATTTCTATCCTCTTGATTTTATGGCGGTATGTTTTATGGGCAAGCTGGTCATTTGCAAAACAACATAAAACACAATACTAAGTAGATCCTTAAAATTTAACATCAACATGGCTGGAATGATGATGCATTGGGTTGCCTACTATCTGGCAGACTTGGGTACAATCCTCCAGCACTACCGATGTTTTCTTTTTTCTTTTTTCTTTTTTTTGGTTTTTGGGCCACACCCGTTTGACGCTCAGGGGTTACTCCTGGCTATGTGCTCAGAAATCGCCCCTGTCTTGGGGGGACCATATGGAACGCCGGGGATCGAACCGCAGTCCTTCCTACACTAGCATTTGCAAGGCAGACACCTTACCTCTAGCGCCACCTTCCCGGCCCCACAATGTTTTCTTAAGCCTCTCCAAGAGTGACCTCTTTGAGTGCAGAGTCAGGAGTAAATCCTGGCACCTCTGGTGTGACCCCAAACAAAAACCAAAAAATTAACTTTAATATGGTAGAAAACAAAGAAAGGGTCATTAAAATGCGTAACTGTAAAAGCCAACTTAAATGTGATGCATTTTAAGGGAACTAAAGAAACTCTGAAGGAGCCTACAAAAGGTGATTGGAAAGAAAAATTGTCATGTGTATTCTGTTCCTCCTCTTAGTTTTCTTTCTTTTTTTTTAAAACCCATCTATGCACTCTTTATTTATTTATTTATTTATTTATTTATTTATTTATTTATTTATTTTTGGTTTTTGGGCCACACCCGGCAGTGTTACTCCTGGCTGTCTGCTCAGAAATAGCTCCTGGCAGGCACGGGGGACCATATGGGACACCGGGATTCGAACCAACCACCTTTGGTCCTGGATCGGCTGCTTGCAAGGCAAACACTGCTGTGCTATCTCTCCGGGCCCCTCCTCTTAGTTTTCAATTTGAGCCTCTAATAACAGGTGGTTGTCAAAAAGTCATTTGTCTCTTTTCTAGACTTTGGGTTTTGTCTAACTACTCACTATGTAGATGTCTATTATTTTTCTAAATGTATGGTTTTAAAGTACTTGATTTGTTTAAAACTTGTGAGAGAGCCTTGGAAATCTGGAATAGATTTGTGTCAGTTATTTGGTGAATTCTGTAACCCCTGTCTTAAGCATCTTAAACAACAACAGATTGAAGCTGTCACATCTTGCTCTCTGAATTCTTTCTTCCCTTTTCCTAGTGCCTGTTTCTTGCCAGAATCTGTTATTTGACAACTTTTAGGTGTTTTCTGTTTAAGAGAATCTAATCGCATATCTACCCTAAATGTGGGGAAAGGTTTATGTTAGCATACAAAGTTGCCCTAAATGTGAAGAAAGATTTGTGTTGGCACAAATAAAACATTTATCCACATGTCATTAGCTCTGATATAAGATTTCCTGGCTGATTTGTCAACAGTCAAATAATTTGTAGAGCCCTGAGAACTTTAATACATTAAGATTCCTTGATTTTAGCTTAACGGGTAGCCATGCAGCCTTAAATGTGACCAGTCTTACAGTCAATCAATTTTCTGTTTAAATGAGAAGATTGTTGACTTCTTATAAACAAACATAAGTAGAATCTCCAATGGAACTCTTTACAAGATTTTTTTGCTTGTTTATATTGGTGGTGGTAGTCATGTGTGTGTGTGTGTGTGTGTGTGTGTGTGTGTGTGTGTGTGTGTGTGTGTGTAGTGATTAACTAACAGAAAATGACCCAACATTTATTCACCAGCACTTTGTATAATCTTTATTTTTTCTAAGCTAAGATGGTGCAAATCTTACTATGTCATTGCTTTCAGGGGTAATTAGTGGATCCCATCCATAACAATGGCAACAACTTCTCCAGCTGAAAGGTAATAAAATCCCCACAAGTGACTGTTTGACATCAGATCAAGCTTTCTTTACTCAGGGATCTCAAGTACTCAACACTGATAGCCCTGCCTTTGTTAACAAGTATGACTCTCCAATCTGACACCTCAGTCTAGTTTAGCACCATCACCCACAGGAGGCCCAGCTCTGTCTCTATCACATGGTCTCAGCTCAACCCTCTCTTATACACCATTTGCTTTTAGGCATTGTGTTTCCTGACATTTATATGCACAACACTTGCACTACACACAGTTCTCACAGTTTTGAGTCCACCAAATTATCTCACTGTCCTAAAAGCCTGACTGCCAACAAGTGCAGAAAAGACAGGTGAATTTCCTCACTGCTCGCTATCTTGGACTTGGAGATGTAGATAAAAGAGCATGAGGGTGTTCTTATCACCAGGTAGTAATCCATGGCTTCCTGAATGATTTCCTTTGGTTCATTTCTTTCCCTTTACACAACAGTAAAAAACCAAACCAAACCAAAACAAAAAACAACAAAAAAACCCTTGATGCATTCTTTCTTTATTTAAAAACTTTTCTGCCTCAAATATCCCAGAATAAATATTTATACATATGGGGATTTAACTCAGAAATAATATTATTATTGCAAATCATATTACTTTAATTTTGTTAATTAAAATATAAATTAAAATAAAATAAACATTTTTTTTCATGGTACGGCCTATAAGACTTTGGGTACTCTTACCTTGTCAGTTTCTGTAGCTTCATCATGTGCCATCTTACTCCTGTGCTCTCTATTTAAAACTTTCTCAAAAACTACATTCCTTCCTGCCTAAGACTTTCCCACATACTAGTCTTCTTGATTCTTCAAATTAATAATTCCTAGTCATTTTTCAGAGCACACTCTCAATGTCATTTTGTTTGTTTTGTTTTGTTTTGTTTTGTTTTTGTTTTTTGGGCCACACCCAGCGTTGCTCAGGGGTTACTCCCGGCTGTCTGCTCAGAAATAGCTCCTGGCAGGCACGGGGGACCATATGGGACACCAGGATTCGAACCAACCACCTTTGGTCCTGGATCGGCTGCTTGCAAGGCAAACACCGCTGTGCTATCTCTCCGGGCCCTCAATGTCATTTTCTTAAAAACACTATCCTTGGTTGACCAGGACAGATATAATCCCCATTATGGCCTTTTCATAGCTCTATATCCTATTTCTTTTTAGTTTGTTTGTTTCTTGTTTCTGTTTTTATTTTTGGTTTGGGGACCACACCTGGTGCTGCTAAGGAGTTACTCCCGGCTCTGGGCTCACGAATCACTCCTGGAGGCTCAGGAAACCATGTGAGATGCCAGGAATCAAACCTAGGTAGTCACGCGCAAGGCAAATGACTTACATCCTATACTATCACTCTGGCCCTCTTTCTAGTTTCTAATAATAAATCAGAATCATTCTTTTTTTTTTGTTTTTGTTTTTGTTTTTTTGGGGGCCACACCAGGCAGTGCTCAGGGGTCACTCCTGGCTGTCTGCTCAGAAATAGCTCCTGGCAGGCACGGGGGACCATATGGGACACAGCGATTCAAACCAACCACCTTAGGTCCTGGATGGCTGATTGTAAGGCAAACGCTGCTGTGCTATCTCTCCAGGCCCCAGAATCATTCTTAATGTCGATCTCCCAGTCAGCTCATATGCTTCACAAAGGGAGTTCTATTTCTCTAAGGGTTCTCCCAGATGCTGAGGAAGTAGAGCCTTACATGGTTGATAGGATTTTGATAAGTATTTACTAGGGTTTATCATAGTACAAACATAGTTTCATAATTTTATGCAATTACAATAATATCACATTTATGAGTGCTATGAACTTTCTATTTTTATGTGTCTTGCTGGAGCTAGACAGCTCTAAGTATGGGTGACTGACTTCCCCTCTAGTTTCTTCTCAGCTTTTCTCTTCTCTCTATTAGTCAAATGAAGTATAAACACACAGCAAAACTTTTAAAAAAAATCAAATTTTAAAAATCAGACTTATGTAACTGTTTGCTGTAGTTTTCATCCAAAATAGAATGATTTATTTAATGTAAACTTCATAATTTGGAACTACTGTATTTTTCTCACATACTTCTGATACTTCTTTCTTGATTTTCAGCTCCATGGTTTATCAGCTTAATCTTTAGCAGACTCTTTAGCAGTGTTTATCCACATACCCAAGACCATCAAGCTGTTTACTGAACCCATTTTTCTACTGTTTGTTTATGGGCATTCACCTGGATTTCCTGGATCCAGGTCTGGAGTATAGGCACCGATTTTTATTTTCTGTCACTCTATTTTCATCCTCCCACTCGAATTTTTTCTTTACCTCAACTTGTCTGGTTGAGCAAAGTCCTCAGTTGATTATGGATCAATGGATATGAGGGGCAAGGTGATAGCATAAAAAAGTGGATATGAGGGGGCGAGAGATAGCATAGCAGGTATTGAGTTTACCTTGTATGCAATCAACCCAGGTTCACTCTGTGGCAGCTCATATGGTCCCCTGAGTCTGAGTTTGCCAAGAGTAATTTCTGAGCACAGAGCCAGCAGTAACCCAAAACAAAACAAAATTTAAAAAAGGGCATATGGGCCTGCGAGATAGTACAGGAGTTAAGGCACTAGCTTTGCCTGCTATTCCCTCTGTCATGACAATGATTCAAATCCCCCATATCCCACAAATCCCTGAGGACTAGCTTGGGTCATTTCTGAGCACAGTGTCAGGAATAAACCCCGAACATGGCAAGCTCTGACCCACCAAACAAAACAAAACAAAAAAAGGGTGCGTATATGAGAGGTCAGTTAAACGGAGCCATAAGCCTCTGAAACTGCCTATATACCTTTCTCAAATTTCTCAGAAATATGACTACATATTTTATGCATACTTTATAATTAAATACTCAAATTCTGTTGAAACTTTCTTGTTTTCTGCAAAAACAAAACAAAACAAAACAAACTGTAGCTCCCATTCATGGCCTTTTAAATTGCATCTAAGACTGACTTAGTTTTCATGATAATTTCTTTTTTCCCTTAGTTAAGTAGTGACTCAAATATTGTTTGGATTCTAGTTTTTTCATTGTCCTAATAATTGTCTTATAAATTTTAAATTTAGGACTTGGGAACTCAAGGTCTGGAGTACATGTTTGGCAAGCTCGCTTCCTAGGTTTGGTCACCAGCACTGAACAGTCTCTGAGACTCCACTGGGAGCAAGGAGCAACCTCCAAACGTTAGGCAAAGAGAAGCCCCCAGTACTGCTGGGTATAGCCCAGAAACAAATAGAAGTCTAAAATTTAAAAATAAATTCTTGCCATATTTAATGTAAATGTCTTTTTCACTTTTCTACAAGATCTTCAAAACACATTTCTCATTAGTCTTTTTTTTTTGTTTTTGTTTTTGTTTTTGTTTTTGGGTCACACCCGGTGGTGCTCAGGGGTTACTCCTGGCTATCTGCTCTGAAATAGCTCCTGGCAGGCACGGGGGACCATATGGGACACCGGGATTCGAACCAACCACCTTTGGTCCTGGATTGCTGTGCTATCTCTCCGGGCCCTCATTAGTCTTTTTTAAAAAAATTTTCCAGCAAATTTTTTTGGGAAAAAAATTGTAAATGCCTCCTATGTCTGGATTGTCAGAGTGTTAAAACAGAAACACAGAAACTGCCGAGAAGAGAATTCCAGAAGTTGGTTGACACTGTATAGCATGTAAAGCCATCACTGGGAGCAATGGAGCTTTGTAGAGACAGTAACAGAGACTCATTGAAAGCCATGTCTTCTGATCCTGGATGCTGCCCTCTTTATTCTTATTTCATGTTTAAATTCTGTTCTTGGATCTTTTTGTATACAATAAGTGTCTTGCAGTGTGTTTTTTTTAACTTTCCTGGAGATACCAAGATATAAATAACTTGTTTTCAAGGATTTTTTTGAAAAATAGATTTTATTTTTAGGCAGTTTTAAAAATACAGAAAAACTAGGAAAATGGCCTTATGTGTGTCTATGTATTCCCTGGCCTGCTGCAGTTTTTTCTATTACTAATTTCTTACATTGGTGTACATTTCCTGGTTCTTTGTTTTTCTTATTTTAAATTAATTTTTATGTAGTGATACAATAGATTGTATTTTTTAATAAACTAAATAACTGAATCACCATGAGATACAAAGTTGTTCATGATTGAGTTTGTCATACAATGTCCAATACCGATTCCTTTACCAGTGAAAATTTCCTGCCACCAATGTACCCAGCTTCTCTACTACCCTCCCTCCTATCCTCTTCCCTGCCTGACTCTGCATTTTTCTTGTCTCTCTCTCCCTTTTTTCCTTTAAGACAACGTGGTTTGCAATCTTGTTACAGAAGGGGTAGCATGTATATAATTTTCACCTCCTCTCAGCACTAGTGTTTTGTGTATAGTGATCATTTTCTACTCTCAATGCCTCATCTACTCTAACTATACTCCCCCACTATTTGTGGCAACCTTTTTACCATGGACTGGTCCTCCTGACCCTCCTCTCTATTGTCTTTGGGTATTATTACCATATCATCTTTTTCTGTTTGTTTGTTTTGTTTTTGGGCCACACCCGGCGGCGCTCAGGGGTTACTCCTTGCTATCTGCTCAGAAATGGCTCCTGGCAGGCACGGGGGACCATATGGGACTCCGGGATTCGAACCAACCACCTTAGGTCCTGGATCGGCTGCTTGCAAGGCAAACGCCGCTGTGCTATCTCTCCGGCCCCCGTGTCATCTTTTTTATATCCCACAAATAAATGCAATCATTCTATATCTATCCCATTTCCAACTCCTTTGCTTAGCATAATACTCTCCATATTCATCCATGTATAAGCAAATTTCATGACTTCATTTTTCCTAACAGCTTCATAGTATTCCATTGTGTAGATGTACCACAGTTTCTTTAACTACTCTAATGTTCTCTGACACTTGCGTTGATTCCAGATTTTGGCTCTGTGAATAGTGCTGCAATGAACACAAAAGTGCAGAGGGCTTTTCTGCATTGCGTTTTCAGGCTCCTAAGGTATATTTCCAGGAGCATTATTGCTGGATCATACAGAAGTTCAATTTTTAGTTTTTTGAAGAATGTCCATATTGTTTTCCAAAAAATGCTGGACTGGTCTACATTCTGACCAGTAGTGAATAAGAGTCTCTTTCTCTCCACCTTCACACCATCAATAGTTGTTCTTTTCTTTTCGATGTTTGTCACTCTCTGTGGTGTGAGATATTTAATCTAATATGCATCTCCCTAATGATTGTTGATATGGAGATTTTTCTTAATGTGCTTTTGGCCATTTGCACTTATTCATTTTTATTTTAATTTTGGACCACAACCCGGTGATGCTCAGGGGAAGTAACTCCTGGCTATGTACTCAGAAATCGCTCCTGGCTTGGGGGAATCATATGGGACTCTAGGGGATCGAACCACAGTCCATTCTAGATTAGCTGCATTCAAAGCAAACGCCCTACTACTTGCATCACCACTACAGCCCCAGCACTTATTCATATTTAAAAACTTTTTTAAAGACTGCTTTTAATCTATCTATCTATCTATCTATCTATCTATCTATCTATCTAATCTAATCTATTTATCTTAGTTTTGGGGGCCATACCCAGCTGTGCTCAGGGGTTACTTCTGGCTTTGTGCTCAGGAATCACTCCTGTTGGGTTCAGGGGACCATCTGGGATGCCACGTATCTAACCCAGGTGGGCTGTGTGCAAGGCAAATGCTTTACCTGCTGTGCTATCACTCCTACCCATGTATTTATTCTTTGAGAAAGTTCTGTTCATCTCTTCTCATCTCTTTTTTGATAGGATTAAATATTTTTTCTTGTTAAGCCCTACCAGTGCCTTATAAATCTTAGATATTAACCTCTTATCAGATATTTACTGGGTTTTTCACATTTTTTCAGGGGTCTCTCCTGGCTCTACACTCAGAAATTGCTCCTGCCAGGCTCGGGGGACCATATGGGATGCCGGGATTCAAACCACTGACCTTCTGCATGCAAGGCAAATGCCTTACCTCCATGCTATCTCTGGCCTCTAAATTCAAATTTTTTATTTGACTTTTGTGCATGGCATTAAAGTGAGGTTTGAGTTTATTTATTTATTTATTGCATGTAGCTGACCAATTTACCCAACACCACTTGTTGAAGTGTTCCACTTTCTATTTCATGCTTTGCTACCAAAGATTAATTTATCATATACTAGAGGATCTGCCCAGGATATTCATGTCTATTCCATTGATGTGAGGGTCCAATACCATGTTTTACTTTACTCCAATACCATGTTGTTTTAATAATTATAGCTTTGTAGTACAGTTTGAGTTGGGGAAAGTGATTCCTCCTGTTTTCTTTTCCCCAGGGATTATTTTAACAATTCATAGAAGTTTGCTTTCCATATGAATTTCAAGAGTGCTTAATCTATTTCTTTGAAAATCACATGGGTATCCTTATAGGGATTAATTCTCTATAAACCTTTGGGAAGTATTTGCATTATAATGATGTTATTCCTCTCAATCCATGAGCAGGGGAGGTGTTTCCATTTATTTGTGTCCTCTTTTATTTCTTGAAACTGTGTTTTGTAGTGTTTTTTAGTATGGATCTTTCACCTACTTAGTTAAGTTGATTCCAAGGTACTTGATTTTCTGATGCACAATTGTGAATGGGATTGTTATTTTTATTTATTTATATATGTTTTTGGTTTTGGGTCACACTCAGCACGCTCGGGGGTTACTCCTGGCTCTGAACTCAGAAGTCGCTCCTGGCAGGTATGGAGGACCAAATGGGATGAGGGGATTCAAACCACCATCCATCCTGGGTTGGTTCCATGCAAGGTAAACACCCTAGCGCTGTGCTATCTCTCAGGCCTGGATTGTTATTTTTAATCTTTGTCTTTTCATTTATTACTTGTATATAGAAAAGCCATAGTTTTTTGCATATTAATTTTGTAGCCTCCTACTTTATTATACAAATCTAATGTTTCTAGAAGCTTTTTTGTAAAGTCTTTAGGATTTAAATCACTAATTTTTCTAGGGGAGGGTTACTATTGTCCTGGTAAGAAAACTCAATAACTGATATAGATATATAATATATTGTATATAATGTATATGTGTATATATATCCTTATGTACTCATAACCAAAGAAGAAATCACAAGGGAAATGAAACTAATTTGAAGTATGTGGTTATTAAAAAAATTGACATTTGTAAAATGCAGCTTAATCTATGCTTAGACTAAAATTTATAGGAATTAATTTATAGTTCTAAAATGCTCTCAGTTTAGGGCCAGAACAATGGTGCAATGGTAGGGCATTTGCCTTGCATGTGGCTGGCCCAGGACAGACCTCAATTCAATCTCCTGGCATCCCATATGGTCCCCCAAGCCAGGAGCAATTTCTGAGTGCATAGCCAGGAGTAACCCTTGAGTGGCACAGGTGTGACCCCACCCAAATAAAAAGAATTAAAATGCTTTCAGTTTGAAATTAAGAAGTGAAAATGAGTAAGGGGTAGAAAATAAGAAAAAAATTTGTTACTGGGTGCAAACAATAAGAATTATTAAATGAACCAAAAAATATAAATATTAAGCAAAGTAAAAGTTGAATTTTTACAACATCTGTAGCAATAGTACAGCTGGTAGGGTGCTTTCCTTGCCTGTGGCTGACCAGAGTTTAATTTCTGGCACTTGGAGCCCCACTATGTGTGATCTCTAAATGCAGAACCAGGAGGAGTAAGTGCTGAGCACCACCAGCTGTGACCTTCCCCAAAATACAAACCAAAAATTGGGTTCTTATAAGAGAAAGATGAAAGCAATAAAGCTCTTTTTACATTAGGAAAAAAAGAAAAAATACAGTAATAAATAAAATATAAGTAGGGAAATCTTTGCATATTCATAGAAATTTGAGTAGACAGTATTCTTTTTTTTTTTTTTTTTTTTTTTTTTTTTTTTTTTTTGGTTTTTGGGCCACACTCGTTTTGACGCTCAGGGGTTACTCCTGGCTATGTGCTCAGAAATCGCCCCTGGCTTGGGGGGACCATATGGGACGCCGGGGGATCGAACCGCGGTCCGTTCCTTGGTAGCGCTTACAAGGCAGACACCTTATCTCTAGCGCCACCTTCCCGGCCCGAGTAGACAGTATTCTAAGGAAGGTATGCAAATGAATAATGGTCTCAAGAAAAGATTGCCATCATCATTAGCCCTTAGGGAAGAAGCCACAAATACTACTTCACAATGATAAAGATGGTTTAAATAAGTCCTGTGGTGAAGGGTCTTTGGTACTTTGGTGGGAGCAGTGGAATATATATAGTAAAGTTATACACTAAAAGTATTGAAGTCAGCACTATTGTAACCACATTCTTTCAAAAGTTGGAAAAAGAAAATGAAAGACAAAGACAAGTGCTGATTGTTGAGGATGTGAAGAAATGGGAATCCTCCTATGTCACTGTTGAAAGTGTATCATGGAGCAGCCCACTATGGAAAATCGGCATTTTCTGAGTAAAAAATTTCCACTCTTAGGGACATGCTTCAAATAATTGAAAACATACATTCACAGTAAATTTTGTGTATAAGTGCTTATGACAGCATAATTTATTATAGTACAAATAAGGGAACAACTAGTGTCATCAACTGATGAGCGAAAAAATGCATATATACAATAAAATGTAACAGCCATTTTATGAGTGCTGAAATGTTACTCAGCCATACGAGTGACATATCTTATTAAGTATACATCTGGCACATTGACCTTTTTTCTTCAATTTTAATATATTTTTAATTCATAAACGTTAAGGCATAGTGATTTACAAAGTTATTCATAGTTGCTCACCAATGTCAACTTGTCTCCACCAGTGTCCTCAGGTTCTCTCCACCATGCAGCCTGACTTCTTGACAGGTGTTTTGTTAGTTTTTGGGTCACATGACCTTGGCAGTGCTCAGGACTTATTCCTGGCTCAAGGAACATTCCTGCTGGGGCTAGTGGATCATATGAGGTATCAGGGACTGAATCCGGTTCTCCTATGATAAAAATAGGAACCTTACCTTACTGTGCAATCTTTTTTACCTCAACAGGCATTTAAAAAACTTTGGTTGTGATAGTTTAGATCTCATGCTTGCAGTGTTACTGGCTTTGTGGTTTCAATATATACATATAACAGACCTCTCCACCACCAACATGCCATAAGCTCCTTATGACCCTTATTACCATCTGTCTGCCCTTTTATCTTTCCCTGTCCTCCTTTTAATAAACTAGGGTCAAGGGCAATCTTGGTATCTCCCCTTTGATTCTTTGCATTCTTTAAGAGTTTCTTTAGATGAAATTTTTTGTTGAATTTCATATTGGATATTTGTATGATTCTGTGAAAATACTATAAGCTACTAAACCATATGGTCTAAGAATAAATATTTTGCTGTTAATTATATCTCAATAAAATAGTTCTAAAAAATCAGAGAATGGTCAGTGAAGTAGTTCAGAGAAAGAGAGAAAGTAGTTCAGTGAAAGAGAGAGAGATAGAAATAGAATGCTGTCTTGAATACAAGAAGAGGGAGATGGGGATCATTGATGGTGGGAAGGTTACACTGGTTAAGGTGCACTTTTTCATAAGTGAAACCCAACTACAAACCCAACATTACAAACTACATGTTTGTAATCATGGTACTTAAATAAATATATTAATTAAAAAGACATAGTATAGTACATCAATGTATTTACGTAAGTCTTTAATTTTTCTCATCCACACTTTACAACTCTTAAACACATTTTTTTAAACATTTATTTATTTTGGTTTTGGGATCACACCTGGAAGTACTCAGAGATTAGTCCTGGCTCTATGCTCAGAAATCTCTCCTGGCTGGCTCAGGAGACTATATGGGATACCGGGAATTGAACCTGCGTCCATTCCAGGTTGGCCACATGCTAAGTGAATACCCTACCACTGTACTATATCCTGGCCCCTAGATTTATTTATTTATTTATTTATTTTGGGTTCTTTTATTTAAACACCTTGATTACATTCATGATTGTGTTTGGGTTTCAGTCATGTAAAGAACACCCCCATCACCAATGCAACATTCCCATCACCAATGTCCCAAGTTTCCCTCCTCCCCACCCGACCCCCACCTGTACTCTAAACACGCTCTCCATTTCCCTCATACATTCTCATTATTAGGACAGTTCAAAATGTAGTTATTTCTCTAACTAAATGCACCACTCTTTGTGGTGAGCTTCCTGAGGTGAGCTGGAACTTCCAGCTCTTTCTCTTTTGTGTCTGAAAGTTATTATTGCAAGAATGTCTTTCATTTTTCTTAAAACCCATAGATGAGTGAGACCATTCTGCGTTTTTCTCTCTCTCTCTGACTTATTTCACTCAGCATAATAGATTCCGTGTACATCCATGTATAGAAAAGTTTCATGATTTCTTTTTTTTATTTTTTATTTTATTTAAACACCTTGATTACATTCATGATTGTGTTTGGGTTTCAGTCATGTAAAGAACACCCCCCATCACCAATGCAACATTCCCATCACCAATGTCCCAAGTTTCCCTCCTCCCCACCCGACCCCCGCCTGTACTCTAAACACGCTCTCCATTTCCCTCATACATTCTCATTATTAGGACAGTTCAAAATGTAGTTATTTCTCTAACTAAATGCACCACTCTTTGTGGTGAGCTTCCTGAGGTGAGCTGGAACTTCCAGCTCTTTTCTCTTTTGTGTCTGAAAATTATTATTGCAAGAATGTCTTTCATTTTTCTTAAAACCTATACATGAGTGAGACCATTCTGCATTTTTCTCTCTCTCTCTGACTTATTTCACTCAGCATAATAGATTCCGTGTACATCCATGTATAGGAAAATTTCATGACTTCATCTCTCCTGACAGCTGCATAATATTCCATTGTGTATATGTACCACAGTTTCTTTAGCCATTCGTCTGTTGAAGGGCATCTTGGTTGTTTCCATAGTCTTGCTATGGTAAATAGTGCTGCAATGAATATAGGTGTAAGGAAGGGGATTTTGTATTGTATTTTTATGTTCCTAGGGTATATTCCTAGGAGTGGTATAGCTGGATCGTATGGGAGCTCGATTTCCAGTTTTTGGAGGAATCTCCATATTGCTTTCCATAAAGGTTGAACTAGACGGCATTCCCACCAGCAGTGGATTAGAGTTCCTTTCTCTCCACATCCCCGCCAACACTGTTTATTCTCATTCTTGGTGATGTGTGCCATTCTCTGGGGTGTGAGGTGGTATCTCATCGTTGTTTTGATTTGCATCTCCCTGATTAGTGATGTGGAACATTTTTTCATGTGTCTTTTGGCCATTTGTATTTCTTCTTTGTCAAAGTGTCTGTTCATTTCTTCTCCCCATTTTTTGATAGGATTAGATGTTTTTTTTTCTTGTAAAGTTCTGTCAGTGCCTTGTATATTTTGGAGATTAGCCCCTTATCTGATGGGTATTGGGTGAATAGTTTCTCCCACTCACTGGGTGGCTCTTGTATCCTGGGCACTATTTCCTTTGAGGTGCAGAAGCTTCTCAGTTTAATATATTCCCATCTGTTAATCTCTGCTTTCACTTGCTTGGAGAGTGCAGTTTCCTCCTTGAAGATGCCCGTAGTCTCAATGTCCTGGAGTGTTTTGCCTATGTGTTGTTCAATATATCTTATGGTTTTGGGTCTGATATCGAGGTCTTTAATCCATTTGGATTTTACCTTCGTACATGATGTTAGCTGGGGGTCTAAATTCAATTTTTTGCAAGTGGCTAGCCAGTTGTGCCAACACCACTTGTTGAAGAGGCTTTCCCTGCTCCATTTAGGATTTCCTGCTCCTTTATCAAAAATTAGGTGATTGTATGTCTGGGGAACATTTTCTGAATATTCAAGCCTATTCCACTGATCTGAGGACCTGTCCTTATTCCAATACCATGCTGTTTTGATAACTATTGCTTTGTAGTAAAGTTTAAAGTTGGGGAAAGTAATTCCTCCCATATTCTTTTTCCCAATGATTGCTTTAGCTATTCTAGGGTGTTTATTGTTCCAAATGAATTTCAAAAGTGCCTGATCCACTTCTTTGAAGAATGTCATGAGTATCTCTAGAGGGATCGCATTAAATCTGTATAATGCCTTGGGGAGTATTGCCATTTTGATGATGTTAATCCTGCCAATCCATGAGCAGGGTATGCGTTTCCATTTCCGTGTGTCCTCTCTTATTTCTTGGAGCAGAGTTTTATAGTTTTCTTTGTATAGGTCCTTCACATTTTTAGTCAAGTTGATTCCAAGATATTTGAGTTTGTGTGGCACTATTGTGAATGGGGTTGTTTTTTTTTTTTTTTTTTTTTTTTTTTATTGGTTTTTATTTTTTTTTTTTTTTTTTTTTTTTTTTTTTTTTGGTTTTTGGGCCACACCCGGTGACGCTCAGGGGTTACTCCTGGCTATGCGCTCAGAAGTCGCTCCTGGCTTGGGGGACCATATGGGACGCCGGGGGATCGAACCGCGGTCCGTCTCCTAGGCTAGCGCAGGTAAGGCAGGCACCTTACCTCCAGCGCCACCGCCCGGCCCCGGGGTTGTTTTCTTAATGTCCATTTCTTCCTTATTACTATTGGTGTATAGAAAGGCCATTGATTTTTGTGTGTTAATTTTGTAGCCTGCCACCTTGCTATTTGAGTCTATTGATTCTAGAAGCTTTTTGGTAGAGTCTTTAGGGTTTTCTAAGTAGAGTATCATGTCATCTGCAAACAGTGAGAGCTTGACTTCTTCCTTTCCTATCTGGATTCACTTGATATCTTTTTCTTGCCTAATCGCTATAGCAAGTACTTCCAGTGCTATGTTGAATAGGAGTGGTGAGAGAGGACAGCCTTGTCTTGTGCCAGAATTTAGAGGGAAGGCTTTCAATTTTTCTCCATTGAGGATAATGTTTGCCACTGGCTTATGGTAGATGGCCTTAACTATATTGAGAAAGGTTCCTTCCATTCCCATCTTGCTGAGAGTTTTGATCAAGAATGGGTGTTGGACCTTATCAAATGCTTTCTCTGCATCTATTGATATGATCATGTGGTTTTTATTTTTCTTGTTGTTTATGTTGTGTATTACATTGATAGATTTACGGATGTTAAACCATCCTTGCATTCCTGGGATGAAACCTACTTGATCATAGTGGATGATCTTCTTAATGAGGCATTGAATCCTATTTGCCAGGATTTTGTTGAGGATCTTTGCATCAGCATTCATCAGCGATATTGGTCTGTAATCTTCTTTTTTCGTAGCATCTCTGTCTTGTTTAGGTATCAAGGTGATGTTGGCTTCATAAAAGCTATTTGGAAGTGTTTCTGTTTGTTCAATTTCATGAAAGAGTCTTGCCAGGATTGGTAGTAGTTCCTCTTGGAAAGTTTGAAAGAATTCATTAGTGAATCCATCTGGGCCTGGGCTTTTGTTTTTGGGCAGACATTTGATTACCGTTTTAATTTCATCGATGGAGATGGGGGTGCTTAGATATGCTACATCCTCTTCCTTCAACCGAGGAAGATTATAAGAGTCCAAGAATTTATCCATTTCTTCCAGGTTCTCATTTTTAGTGGCGTAGAGTTTTTCAAAGTAGTTTCTGATTACCCTTTGAATCTCTGTCATATCAGTAGTGATCTCTCCTTTTTCATTCCTAATACGAGTTATCAAGTTTCTCTCTCTCGCTTTCTTTGTTAGGTTTGCCAGTGGTCTATCAATCTTGTTTATTTTTTCAAAGAACCAACTTCTGCTTTCGTTGATCTTTCGGATTGTTTTTTGGGGTTCCACTTCATTGATTTCTGCTCTCAGCTTTGTTATTTCCTTCTGTCTCCCTATTTTTGGGTCCTTTTGTTTAGCACTTTCTAGTTCTATTAGCTGTGTCATTAAGCTAATCAGGTAAGCTCCTTCTTCCTTCTTGATGTGCGCTTGCAAAGCTATAAATTTTCCTCTCAGTACTGCTTTTTCTGTGTCCCATAAGTTCTGATAGTTTGTGACTTTATTGTCATTTGTTTCCAGAAACCTTTTGATTTCCTCCTTGATTTCATCTCGGATCCACTGGTTATTCAGTATGAGGCTGTTTAACTTCCAGGTGTTAAAGTTTTTCTTCTGAGTCCTTTTGGAATTCAGAAATAATTTCAGAGCCTTGTGGTCAGCGAAGGTAGTCTGCAAAATTTCTATCCTCTTGATATTATGGAGGTATGTTTTATGTGCCAGCATGTAGTCTATCCTGGAGAATGTCCCATGTACATTGGAGAAGAATGTGTATCCAGGTTTCTGGGGATGGAGTGTCCTATATATATCCACTAGGCCTCTTTCTTCCATTTCTCTCCTCAGGTCTAGTATATTCTTCTTTTTTTTTTCTCTTTTTTTTTTTATTAATTTTAATTATGACAACAAAGATGCAAAGAAAGAGGACATGGTAAAGTTACAGTGGAAGCCCAATCACCCATAAGCAGAATTCTCGGTAGTCCCAACGATGATATCCCAGCCTTGATCTTTCAACCAAAGAAAATTAAGAAAAACAAAACTGAACCCATGCACAATACAATTAATTTGTCCCTCAAATTCCCAGTTGTATTACATACTATTTCTTAGCAGCACACAATATAATTCAAAGAGATTAGACTTATGTAACTCCTTAAACATTGAGGGCAAAGTACATTTATCTAGTTCCATGCACATGCTTACTAGTTTAAGTTAACCTCAAAAATTTTAGTGGGTTGTTTTTCTTAAGGATTGGAGTCAAGGGAAAATAGTAAAAAATGGTGTTAGAGTGGCATTTGTTTGCATAGGCCCACCAAAATATAAGGGACATGGAAAGAAAAATTATGGTCTAAATACAAGGAGACCCTACCCCTGAAGTTTCCCGGCACAGGACTGACTCTAGGCTCCAGGCAAACTAGTTTGTCCAATTCAAGTCATCGTCTGTAGTGGCAATACACCTTCATTCCTCACATAGTCTCTGTTGTTGGTATCATGTTTCTGTATTAAAGGTCCTGGAGTCTGCATATCCCATATTGCAGTCAGGATGGTGCAGAGCATCCTCTCGTTTCACCTCACACTTAAGGGGCACTAGAGAGAACCATGTCCTGTACAGCAGGTCATTGTTGTTGTCAAGTCTTCTCAGTGTAAACGGAAGTCTCTTTTTAGGAGGTCGATGTCAGACCCTTGGTAGTGTCTTTCCTGGTAGAGGACTGCTTCCTCTTCTTCTCAGTGTAAACGGAAGTCTCTTTTTAGGAAGTCAATGTCAGACCCTTGGTAGTGTCTTTCCTGGTAGAGGACTGCTTCCTCTTCTTCTCAGTGTAAACGGAAGTTTCTTTTTAGGAGTTCGATGTCAGACCCTTGGTAGTGTCTTTCCTGGTAGAGGACTGCTTCCTCTTCTTCTCAGTGTAAACGAAAGTCTCTTTTTAGGAGGTCTATGTCAGACCCTTGGTAGTGTCTTTCCTGGTAGAGGACTGCTTCCAGCTGTTGCTATAAAAGACGTTGGATGTTTCGTAGATAGCTTGCCTGGTTCTGGCGTGAATGGAGGATGCCCATTCTTCTGAGGCCTGTGCCAGGGCATTATATCAATGTTCAGGGTGTAAGGTACATTGTACTGAGATTTATTAGATAAGAACTTATCTGTAGGTATAGTGTTTCCTATTTTAATGTGTCTATGCAAAGAAGGATCAATGCCATGAAGCGTTATTGGTGCATCTGGAGGCAATAGGAACAAGACCAGCAATTTCCATGACATAGTTCAATCATAGGCATTAAACTGAGGGACAGTTCCACCAACAATCCTTATTGAACAGCTTACAAAGAAAAGAAAAGATGAAAAGTGGATAGAAACACCATGGTAGAAGAATATAGAGAGAGTTACAGCCGTTAAAGAAAATATACATAAAATATTCAAAAGATATATGTGTGCAATTTATGTCCTTCTAAATAGTTCTGGGATTGTTAGATCCACTGTATGTCTTTGGTCTGAGATTAGAACTGTGTATCATTGAAGTTAAGAAGGGTAAATCGGGGGTACTGATGGTTGGGAGGAGAATATGTTTGTGCGTGGGCGCTAGCCCCCGCGCGGTTTGCATCATGTAGACTAGTATGAAATTGCCAGTGATAGCCTGAGTATAACTGAACAACTATCTGCCACCCCACAGATCAAACACCACCCCCCAAGCCAATCTCAGGAGCTCAAGCCCCACCCTAGGCCAATCTCCGCAGCTGGCCTGGGAGTGGGGAAAACCCAGGGTACCCCATCAGGTCCTCCCAGAAACCCACCTGGAGATCCAGAGGAAAGGGGGAGAGGGGGGTCGGGTGACCCAGGTCCGGGCCCCCCTACCCTAGGCCGGGCCAAGTGGCCCCTGGCACATACGGAGGTCTGCCAGGAGCCAGCCCGTGCCGGCTGAAAATTCTGCCCCAGGAAGGGAGGAAAGCCCTCCCAGGCCCCAAGGACCAGAGCTCAAGACCCACCCTAGGCCAATATCCGCAGCTGGCCTGGGGGTGGGGAAAACCCAGGGTGCCCCATCAGGTCCTCCCAGAAACCCACCTGGAGATCCGGAGGAAAGGGGGAGAGGGGGGTCGGGTGACCCAGGTCCGGGCCCCCCTACCCTAGGCCGGGCTAAGTGGCCCCTGGCACATACGGAGGTCTGCCAGGAGCCAGCCCGTGCCGGCTGAAAATCCTGCCCCAGCAGGTCTAGTATATTCTTGTTGGGTTTCAGTCTGGTTGACCTATCCAATGTGGACAAAGCCGTGTTGAGGTCCCCCACAATTATTGTGTTGTTATTAATATTATTTTTCAGATTTGTCAACAGTTGTATTAAATATTTTGCTGGCCCCTCATTCGGTGCATATATGTTTAGGAAAGTTATTTCTTCCTGCTCTACATACCCCTTGATTAATATAAAATGTCCATCTTTGTCCCTTACAACCTTCCTGAGAATACAGTTTGCATTATCTGATATTAGTATGGCCACTCCAGCTTTTTTATGGGTGTTGTTTGCTTGGATAATTTTTCTCCAGCCTTTTATTTTGAGTCTATGTTTGTTCTGGCTATTCAGGTGCATTTCTTGTAGGCAACAGAAGGTTGGATTGAGTTTTTTGATCCATTTAGCCACTCTGTGTCTCTTGACTGGTGCATTTAGTCCATTGACATTGAGAGAAAGAATTGTCCTGGGATTTAATGCCATCTTTATATCGAAATTTGGTGTGTCTTTTGGTTAGTCTTGTCTTAAATTAGGTCTTTCAGTTTTTCTCTTAAGACTGGTTTTGAGTCTGTAAAGTTTCTGAGCTGTTTTTTGTCTGTGAAACCATGTATTCTTCCGTCAAACCGGAAAGTGAGTTTTGCTGGGTACAGTATTCTAGGTGAAGCATTCATTTCATTCAGTCTTGTCACAATGTCCCACCACTGCTTTCTGGCATTGAGTGTTTCTGGTGACAGGTCTGATGTAAATCTCAAGGATGCTTGCTTAAATGTAATTTCCCCTTTTGATCTTGCTGTTTTCAGAATTCTGTCTCTATCTGTGGGATTTGTCATTGTGACTAGGATGTGTCTTGGGGTGTTTTTTCTGGGGTCTCTTTTGGTTGGTACTCTTCGAGCATGCAGGATTTGATCACATATATTCTTTAGCTCTGGAAGTCTCTCTTTAATGATGTTCTTGACCATTCATTCTTCCTGGAAATTTTCTTCCTGGGTCTCTGGGACTCCAATGATTCTTAAGTTATTTCTGTTGATCTTATCATAGACTTCTATCTTCATCCGTTCCCATTCTTTGACTAATTTTTCCATTGTCTGTTCATTTGTTTTAAGTTTTTTTCCAATCTCTCCTGCTGTATGGAATTGTTATGTATCTCATCTTCCACAGCACCAAGTCTATTCTCAGCTTCTGATACCCTGTCCCAGAACTTATCCATTTTGTGATTCACTTCGTTTACTGACTTTTTCAGACCTGTTAGTTGACATGTTATTTCAGTTTGGAGTTTTGTGATTTCTGTCTTCATATTTTCTTGGTTCTGATTAGTGTTCTTTTCAACTCAATCCTTCGTTTCTTTGAGTTCTTTGAGCATCTTCCATATTGCTAGTCTAAAGTCCTTATCTGAGAGGTTGATTAGTTGGTTGGTCATTATCTGCTCCTCAGAATTGTCATCTTCATTCTCTATGTCTGATGCTGGCCTGCGTTGTTTCCCCATTGTCACACTTGTATTGTGGGTTTTTCTACGTGTTGTGGTGGAATTCATTGGCTATATGATGCAGGCACCACTCTCCTTTGGCTCTGCCCTTTCTGGATGGGCTGACTTGCCTCTAAGGGAGGGGAGTCCTCCGTGGATGAAGCCTCACACAGGATCAAATCTTAGGCCCAAGCATGTAGCAGAGAAGACAGTCTGGAGAGAAATGCTTGCTTCTGTGATCCAGCACGTTTCTTAGTGTGATTTTTTTCTCTTGTTGTGATGGTGTTCTTTTCTTAGAAAGAGCGCAAAGCTGCGTAGCGAAGTGGAGCTAAGTGCTCTGCTGGAGCCTCTTTTCTGCCCACTCCCAAGAGGTTCATGCAAGAGGACAGTAGACAGATACACTCAGGCAGCACTCACAGTTTTTCACAGTCGGGCCCCACTCAGTCAGCAATTTCTTACTCACTCGCTCACTTGCTGGGTAGCTTCAGAATGCAGTTTTTTGGGGGTTCACTTCCCAGTGCTCTGAGGAGAGCTTCAAAGATTCATAAAAGACAGAGAAGCACAGGACAGGGCTCCTTTCAGGTCCTAAGTTTCCTCAGGTTCCTCAGAAGAAGCACAGCAGGGCGGAGACTCTGCAGGTGGAGCAATCAGCACTTCACCTGCAGTCCCCAGGGTCAGCAATTTCTTACTCACCCACTTGCTGGGTAGCTTCAGAATGCAGTTTTTGGGGGTTTGCTTTCCAGGGCTCTGAGGAGAATCTCAGGATTCAGAAAAGACAGAGAAGCATAAGACAGGGCTCCCTTCAGGTCCTCAGCTTCCTCAGAAGAAGCACAGCCTGGCGGGTACTCCGCAAGTGAGTCAATCAGCACTTCACCTGGCAGTCCCCAAGGTCAGCCACCTCTTACTCACTCACCGGCTCACTGGGTAGCTTCAGAATGCAGTTTTTGGGGGTTCGCTTCCCAGGGCTCTGAGGAGAGCTCCAAGGATTCAGAAAAGACAGAGAAGCACAGGGCAGGGCTCCCTTCAGGTCCTCAGTTTCCTCAGAAGAAGCACAGCCAGGCGGGGACTCCGCAAGTGAGTCAATCAGCACTTCACCTGGCAGTCCCCAAGGTCAGCCACTTATTTTGGTTTTTGATGTATGCCTTTGATGCTATTGTAAGTGGCATTTTAAAAATAGTTTTTATTGTTCGTTGCTACATATAAAGTTAAACTGACTTTTGCATATTTTAAAATTAAAAGTAAATAGAATGTGGTAAAGAAAATTAAAGTTAACAGAGGTCCTCAATACCCATGAACTCCTGGTCTGAGACCAATGAACTTGACTATTCCTTAAAAAGAAACAAAACTTAAAACACCTAATAAATTTTATGTCTTACATTTTCTATATACTCAGTATTTTATGGGAATATATATAAACTTATTTTCCCCCCTCTCTAATTTTTATGCCTTTTATTTACTGTTTTCTGCACTGACAGTGGCCTCAGATAGAATGTTTAAGAGTAGTAAGAGGGTCCTAAGAGAAATACAGTGGGCAGTGAGTTTGCCTTACAACCCATATGGTCCCCAGAGCACTGTAAAGAGTAATTCCTAAGTGCAGAGCCATGAGTAATCCCTAAACATTGCTGGATATGGGCCCTGTGATAAGAATAGGCACCCAAACAATAGTACAATGAGTAGGGCGTTTGCCTTACATAAGTTCCAGGTTCAAAGCATCCCATATGGTTCCCCCAGTACTGCCGATAGTAATTCCTGAGTGCACACCTAACATAGCCAGGTGTGACAAAAATAAACAAATAAAAGAAATGGACATATGTTCTTTTTTCCTAAACTACTGAAATTATCTCTTTCTTTAGTATTAGCATATTATATGACATGCTTTGATGTCTCTGTGTGTTGTGGTGGCAAGAACTGAATCTAATGTTCACTTTCAAGGCAGTGAAACTGAGGCATGATATTTGTTAGAGTAGTTATTTCTCTAACTGCACTCACCAATCTTTGTGGTAAGCTTCATATCATGGCCTGGTACTTTCAGCCCTCATCTCTATTGTCTCTGGGTATTATTATCATACTGTCTTTTATTTTTCTTAAATCCCACAAATAAGTGAGACTATTCTGTGTCTATTTTTCTCCCTCTGACTCATTTCACTCAGCATAATAGTTTCCACCTTCATCTATGTATAAGAAAATTTCATGACTTCATTTTTCCTGCATAGTATTCCATTGTGTATATGTACCACAGTTTCTTTAGCCACTCATCTGTTGAAGGGCATCTGGGTTGTCTCCAGATTCTGGCTATTGTAAATAGCATTGAATGAATATAGGTGTGTAGAAAAAAAAAGGCATATTTTTTGTATTGTGTTTTTGTGTTCCTAGGGTATATCCCTAGGAATGGTATTATAGCTGGATCAATTTTCTTTTATTTTTGAGGAATCTACATATTATTTTTTATAAAGCCTGGGCTAGATGGCATTCCCACCAGCAGTGAATGAGAGTTCCTTTCTCCCCACATCCCAGCCAGAACTGATTGTTCTTGTTCTTAGTGATGTGTGCCATTTCTGTGGCCTGAGATGCTACCTCATTGTTGTTTTGATTTGCATCTCCCTGATGATTAGTGATGTGGAGCATTTTTACCACATTCTTCTGTTTCTGTAGTTTTATGAGTTGATTTTTATTGTGGTAGTACATCTTGACATTTTCCTTCCTTTTTTTTTTTTTTTTTTTTTTTTGGGCCACATCTGGTGATGCTCAGGGGTTACTCCTGGCTATGCGCTTAGAAATTGCTCCTGGCTTGGGGAATCATATGGGATGCACTCTCTAGTACTTAGAGCTAATCTCATGAGCAAGACTCCCCAGGTAGGCAAACTGGGGGAAATGGGAAAAAGATGAAATGGCATGATGAAAATTAAATACCCTTTATAAAGGAGCTGACAGAGGGAACATCAAAGACCTGGGGAGCTTTAGTATTACTTTTTTCTCAGCAAGCTCCATCTCAAAGAGCCCCCAGCCCCCTGGCATCAGCTGAGCCTTTTTTTTAAGTATATTTAGTAAAGTTGTAGTACACAAGTTCAATATCAAAAACCAGTTGCATTTCTAAATATTACCAAAGATCAAGATACAATTTATAAAAAAGATTGGGTCAGAGCAATAGTACAGTGTGGTGCTTGCATTGCATACAGCTGATCCAGGTTCAATACCTGGTATCCCATATGGTCCCCAGAGCCTATAAGCAGTGATCTTCAAGTGCACAGCCAGGAGGAAATAATTAGTAGCAGGGTTTGACTCAAAAACAAACAAAATTAAAATACTTAGAAGTAAATTCTGCAAAGAATATGAGACCTCTCTATGGAAGGCTACAAAATACTGCTCAAAAAAGATTTAGAAGGAATCAGTAAATAGAGAAAAAAAGCAGGCTCCACTTTGTGAACAAAGACTATTCTAGGAATGTCAAAAGAAGACCACCAGCACTTCTAAGGTCTCAGCCTTGACAACCACCCTGGTAACAGACTTTGGGGCTAAGTTTGGGAAATTGTGTATAAACTGACTTGACAGAGGCAAAGGCTCTATTTCCCTTTTTGGGCAAGTGCCTCACATCTTTGCCTGACATCTGTACTTTCTTCCTTTATGGTTTTCATTCACCATCTTAGGAATTTGCTGCGACTCTACTTGGGATGTGTACTTGTCCACTCTCCATTCTGGAGAAGCTCATGCTTGATCCTGCAACTCTCTTTCTCTCCCCTTATTTCCATGACTCACCAAGAAATTGGGTAACAGATGACTTCAACCATGCAGGGTAGAACAAATAAAAGTCAGGTGGTTTGAGACTACTGTGTAAGGCTTGTAGAATGAAAGCATCCATATCACATATGTGCTTATAGTAGACTTTTGCCAGTCTTTAATTTCCCTAGGTTCTTTCCCAGATGACCAAGGTAGATTCAGAGGAAGGCTATTGACTCCCTTCTAGAGGCTTCTATTTTTCTTGTCCCACTTCACATAACTTACCCAAAACTACCAAGAAGGTTGAAGATCAGGGGAAAACTTTAAGAACCTGACAAATTTCTAATATTTTTTAGCTAATGCAATAGAAAGATGTATGTTAATAGTGAAAGTAAAGAGTTTGATGGACTTATTTGCTAATGGATGAAAATTGTAAATGGGACCCACTGAGATAAATCAAAGGGCTTATAAGCATGTGTTGCATATGGGAGTAATAGGTTTGATCTACAACACTACATGAACATTTAGGGAGTAAACCCTTTCTCTTTACTTTGTTCCTTAAGTACCTTACATTTTCTTCTTTACATTTTTTTCTGTAAATGGAATATAAAATACAGTTTCTCTTCTCCTTAACTGTTATCATAAGAATATGACACTCTAACTGTAGCTATTGTTACCTAAGGCAAGTTGATATGAAGATAAGACAGAAAGATTAAGGCTGATGAGTAAATATACATGAATTTTATATATTTTATTTAAAAGTTAAAGTTTTAAAATAGGGTCATTAAAATAGGGTCATTTTACCAATCCTACCACTAGTGCTAACTTTTTTCCGCCATTGTGTCTGCATTCCCTCCTACCCCACAACCTGCTCTTTGCAGGCACATTTCTGTTTGATTTTTGTAGTTTGAATCTCATGCTATCGGTGCTGTATGGGCCTCGTGACATTGTTGGATGTATTTTAGACTTATAAATATACTGCAACTCGGGCCCAGAGAGATAGCACAGTGGCGTTTGCCTTGCAAGCAGCCAATCCAGGACCAAAGGTGGTTGGTTCGAATCCTGGTGTCCCATATGGTCCCCCGTGCCTGCCAGGAGCTATTTCTGAGCAGACAGCCAGGAGTAACCCCTGAGCAATGCCGGGTGTGGCCCAAAAAAAATCAACAAAAAAATACTGCAACTCTACCCTACCAATATGCCCAAGGCCCCTGACCCTCATCCTCTTCTTGCTTTCCCTCCTTTTTGGGGGGCTGTGATGGTACAGTTGCACATCTGGTAGTGCTCAGAAGTTACTCCTTCTCTGTGCTTAGGAATTACTTCTGGCACTGTTCAGGGAATCATATGGGATGCTGGGGCTGAAACCTGGGTTGGCTGCATGCAAGGTAAATGCCCCACTTGCTATACTATCACTCAGGCCCCTTGTTATCCCTCTTGATTTCTCTCTCCATATCCTTCTCATTTCTAGAAGAAGTCCAGGGTAACCTAGGTATCCCCCACTTCGATACTTTGAATTCTCTAATATCACTATTCTATATTGAATATCCTGGTTCTTCATAAAGCAAGTAATATGTACAAATAATATATATTTTTGGGTCTTCTAAGCAATGTGTTGTGTCTATGGAATCATCTTTAACCATATTTGGACAACGAGGCAGGATAGCTTGGGTTTGAGGATGCAAAGCTGTGTGGCCTGTGTCCATGAAGTCTTCCCCTCCAGCTTCACATTTAGTGATTCATTCAGAGGAGCTTCCATGATTACCCTTGGTAGTGCTGGGGAGTCATGTTGTATCAGGGTTTGAACTTGGGTACCATACCATGCAAAGCATGCACCCAAGAGCTGAATCATCTTCTCAGCCCCCTTGCAATTTTTTTAGATTCCAGAATATTTCTCCCATTAGATATTTTCCTTAGGAAATAAGTACTCACTGTGTGGCCAATACTATAATAGGTACCAAGGCTATAATAACTATAAGATTTGGTCTCTATTCTGAAGGACCTACTAGGAGAAATACTATCAGCCATATTTTCTGTTGTAGACAATTAAAAACCAATTCCAATCAAGGTCAGACTAGGGTTCATCAAATGCAAGGTTAATTTATGTTACCAAGGACCAAAGTGTGGATGTGTACACATATGCACTTGTGTGTGTGTGTGTGTGTGTGTGTGTGTGTGTATGTTACATCTGTCAGCACGCAGGGCTTACTCCTGACTCTGTGCTTAGTGGTAATCCCTGGTAGGGCTTAGAAGACCATCTGGAATACAGGGAATCAAACGCAGGTTGACTGTTTGCAAAGTGTGTCTTAAACTGCTTAACTATGCCTCTGGCCCCAGGACCAAGGTTTTAAAAAAATTCTTGTATTTTTACTCATCACCCTTAATCTTTCAACCTTATCTTCATGTCAGCTTGTCTTAGGTAGTAATAGTTTCTCTTACATTGTCACACTCTCATGATAACAGTTAAGGGGAAGAAACTATGCTTTTTTCTATATTTTATTAGGCAAATAAAGGCTTAAGGGGGTATAGAGAATTAAAGAGTCCAATACTATGTTTTTTGCTATATTCCATTTTATCAAGCCGACCATCTTGGAACTAGAACAAGGGCAGACTGTAATAGATGTAAGATAGTGGTGGGAGTCTTATGTAATAATAAAAACTATAATAAAAAAGAAGATCAGGGCCCGGAGAGATAGCCCAGCGGCATTTGCCTTGCAAGCAGCCCATCCAGGACCAAAGGTGGTTGGTTCAAATCCTGGTGTCCCATATGGTCCCCCGAGCTTGCCAGGAGTTATTTCTGAGCAGACAGCCAGGAGTAACACCTGAGCACTGCCGGGTGTGGCCCAAAAAAACAAAAAACAAACAAACAAAAAAAATGAAGATCATAGTGAACATCCTGAGTTCTTGTCCTCAAAAATCCTGGATAAGATGAAAAGGGTCACCCTTGGATGGATTAGTGTTCTGTACCTGGGACTGGTCTTTTGATATCCATGTATCAAACCTTTTTTACATTAAGCCTTTGTCCTGGTATAGGTTTAGGATGATTAATCCATTGTGTTACTTTCAGAAACGAATTCATAACTTTCCTGAAGACTCTGTGGCCTCAGACTCAGCTCAGTTGTTCCAAGGATACCTTTTCCACCAGAGCAAAATCATAGGTAGTTTATACACAGCACCTCAGTATAACAGCTCTGATTGAGCAAGTCATAACCTCTGCCAAAGAGAAAATTATACTCAAACCAGACATGTCTATTATTGTAAGTATATACCAACAGGCAGAGAGACAACCTCTAATCTAAAATGAAGCAAAGTAGTTTTTATCAAAGTTTTTTTTTTTTTTCAAGAGATGTAAAAGGAGAGAAAAAGATAGAGAGAACCATGTTTTCTCTGTTGTACCTTTGTACCATGTTCAAGAGAGAACCCGAACTTTTCCAGAGGGAAATAATGTAAGCCAAAGTCTGGAATCTAATGTTTCAGGATGATAGTTCTAGCAAGTTCTTCCCAGATATCTTTGTGTTTTCGCAGGCCGTTGCTTTTTTGCTGTTTTCTTATCAATACTAATAGTGTTAAGAGTTAAGTGTTATCCAAGTTCCAGTCCTCTACCACTCATCAGCTCTGTAATACTGGGGAAAAGTTAAGGGTCTGTTTCCCATCTAGAAAGTAGAAAACGACTACTGCCTCTGACCTAGGAAGGGAGGGATGGCCATGAAGCGTGGCTGGGCAGGATTGTGGTTGTTGTGGGGCTCAAAGGATATCCAGCTGCAGGAGTAGCTTGTTTTCCACCAACTCGCTTTAGGCGTTATTCCTTATTTTAAAGGTCTGTTTGCTAGGATTAAGAACATTGAGCAGAAATATAAAAACAATCAGACTTAAGCACCAAATCCAAAGTCAACGACAACAGAATCGATACCCATTCTACAACAAGCTAGGCACAGAGAGAACCACTTAAGCTAGCAGCCCAGGGGGGCAAAGAAGGGGGTTATGGGATGCATGCTGGGAACAGGGGTGGAGGGAGGACAACACTGGTTGGTGGGAATGCCTCTGATTCAATGTCACTATGTACCTAAAATATAACTGTGAAAGATTTGTAATTCACTTCGGTCACAATAAAAATCATTAGTCAAAAAGAAAATAAAAAAGAATGGCATACAAGAAACCCTACTGTTAAGTTGACCAGGGAAGTCTAACTGCACCTCTACCCCGGACAATGCCCCTTAGACTCTTCAACGGTGCTTCCTGCGGGGGGGGGGGGGAGAGAGAGAGAGAGAGAGAGAGAGATGGAGAGGAGAGAGAGGAGAGAGAGAGAGAGAGGAGAGAGAGAGAGAGAGAGAGAGAGAGAGAGAGAGAGAGAGAGAGAGGGAGAGAGAGAGAGAGAGGAGAGAGAGGAGAGAGAGAGGAGAGAGAGAGAGGAGAGAGAGGGGAGGGGAAGAGAGAGGGGGAGAGAGAAAGAGAGGGAGAGAGAGGAGAGAGAGAGAGTATTCCAGAAGTGTTTTTGTTTTGACCAACTCTGCTAAAAACTGGGCGTGTGTGTGTGTGTGTGTGTGTGTGTGTGTGCGCGCGCGCGTCTGTGTTCCAGGCGGAGGGGGGGGCGTGGTGTGTGTGCGTGTGCGTGTGTGTGTGTGTGTGTGTGTGTGTGTGTGTGTGTGTGTGTGTGTGTGTGAGTGTGCGCGCGCGAAGGGCGCGGCCGGCCCGGAGGGGCGTGACCGCCCAGCTGCTCCCGCCCGATTGTCCCAGCCGGGCGGCGCGAGCGCAGCCTCAGGCCGGCCCACACGAAATCAATAGATGGGGCGCAGCTTGGGGCACGCCCTCGGTGCTGTGCCCGTGCTCCCCGCACCCGCGCCTGCCAGACGGGGGGTGGAACCCAATTCCCTCGCGGTGGCGGCGGCGGGCCCCGGGGAGGAGCGCCTTGGCCCGGGCCCGGGTTCCCCGCGCAAGCCCTCCGCGCCGTCACCCCCCCCACCCGGGCCCGCGCACCCCGGTTCCCTCCCGCGGCCGGCGGGCCCGGGAACCTCGCGGACGTGACGCCGCGGCGGAAGTGACGTTTTCCCGCGATTGGCCGCGGCTCTCGGGGGGAGGAGAGGGCCGGGCCGGTTCCCTCCGAGGGGACGTTCCCGGGCTCGGAGACGACGGGGCGGGCTCCGGCGCGCGCGTCCTCCTCCCGCCCTGCGCGCTCGTCCGGTCCTTCTCCGGCCCTTGGGCGGGCGTCATGCCGCCTAAAAGCCACCGACGAGCAGCCGCCGCCGCCGAACCCCCCGTGCCCCCGCCACCCCCGCCCGAGGAGGACGCGGAGCCGGACAGCGGCCCCGAGGACCTGCCTCTGGCCAGGTGAGCGCGCGCGGGCCGGAGGGCGCGTGTGGCCGCCCCGGGCCGGCGAGGGTCCCTGCAGCCCGGCCGACCCACGGGGGTCCCTCCCGGCGCCCCCCGCCGCCTGGCCTCGGAGAGCCGAGCCTGCAGGGGAGGCCGCCGGCGGCTTGGGCGGCCTGGGGAGCGAGGCGACGGAGACCTTGGCTTGACAGGTGTCGCCGCGAAGTGACAGGTGCCGCTGCCCGGCCTCCTCCCCGAGCTGCTTGCGAGCGCGCGTTGCGAGGCAGGCGGGGGGTTGTGAGGCGCCATCGAGGGGACGCGCCGCGCCGCGCCTCGGGGCGGGGAGGGAGGGGAAGGAGGAAGGGGGGGCTCGCGCGAGGAGAAGAAGGCGAAGGCGAAGAAGTCGTGCCCGCAAGCCTGTGGTGGCGAGGTCGCCCGCCGAGCGTCACGCGGCCAGCCTTCGCTTTTTCGGGTTGGGGTTGGTGCGAGCCAATTAAGAAATGGGTCCCCGTGGCGGTGTGCGCAGCCCGGCCGGCCGCTGGAGTTGGGTCCTCAGAGAAACCGACCTGAGTGGACGCGGGTGCTGCTGCCGGACGCCATCGGGGCGCACACATACATGCATACACTCTGGGTCGGCTCCTGGGGGCCTGGGAGTCCTTTGGGGCTCCCTCCGGCCCACGGGGCTTCGAGGGCTTTCCTTAATGGTTCACAGAACTTTTGACTCACGCACGCGCGCGCGCGAACACACACACACACACACACACACACACACACACACACACACACACACTCCGGCCGACTCCTGGGGTGCCTGGAGTCTTTTGGGGCTCTCTCCAGCCGACAGGGCTTCGCGGGCTCTCCTTAATGGTTCACAGAAATTAGTACACACACACACACACACACACACACACACACACACACACACACACACACACACACACACCCGGGCCGACTCCTGGGGTGCCTGGAGTCCTTTGGGACTCCCTCTGGACGACCGGGCTTTGCGGGCTCTCCTTAATAGTTTACAGAACTTCGGCACACACTTATACACACACACACACACCGGGCCACACACACATACACACACACACATACAACTGGCTCCTGGGGTGCCTATGTAGCCCTTTGGGGCTCCCTCTGGCCCATGGGGCTTCGCGGGCTTTCCTTAATGGTTCACACAACTTTGGGATTTGGGGACGTTGAGCATTCGCTCGTGGCCGACTTAGAACATAACATTTTTTTGAGGGATTAATTCACGGGCAGTCATGGAGCCCGTAAGACTTTTAGATTTGGTGCTTAAAAGTTTCTAAATCTCTCCCCCATTTTCCCACCTTTCTCCCCTGCGATGAAACTCTAGCTTGTCATTTGGTTTCTCAACGAAACCTTATTCTCTTTTGACTTAGAGTTTGTAAGGATCCTTGGTGTTTCTTCTCCCCCTTATTTTGGTTTTGTTCGTCGGTATGTTTTTGTGCTCACATAGAACATTCTTCCCCTGCTCACCTCCTCAGTGGAATCTCAATTTATATCAGCTCATGCGGATGCAATAGAACGTAAGGGGATCTTTCATTGCAACTTTGCTCAGTTACGATACTCTATATGCTTAAGGAGTAGAGATCGAAGGGACATCATTGTTGTTATTATTGTCAGCAACTGCTCCAGATTTGACACTGTACCTGGCACGGAGACTCCTTTTCCGTCTGTCTCCCACCAGCAACCTTATCTAGAACTAGAATCTATTCTAGTTCTCTCCCAAGTCTTTTATTTTTAAAGCTCTCCCCATACTAGCAAACATTTAGGCCACGCGATTAAAAAAAATGAAATGCGCTTTTGGGAATGTTTCTTGAAGACTGTTAATATAAATAGACTGTATTTGAGTCAATTACAAAAATCATACAATTTTTTAAAAAAAAATAGCTTAGGAATGTTGGCAGAGATGACATTCGTTTTTGATTAAAATCTGATGTGTCCACTACTTTGAAGTGTATCATTACAGAGAAGAGGAAAATCTTAAGTAGCAAATAATTTCATTTTATTCACCGAGCTTTGGAAATATTCTAGATTGTTGTAGGGTATTCACAAATATTGAAAAGCTGATTATTACCAAAGAAAAGCAGTTCCCTGCTGCTTTTATTCTCCCCAACACATTAAAATGATGAAACTATTACAAAATTTTTTCTATTAGTTAAAATCATACAACAAACAGTCTGCTTTTGATTATCCAAACCCACTTAAGAGTTCATTAGCATGGGCCGTAGATGCCTACAGATAAACCACTTAGCAAGGAGTAGAACTGTTCTATGACAATTCGGAAGCTGAAGCATTGCTTAGAAGAGAATATATTCAGGGCCTGCTTTAACTGGGTGCTGAACAGAACTAAAGTGATATGAATATACCCCTTCATTTTTCGCTCAGGGGTTATTCCTGGCTGTGCGCTCAGAAATCACTTTTTTCGTTTTTGTTTTTTTGTTTCTGTTTTTGGGTCACATCATCCGGCAGCGCTCAGGAATTACTCATGGCTCAACGCTCAGAAATCGCTCCTGGCAGACTCGGGGGACCATATGGGATGCCGGGATTCGAACCACCGTCCTTCAGCGTTTAAGGCAAACGCCCTACCGCTGAACTATCTCTCCGGCCCCAGAAAACACTTCTGATGGTGCTCTGGGGACCGGACCGTATGGAATGCCGAGGATTGAACCCGAGTCCGTCTTGGGTTGGCCGCGTGTAAGGCAAACGCCCTACATACCCCATATAACCCCATACATAACTCCCATACCCCTTCCTTAGCAATAGTGCAAACCAATGTGTCTACTGTGGAAGGGACAGAGGGACTCAGTGGGGAGAGAGGTAGGGGAGAGAGGGGAGGGGGGAGGGATAAGATTAGAGGGAGGAGGGGAGAGAGAGAAAGAGACAGGCCAGAGAAACAGAAAGACTCAGAGACTTAGAGACGGAGACCGAAAAGAAAGCTTCCAGCGGCAGGCAGGGCGAGGGTGAGAGGGAAACTGGCGACATTGGTAGTGGGAAATGGGCAGGGACGAAGGGGGGTGTACATTGTAAAACTGAAACACAATCAACTTTGTAACCACTGTGTTTAGATAAAAGAAAAAAATTTAAAACAGATTGACTTGTAGTTTTAAAAAAGGTAAAAATAGGGCCAGAGCGATAGCGCAGCGGTACGGTATGGAGGCGTTTGCCTTGCACGGGGCTGATCCCCGACGGACCTCGGGTTCATTCCCTGGCGTCCCATATGGTCCCCCGAGCCAGGAGCGATTTCTGAGCCCTTAGCCAGGAGTAATTTTTGAGCGTCACCGGGTGTGGCCCAAAACCCAAAACAAAGGTAAAAATAAAATTCTTTTCTTGGTCGCTATAGCGCCGTGCGGAAAGGTGTTTGTGTCGGGTATGGCCAACCTCATCTTAATCGCTGGCATTCCATTTGGTTCCCCCAAGTACTGCCAGAGCCAGGAGTAATAACCCTGATCGCTACTGGGTGTGGCTCAAAACAAAACAAACAAACAAAAAAATCTTGCTTTTTTACTTTGAGAGCAGATCTTATTTCTGGGAAGAACAGATCTTCCCACTATGGGATGTAGTGAAGAAGGAAAACACTCAGAACAGCACACCCTCATTAATTGTTCATGTTTTGGACATGGGTTGGAAGAGTGAGTGGTCAGGGATTTGGGTGATGGAGAAATGCTGCGATTGCTTGTTGGGTTGCTATCAAGGTTTTCTACCTTCTGGTTAATCAGGTGATAACTTCTCTGCTTTGGTACTCATTAAAAAACAAAGACATCAAAAAAGAAAAAGTAAAAAGAAAAAAAATAAAACAAAGACATCAAGAGTATTTACATAATAGAATTGACTGGGTGATTCTGAGAAACGATCTTCTAAGGCCCATTTTCTTTATTCTTTGCTTTTCTTTTTTTTAAATTTATGGAATGCTACACGAATTTGCGTGTCATCCGTGCGCAGGGGCCATGCTAATCTTCTCTGTATCGTTCCAATTTTAGTATATGTGCTGCTGAAACGGGCACAGGCCCATTTTCTTAAATTGGGTTTCAGTTCTACACGAAATCACGTAATTTAGGAATTAAAATTGGGGACGGAGCGATAGCTCAGAGGTAGGGTGACTGATTGCCTTACACGCAGCCGACCCAGGATGGACGGTGGCTCAAATCCCGGCATCCCGTATAGTTCCCCCAATCCAGCCAGGAGCGATTTCTAAGCGCAGAGCAGAGCCAGGACTAACCACTGAGAACCGCCAGATGTGGCCCTAAAACAACAACAACAAAAATCAGTTATGGTTTTTAAGAACATTTTATTTGAATACTTACGTTATATATATGGTCATGTAAATATTTTTTGTGAAAAGGGGTCCCAGTGGAAAAAATTTAAGAAGCGCTGATTTAAGGTTACTTTGTAACAGAATCAGGGTATTAACTTTTCGTTATTCTAAAATTCGTTACAAGTTATGGGACCGGAGAGATAGCACAGCCGTAGGGGGTTTGCGTGCAGAAGATCCCGGATTGACCATGGTTAGAATCCAGGCATCTCTGTGCCTGCCAGGAGTGATTTTTGAGCTCAGAGCCAGGAGGAACCCCTGAGTGGCTCCCGGTGTGATCCCAAAACAAAGTTATTCTATACTATTTCAAAATTATCTAATCTTATTTTACTGGTAATCAAGTTTACATTAAGTAATGAAAAGGATGGCCCGGAGAGATAGCACAGCGGCGTTTGCCTTGCAAGCAGCCGATCCAGGACCAAGGTGATTGGTTCGAATCCCGGTGTCCCATATGGTCCCCCCGTGCCTGCCAGGAGCTATTTCTGAGCAGACAGCCAGGAGTAACCCCTGAGCACCGCCGGGTGTGATCCAAAAAAAAAAAAAAGTAATGAAAAGGAATTAGTCTATAAGAATTTATAAGTTGCTTATCTTGATAAGAAAGTTTGAGGAGAAAGCTGAAATATATGCAATGATATTTTATATCAATTTAATTAGGTAAGAAATAATAGTTGGTAGAAAGGTAGTTTCTTTTTAATTTTTAAAATTATCAGTGGTCACTGATACTGAATTGATTCTATGGCTTTCCTCTTCTTGCTGGAATTATTTCTAGTTTTCCAAATAGCTTTAGCTATTGTACTTTTCTTCACAAAGCAATTTTGCTGCCCTGAAGGATATGTGGTCACCAGAGGAGCACAAACATTTTTTTTTTTTTTTTTGTCTTTTGCTCTGAGCCGGTGGTATTTTTGAAGTCACTGCAGGCTAGTGCTTGGGGGCAGGGCTGCTCCTACTGGTGATCAGGAGCTTCATGCGGGTGCTGAGAATTGAATATGGGGGTCCCGCATGCATATCCCTCTTTGAGTCATCTCCCTAATTATAGCAAATATTTTTGTGTTCATAGCATTTTGGAAATACTATGAAAATGATGAACATGTGTTTAAATTTTAAATGCAACTATTTTTGACAAGTAAGAGTTGAAAGTAATGATGCTATCTCTCAGAATATTGAAACAAATAATTGAAAATTTTGTTTAAATTAGTTTGATTAAAGTATGTGCCTACTTTATCTGTATTTTCATTTGGTAGGCTTGAGTTTGAAGAAACCGAAGATCCTGATTTTACTGCATTATGTCAAATACTAAAGATACCAGATCACGTGAGAGAAAGAGCTTGGTTAACGTGGGATAAAATTTCATCTGTGGATGGGATATTGGTAAGGATTTTCTTAAAATTTTTAGAAATATTTTTATTATTTATATAAATAATTTTAAATTACTTTAGAAAATTTGGAAAATAGAAACTATAAGTTGGAAAGCTATTATTTATAATTTTCTTATACAGAACTGATTTACTTGTGATGACAATTCAAAAATAATCTATATTTAAGCTCCCTACTAAAGTTTATTGATGCAAACATTACATATATTTTATTCAAAAACTACTTCAAAGTAATATAAAGAGTTAAAAACATACTTACCTTATAAAATAACTTTTCATATGTAGTAAATGTTCTTTTTTCTTGATTATTTGAAATTTGTTAGAATTCAGACTCTGATAGTATTTCAAAAAATACATTTCTTTAATTTTTTTCTTTGCATATATTTCTGAATAAACATAATTATGTTATCAGTAGTAAATGTCAGTGTTTCTTTGCTGCTGATGGAATATTATAAGTTCTTTGCAAATCTTCATTTTATAGTTCATTGAGATGTGAAATATAGCATTTTTATTTTATAATGTAAAATATCCTTTTACAGATGAAGACTGAGGTAGAGTGATGTTAGAAGTCCCTGGATATTAAGCTTTAATTTAATTTAATATGCAGATTTAGAAAGTCTTACCCAGTTAACATCTATTTTGTATATGGTCTAAAATTTTAATATGAACACTTTTAATACTAGTAAATAATTTGGATATTGAATAATATAGTTTCAAGAGATAGTATATTTTTCCTATTAGTATATTTTAAGTATTAGTTCTTAATGTTAAAGTGTTTTCTCTGAACATTTTGATGCTATAAAATAATTCAGTAGATGTTCTTATTCTTTTTATTGTGGGGGTTTTTCTACTGAGTGATACTTAGGCTTACTCTTGGCTCTGCTTTCAGGGATCACTCCCAAGGGGCTCAAAGAATCCTGTGGTGCCAGGGATCAAACCTGGCTCTGCTTTAAGCAAGACAAATGCCTTATCTCCTGTGCTATATTTCCTGACACTCTTATTTATTCTTTGGATGTCCTTTTTCTTTAGATTGATTAATGCTTGACACAGTCCTTAATTTGTTAAATAAACTAATGAAGAAATCTTTAAATATTATAAGTTTTTTCAAGCTAAATTACCATGCCAAAACAGTTATAACATTCAAATTATTGCTAAATTATATTCCAGATGCATTTAATAACTTTACTTTCTCATTAGCTCTGTATAAGAGTGATTACCCTTTTTTTGCCAATCAGATCAGAACAGCAGAGTATGTTTATGTATATCCCATAAAATATTTAAAATCTTTAAAGTAATATTTTTCATCTGCTAGCTATTAAAATAAATAGAATCTGGAAACAACTCAGTTGCCCGACAACAGATGAATGGCTAAAGGAACTGTGGTACATATACTCAATGAAATACTATGCAGCCATCAGAAAAAAATGATGTCATGAAATTTCCCTATACATTGATGGACATAGAAACTACTATGCTGAGTGAAATAAGTCATCAGGAGAGAGTCACAGAATAGTCTCTCTCATCTATGGGTTTGAAGAAAAATAAAAAGACATTATTATAATAATACACAGAGACAATGGAGATGAGGGCTGAAAGGACTGGCCCATAATATGAAGCTTACCACAAAGAGTGGTGAGTTCAGTTAGAGAAATAACTACTCTGACAACTATCATGACAATGGGAGTGAGTGAGAGAAATAGAATGCCTGTCTAGAATACAGGCAAGGGATGAGGGAGGTGAAAGATGGGGTTAGATTTTTTTTTATTATTAAGTTCTGTCAGTACCTTGTATATTTTTGATATTAGCCCTTTGTCTGATGGATATTGGGTGAATAGTTTCTCCCATTCTGTGGGTGGCTTTTGTATCCTAGGCACTATTTCCTTTGAGGTGCAGAAGCTTCTTAGCTTAATATAGTCCCATTTGTTTTATCTCCACATCCACTTGTTTGGACAGTGCTGTTTCCTTCTTGAAGATATCTTTAGTCTCAATGTCCTGTACTGTTTTACCTATGCGTTCTTATAGATACCTTATGGTTCTGGGTCTGATATCAAGGTCTTTAATCCATTTGGATTTGACCTTTGTGCATAGTGTTAGATGGAGGTCCGAGTTCACTTTTTTGCGTGTGGCTGACCAGTTGTCCCAGCACCAGTCGTTGAAAAGGCTTTCCTTGCTCCATTTTCTATTTCTTGCCCCTTTTGCCAAAGATTAATTGATTATATGTCTGGGGAAACTTTCTCTGAACACCCAAGTCTATTCTACTGATCTAAGGGTCTGTCTTTATTCCAATACCATGCTGTTTTAATGGCTATTCCTTTGTAGTACAATTTAAAGTTCGAAAAGTGATGCCTCCCATCTTCTTTTTACCTAAGGGTTGCTTCAGTGTTTGTGGGTGTTTAATGTTCCAAATGAATTTCAGGAGTGTTTGATTCACTTCTTTGAAGAATGTCATGGGAATCCTTAGAAGAATTGCAGAATGAGGTTTTTTGTTTGTTTGTTTGTTTGTTTTGGGCCACACCTGGTGGTGCTCAGGGGTTACTCCTGGCTATCTGCTCAGAAATAGCTCCTGGCAGGCACGGGGGACCATATGGGATGCTGGGTTCGAACCAACCACCTTAGGTCCTGGGTTGGTTGCTTGCAAGGCAAACACCACTGTGCTATCTCTCTGGCCTGAGTTTTTTTTTTTTAATGTATGAGTTTTTTCTAATGTAGCATCCTTTAGAGTTAACTAAAGTTATGATTGACTTATTGTTTATTTATGTATTTATTTATTTATTTATCTTTTGGTTTTGGGCCACACCTGGTGGTGCTTAGGGGTTACTTTTTGCTCTGTGCTCAGAAATTATTCCTGGCAGGCTCAAAGGACCATATGGGATGCTAGTGATGGATTATGGGCTGACCATGTGCAAAACAATGCCCTGTCTACTGTGCTATCATGTTGGCTTCAACATGATACCTTTGTAAATGTTTGACAAGACCTAGAGATCAGCATGGCTCTATATAAACTTTTTCCTTTCAGTTTTTGGGTCATACTTTGGTGGCACTTAGGGCTTATTTCTAGATTTCTGCTCAGGGTTTATTCTTGGCTGTGCTCAGAGGGACCATACAGAACTGCAGGGGTTGGTCATAGGTTATTGAACCTGGGTTACCATGTGCAAGGCAAATGCCATATGGCTTATACCTTTTGTGCCCATTTACTTAGACTGTAATTAGATGTTTACTCAATGATGGTCTGACAAATTTTATAATTTTAAGATGTTCTATAAATAGAATCATATTGTATTTCATTTTTTAGGATTGGCTTTTTCAGTTCAGCACAATTTCCTGGAAATTTATTGAATTTGTATACTGGTAATAATAGTAGTTTTCAAGAACTGTCATAACAAAATACTAAAGATCTGGTGACTTTAAGTAACAAAATTATTTTTTCTCAGTTTCAGAGGCTGAACAGACAAAATAAGGTTTTGATGAGTTTTGTTTCTTCCAAGGTCTTCCCTCTTGACTTGTAGTCTGCTTTTTCTGTATTTCTCCAATGGTTTTCCTTTGTACTTATCACTGGTATCTTTTGTGTCCTTATTTCCTGTTCTTATAGAAGGAAGCCAGTCAAGTTGGATTAGGGCCCATGGTCCTCTCCAGATCTTCAGATACATCATTCTGAAGTTCTTAGGAAGTTGCATGTGACTTTCTTGAATTTAATTCTAGGTACCGTATGAGTGATCCCTGAATATAGAGTTAGGCGTAAGCCCTGAGCACTGTCAGGTGTGGCCCCCAAACAAAAACAAAACAAAATGTTCAAATTGTTCTGAGGCTTGATTTTGAGTCACTTATAGATTTAATATGAGTAAAGTTGGTATGATCATACGGCTTAGTTGTGTTTTATTTGATAAAAATCCATTAAACTTGTATACATTGACTACCATTTTAGATTCCTAACATCATTATATGTATGATCCACTTTTCCAAGCATCTTTGCCAAGCATTTCCTGTTGTTATTTTTATTTTAGCAATTATAGGTATGTAGTGATTTTTATGGCTTTAATTTACATATTTTTCAGATAACTACAGATATTAAGTATTTTGTTTAATTTTTATTTAAAGAATAGTTTTTGATCACAACAAAATTAAGCCAAATGTACAGATACTCATATAACCCCTAATCTCTTTTCTTGCTTAGTTTTTCCATTACCAACAACTTTTACATGATTATGTTAATATCTACGTATTTACATTGTTCTATCATTAACACTCAGAGTGCAAAAGTATTTATAGATAATTAAATAGATATCATCACTGGCAAAATATATCTTAAGTATTTTACTTATTTTGAGAAAGGTTCCTTGGGGTTTTTTATATACACAATTATGTCATCTATATATAATGACATTTTTTTTTTTTTTTTGTGGTTTTTGGGTCACACCCGGCAGCGCTCAGGGGTTATTCCTGGCTCCATGCTCAGAAATTCTCCTGGCAGGCACGGGGGACCATATGGGACACCGGGATTCGAACTGATGACCTCCTGCATGAAAGGCAAACACCTTACCTCCATGCTATCTCTCCGGGCCCATATAATGACATTTTAATTTAGTCTTTTTTATCTTCTTTATACTTTTATTTTCTTGTCTATTGCACTAGTTATGACTTCAGTGTTGATCAGAAGTAGAGAGAGCTCCTATTGTTATAGAGGAAATAAATTTGTCTTGCACCACCTAAAGAAAGGTTTTGGAGTAAAACTTTTTGGTTGCCTTTTGCTGTTGCATTTCTCAACCATGCCTATACCATTCTTTCCTCCCCTTCCTGAGTCACTCCTGTGGGCACCTAGGACATTTCAGATGAAAATGTGTAAATGGAAGGACCATTGATTTCTAGACTCTGCCAGTTAGAAGGATACTGCAGATATAGGAAGGAAATAAACCAGAAGTGGGCCATGAGTAGATAGAAGTGAGAATCACTGCTTTATTGCATTGCAATATAAATAGGTATAAATATAAATAAAATAAAGAATTTTACTCCTATTCCCAGCAACCCCCACTTCACAGAGTTGAAAAAATTCATACCAGAAATAAATGTTACATTTTTGTCAAGTACTTTATTCTCCAGCTATTGAGATGATGATGTAACTTTACTTTTTTATACTTAATATGATGAATATTACTAGCTGATTTTTATATGTTAAAGCAAGCTTACATTCTTGGGATTAACATGGTATACTTTCCATTTCATATATTAAAGTTGATCTATTAATCTGTTATTAAGAATTTTGTGGGGCTGGCGAGGTTGCGCTAGAGGTAAGGTGTCAGTCTTGAAAGCGCCAGCCAAGAAAAGACTGCGGTTCGATCCCCACCCTGTGTCCCATATGGTCCCCCCAAGCCAGGGGCAATTTCTGAGTGCTTAGCCCTGAGCAGGGTGTGGCCGAAAAACCAAAAAAAAAAAAAAAAAAAAAAAGAAAAAAAAGAATTTTGCATATAAGCCGAAGTGATAGCATAGCTGTAGGACATTTGTCTCGCTCACAGCTGACCCTGGGCCTGACCTTGGTTCGAATCCTAGCATCCCTATGGTCCCATGAACCTGCCAGGAGCAATTTCTGAGTACAGAGCCGGGAGTAACCCCTGCACACTTCTGGGTGTGGCTCAAAACTCTCCCCCCCCCAAAAAAAGTATTTTGCTTATGTTTGTATGAGGAATATTGTTTATACATATTTTTATGATTTCTGGTTTTGTAATGATACAGAATGATACTTGATTCCTGAATGGAAAATACTTTCTTTGCTGTTTTATGAAGTTGTGTAAAATAAGTATTATTTTTTTCTTAAATTCTTATAGGTTTGGAGTATTTATTTACTTATGTATTGTTTTTGTGTTTTGGAGGCTACACCTGGCAGTGCTCAGGGTTATTTCTGGCTCTGCGCTTAGATATCATTCTTGGAGGTGCTCTGAAGAAAGACCCTGTAGTCATGAACCTGTGTCAGATGTGTGCTAGGCAAACACCCTATCCACTGAGCTATTCCTTTTGGGAGTATTTTTATTTGAACTACAAATTCAGTTTTTTTTGGCCTCTTTTGGGAGTGGTTTTATTTGAACTACAAATTCAGTTTTTTTTTTTAAGTTCTGGACAATTAACTTATTTTAATTTTTTTAGTGAGCACTGGAAGTTTATGTGGTTTTTATTTATTTATTTATTTATTTTTGGTTTTTGGGCCACACCCGGCAGTGCTCAGGGGTTACTCCTGGCTGTCTGCTCAGAAATAGCTCCTGGCAGGCACCGGGGACCATAAGGGACACCGGGATTTGAACCAACCACCTTTGGTCCTGGATCGGCTGCTTGCAAGGAAAACACTGCTGTGCTATCTCTCCAGGCCCAAGTTTATGTTTTTTGTTTATTTTTTTCTTTGGAGGTTTTTGGTTCATACCCGACTCCTTAGCTTACTCCTGGCTCTTTGCTTTAGAATTGGTCCTGGGCGGTGTTAGGAGACTGTATTGAGTGCCCGGGATCAAACCTGAACCAGCTTCGTATGTGGTGAGTCCCTAATGTGCTGTAGTAGCTTTATGGCTCCATGTTTGAGTTCATCATTCTTTCTTTTTTTTTTTTCCACGCAGGGAGGAGGAGGAGGCAGAGGGGAGGGTCCTGCGCTGCTACTGCTGCCCTGGGAGGGGACACCCGGCTCAACTTCCCAGAGCTAGGCCGGGCCAGGCGAGCTCTCCCGCTCGCTCCCATACTATGTTTGAGTTTCTTAAGGGAATTTTTGTTTTTGTTTTTGTTTTTGGGCCACACCCGGCGGTGCTCAGGGGTTACTCCTGGCTGTGTGCTCAGAAATAGCTCCTGGCAGGCACGGGGGACCATATGGGGCACCGGGATTCGAACCAACCACCTTTGGTCCTGGATCGGCTGCTTGCAAGGCAAACGCCGCTGTGTTCTCTCTCCGGGCCCACTTAAGGGAATTTTTATGATGTGTTGAATTTATTGATGTAACTTTCTGATTTTGAATCACAATTGGTGGTGCTTAGGGCTTACACCTGTGTTTAGGGTGGTGTTCTCTGTGTTCTCCTGTTGGTGCTTGGAGAACCATTTACAGTGTTGGGGATCCTATCTATGTTGGGCTCATACAAAACATTACCCTATGTACTATTTCTCCATCTTCATCTTCAGATGTAACATTAAAATATTTCAATTTCATTTTTAATTTGGTTTTTGGGTAACACCCAGTCATCTGTTAATAGATTTTTAGATTGATTCTATGTTATGGATGTTGTGAATAATGCTGACATAATATAAAGAGGTGCATATATCTTTCTAAATTAAGGCTCTCGGAACTTTCATATAAGTACCTAGGGGTAGTATTACTGGAACATATGATATTTCTCTTTGATAATTCACTTTTATAAAGGATTTCCATGCATACCATTTTTCACAGAAGCTGAACAAATTTGCATTCTCATCTAGTGTACTGGGATTCCTTTCTTCTGCATTCTTGCACACACTTGTTTCCAGTCTTATTGATATAAATCATCCTCATCAATGTGAGGTAATATTTTATTTTGATTTGCATTTCCTAAAATGGAATTTGAACATTTTTTAATTTACTGTTTGGGCCAACTCAATTTCTTCTTTGGATTAAGTCCTATTTAGATCTTTTGCTCATTTTTTTATTGTTGTTGCTAAAATGTTTCAATTCCTTATATGTTTTGGATATAAATCTCTTCCTATGCAGATATGATATATAAAATATTCCATTTGGTATGGTATTTTTTTCTTTTAGTACCTTTTTCACTGTGTAAAATATTTTTAGATTTGATTTATTTCCAGTTATTTATTTTTTTGTTTTTGTATCCTTTTTCATTGGAGTTAAGCTTCCAAATACATCTCTGAGGTTGAAATCCTGGAGTATATAATTTATGCTTCTATGTACCTCCTGGTTTGGGAGCCTATGTTCAAATCTTTTATTCAAATTAATTTTTGTATATGGTGTTACATATTGATTTAATTTAATTTTTCACATATATGGTTGTCCAGTTTAACCAGCACAATTTCTGGAAGATTCTTACTGTTCTCTTTTGTAGGGTCTTGGCTCCTTTGTCATAGATTATATGTCCATATATATGTAGATTTCTTTCTGGGTTCTTTGCTCAATTGACATTGTCTGTTTCTCTTATAATACCATATTATTTTAATTATTATTGTTGCCTATAATATAGTTTAAAGTTAAAGACCGTGATGACCTTCATTGTTCTTTCTCTCCACATTTCTTTGACTATTCAGGGTTTCTGTGTTTTCATACAAA
The DNA here is from genome assembly GCF_024139225.1 of Suncus etruscus. Lineage (NCBI taxonomy): Eukaryota > Metazoa > Chordata > Mammalia > Eulipotyphla > Soricidae > Suncus > Suncus etruscus. The sequence continues at coordinate 60,285,577 of NC_064855.1, forward strand.
TTTTGGAATGTTTGTTCTATTTCCTGGAAAAAATGATTTTGGTATTTTTGGGTAGGAATTTCTTTAAGTGTGTGAATTACTTATGACAATATGCTACTCAAATAATGTTTATTCTTCTAGTCCATGAATGCAGATGTCTTTTTTTCCCCCTCTCTTTTTGTCTGTTTTCTATTTCTTTAACTGTGCCTTATAATTTACAACATACAGGCCTTTTACCTCATTGACTAAGCATATTTCCAAGTACTTTTTCTTTTTGATATCTGTGTAGATAGATTTATATATATATATATATATATATATATATATTGACATTTTTCATCCTTTGACTTTATTATTTCTTTTTCTTTTTCATTTTTTTGGGGGGGATTTTTGGGTAACACCCAGTAACACTCAGGGGTTACTCCTGACTATGCACTCAGAAATTGGGGACCATGTGGGACACCGGAGGATTGAACCTCCATTCTGCCTGGGTCAACTATGTGCAAGGCAAAAGCCTAGTGCTGCACCATTGCTCCAGCTCTATTTCTGATATTTTAAACTAGTTTTTAGAATTTTCAATTTTTGTCTTGTCATATATAGTCATAGATTTAGTTTTATAATTTGAAAAAGAAATTTGAATTTCTTTTATGTCGAACAGTAGTGGTATGAGTGGGCATCTTTATTTTGTTTTCAGCTTTTCATCATGCAGTATATGCTAGTTATTGGCTTTTCATATATTTAGGGTATCTTCCTTTTATTTATAATTTATTAAGAGTTTTTAGTTCTGAATGGATATTGAAGGCTGTAAATGCTTATATAGTATCTGTTGATATAGTTATGTAAGATTTATCTTTTATTTATATGGTATCTTTGTTGATACTGTGTTGTATCTTTTGAATGACTTGCACTTGGCCATGATGAATAATTCTCTTGATGTATTATCACTGCATTTGATATGTCCAGAATTTGTTGAGGGTTACTGTATTTATGTTAATCAGAGATAATAGCCTCATTGTTTGTTTGTTTGTTTATTATTGCCACTTTTAGGAATGTTCTGGGATCACTCCTGGCTCTGTGTTCAGGAATTACTTATAAAGATGATTTTGGGAACCTGGGTCTGCTGAGGCAAAACAAATGCTCTATACACTGTATTATTACTCCAGTTTCTCTTATAATTTTTTCACTTAGTAGCTTTTACTATTTTTTCTTCACCATTGACTTTTGATAATTTTTTTTGATAATTTATTTTATTTTTGTTTTTGTTTGTTTGTTTTTGGGCCACACATGCTGACGCTCGGGTTACTCCTGGCTATACACTCAGAAGTTGCTCCTGTCTTGGGGGACCATATGAAATACTGGGGATCGAACTGAGGTCTGTCCTGGATCAGCCACGTGCAAAGCAAACAACCTACCGTTGTGCTATCGCTTTGGCCCCAGACTTTTGATAATATAACACTGATGTATTTTGGTGTACTATTTTTGCATTCAGAAATTTAAGTATTCTTCCAGCTTCTTGGAATTTGTGTTCTTCCCTTTGGTTTGAGAAATTCTTGTTTTTGATTATTTCTTTGAACGTTGTCTTTTTTTCCTGTGCTTTAATGGAATTTGATAAATTTTATAGTTTCATCATTTGAATTGAAATTTATTTTCTTTCATTTTATCATTATTGTCTTTTTTCTTTTTGGTAAGGAGAGATAATCTGTATACACTCAGCTATGCCCAGGGCTTACTCTGGTCTCTGCACTCAGGCATTCTTCCAGGCAGGGTCTGTGTGCTTGGTTGCATTGGTGCCATATGTAGTTCTGGGAATTGAATCCAGGTTGGCTACATTTGGGTAAGCACACTTAACTCACTGTGCTATCTTTCCTGCACTGTTACTGTAATTTTTGTCATTAATTTCTGATGTTCTTTCATTTGTAAGATAGTCTTTTGTTTGCTTCTAGTATTAGATTTAATTTCATTTCTTGCTGTCATACACAGCATCTCTGAAATTTTAAAAATATCTTTAATCTCTTTAGTTGATATGTGACTTTATCATTCTTTTTTGTATTCTATCTTGGACTACTTTTCTTTATTTAAGTGAGATTCTTTAACAATAAGTTTTCTTATGATCATATTTCTAAATTTTGTTTCATTATGTAATTCTTCGTCTTTATGTTTGCTCTCTGGAAATTTATCTTTTTCTTTTTGTGTAGGGACACACCTTATGGCACCTAGGGGTTACTTCTAACTCTGCATTCAGAAATTATTCCTGGCAGACTCTGGGGAAAGACCATATGGGATGGTGAGGACCAAACCTGGGTCGGCCATGTGCAAGGCAAATGCTGTACCACTGTGCTATTGCTCTTACCCCAGATTTATTATTTTCTTTATTATCTTGTTTTTTTTTCCTTTAGTGTGGGGATGGGGGCTGCACTTTGCAGTGATCTAGACTTATTCCTGGCTGTGTTTGTCAGGTGCCATGAATTACATCAATGTTGGCCATATGTAGGGGAAGTGCCTTAACCCCAGCACTTCCTCTCTAGGTCTTAGAAACACATTGTGTGTGTGTGTGTGTCCCCGTGACCTAGTGACATGGATTTGGGAGACCATATGCAGTGCTAAGGATAGAACCTGGGCAGTTCATCATTTTATTTAAGAAATTTCACCATTTAAAAATTGTAGCTTAGGTAACATGTTTGCAATAGTAGTAACATTTACTGTTTGATATACAGTTACTGCACCTTACCATTACTAGTGTGCCTAATGCCTTCTATAAATGTCCTTGTATTACTTGTAATCTACCTAATTTCTTCCAACCATTATTCCCATTGCTTGGAAGTCTAAGGCCAAGGGTTTTTCATCATATGATACTGTCTATTCCTTTGTTATGTTTTTCTGTAAGCTACAGAAGAATGAGTCCATCTTGTCTTTCTCCTTTTCCCCTGATTTATTTAGCTTAACGTGATTCCTTCCAGTCCCATTGAAGTACAGCAAACTTAAAGAATATGTCTTTTCTTATAGCTGCTTTTTATTCTATTTTGTGTATATGCCACAACTTTATATATATATATATACATGTATATATATGTATATATATATATTTTGGTCATACCTGGCAGCGCTGAGGGGTTATTCCTGACTCTACACTCAGAAATCGTTCCTGGTAGGCTCAGGGGACCATATGGGATGCTAGGATTAGAACCACATCCTTCTGCATGCAAGGCAAATACCCTACCTCCATGCTATCTCTCCAGCCCAACTTCTTATTTTTTTTTACTTTATTTAAAGAAAATTCATCACATAGTTAACATAGCTGATCACAATACATTATTTCCAGGTAAGTGAAAACAAAGTTATTGAAAAAATAGAAAAAAAGAAATCAATTGTAAGTGAAGGGGAAAAAAGATAGAAAAAGGAAAAGTATAGTAGCAAGCATATTGAGTCTCTCATGAAGTCAGTAATATAATAGCAAAAGGTTTAGTAAGCTCTCGTTAGCTGCCCATTCTGTTAAATTGGGGGTGTTTCTTTTCTTTTTTTTTTTTTGTTTTTTTTTTTGGGCCACACCCATTTGATGCTCAGGGGTTATTCCTGGCTAAGTGCTCAGAAATTGCCCCTGGATTGGGGGGACCATGTGGGACGCCGGGGATCTAACTGACCGCAGTTCTTCCTTGGCTAGCACTTGCAAGGCAGATACCTTACCTCTAGCACCACCTCACTGGCTCCAATTTGGGGGTTGTTTCTTTAGAGATGACAGCATCAAGGAAATGAAGTTGTCCAGAAATTTAACTGAAAATACAAGTTTTAGGGGCGTGTACTTAGCTGACAGGCTCCTGGAAGAAGGAAGATATAAGGGGAGGGTGCCCGTACTTGCTCCAAAAAAGCCCTAATGATATCAGCTCCAAAATTGGAGTATTTATAAAGTTTGGTCAGATAGGTGTCTTCACAGGGAATCATAGAGGATCAGTGATGATGCCATTGAGGAAATGATGATTCTTGGTGTTGGAGGCAGAAAGTGTGGCTTCAGCAGGGTAGGATCTTGGTTCACCCTCTCCTCCCAATATGGCCAACTTTCTAATGTGTGGGTTGGTGTACCCATGATCTTTCACAGCTCAGTTTACATCTCGTTCTAGAAAAGAGTGAGTCTATGGAGCTGGTTTGGTTTGATCATGGTGACAGCATTTGTGCATGTGGTTATAGCTGCCAGGCTTCCTGGAAGAAGGAAGATATGGGGTGGGGGCTGCACTTTCTCAAAAGGGCCCTAGTGATATCAGCCCCCAAACTGTGTACCTGAAGTTTGGTCAGAATGGTGTCTCCAGAGGAATTCATATAGTAACAGTGTTGAGACAGAGTCATTGGGGGAAATGGTGATTCTGGGTGATGGAGGCAGCAACTGAAACACCTTACTTGCTATATCAACATTGGGCCTCTGTATTTGGATTTTTTTTTTTTTTTGGTTTTTCGGGCCACACCCGTTTGATGCTCAGGGGTTACTCCTGGCTAAGCACTCAGAAATTGCCCCTGGCTTGGGGGACCATGTGGGATGCCGGGGGATCGAACTGTCGTCCTTCCTTGGCTTGCAGGGCAGACACCTTACCTCTAGTGCCACCTCGCTGGCCCCTGTATTTGGAATTTTAAAATGTCCTTTAATGTATAGATTACTATTTCCTTAGTTTGATATTAAGGAGATAATTCTGGGATATTTTAAAAGATATAATTACTACCAGTGCAGAAATATGTATTTACTCCAAAAGAGATGAAGATGAAGAGCTTTATTACACTGTTTTTTAGACTTTTTACATTTACTGAGACTTGTTATATGACTCGCCTTATGTTTTCTGTTGGTTAGTAGAATTTACTAGTGATGTATACTGTTACTAGAGTTTTCATTTTTGGGAACATTTGAACTTTGAATTTCTGTAATAGTTACAGGAGCATTCATATTTTCTTTCTTTTTTTTTCTTTTCATATTTTCAAAAAAGTTTTTTTTACTATACATCAATAAATGTCTTATGTTATATTCTCTGATTTTATTTAAGATGTTAACTTTGTGTGAAGGGGGCCGGAGCAATAACATTTGCCTAGCAAGCTGCCCACGTGGGACCAATCGGGTTCAATGCCCAGCAGTCCATGTACATGCGTGGAGTGATTAAAGTGATATGAAGTTATAAAAAAATTTGTGGGAAGGACTTCTATTATTTATTTATTTATTTTTTAGTTTTTGGGTCACACCCGGTGGCACTCAGGGGTTACTCCTAGCTCTATGCCCAGAACTCACTCCTGGCAGGCTCAGGGGACCATATGGGATGCCAGGATTTGTCCTGTGTTGGCCACATGCAAGGCAAATGCCTTACTGCTGTGTTATTGCTTGGCCCCTGGGAAGGACTTTTTTTGGTGTTTTTTTTGTTTGCTTGTTTTTGTGGGCCACACCCGGTGATGCTCAGAGGTTACTCATGGCTAGGCGCTCAGGAATCGCTTCTGGCTTGTGGAACCATATGGGACGCCAGGGATCAAACTGTGCTTTGTCCTGGGTCAGCCACATTCAAAGCAAACGCCCTGCCGCTGTGCTATTGCTCTGGCCTCATGGGAAGGATTTCTAATTTAACATTTTGAAGCAATTTTAGGCTCACAGTAAAGTTCCCAAATACCTCCTTTTTTCACTCATGCACAGCTTCTTTTTTTCCATATTAATATCTTTATTTAAACACCTTGATTACAAATATGATTGTAGTTGGATTTCAGTCATGTAACCCCCACCCCCAACCGGTGCAACATTCCCACCACCAATGTCCCAAATCTCCCTCCTCTCCTACCCATCCCTATCTGTACTCTAGACAGGCTTTCCACTTCCTTCATTCATTAATATTGTTATGATAGTTCTCAGTGTAGATATTTCTCTAACTGCACTCACCACTCTTTGTGGTGAGCTTCATATCGTGAACTCGACCTTCCAGGCCTCCTCTCTTTGTCTCTGAGGATTATTGCAAAAATGTCTTTTATTTTTTTCAAACTCATAGATGAGTGAGACTATTCTGTGTCTATCTCTCTCCCTCTGACTTATTTCACTCAGCATAGTAGATTCCTCTCTCCCTCTGATTTATTTTACTCAGCATAGTAGTTCCATGTCCATCCATGCATAGAAAAATTTCATGACTTCATCTCTCCTGATGGCTGCATAATATTCCATTGTGTATGTGTACCACAGTTTCTTTAGCCATTCATCTGTTGAAGGGCATCTTTGTTGTTTCCAGAGTCTAGCTATAGTGCTGCAATGAATATAGGTGTGAGGAAGGGATTTTTGAATTTTTGTGTTCCTAGGGTATATTCCTAGGAGTGGTATAGCTGGATTGTATGGGAGCTCAATTTCGATATGGAGCAATCTCCATATCGCTTTTCATAAAGGTTGGACGAGACGGCATTCCCACCAGCAGTGGATAAGAGTTCCTTTCTCCAAATCCCTGCCAGCACTGTTTGTTCTCATTCTTTGTGATGTGTGCCAGTCTCTGTGGTGTGAAATGGTACCTCATAGTTGTTTTGATTTGCATTTCTCTGATGATTAGTGATGTGGAGCACTTTTTCATGTGCCTTTTGGCCATTTGTATTTCTTCTTTATCAAGGTGTCTGTTCATTTCTTCTCCCCATTTTTTGATGGGATTAGAGGGTTTTTTTTCTTGTAAAGTTCTGTCAGTGCCTTGTATATTTTGAATATTAGCCCCTTATCTGATGGGTATTGAGTGAATAGTTTCTCCCACTCAGTGGGTGGCTTTTGTATCCCGGACACTATTTCCTTTGAGGTGCAGAAGCTTCTCAGCTTAATATATTCCCATGTTATCTCTGCTTCCACTTGTTTGGAGAGTGTTGTTTCCTCCTTAAAGATGCCTTTAGTCTCAATGTTATGGAGTGTTTTACCTACATGTTGTTTTATATACCTTATGGTTTCAGGTCTGATATCAAGGTCTTTAATCCATTTGGATTTGACCTTCATACATGCTGTTAGCTGGAGGTCTGAGTTCACTTTTTTTTTTTTTTTTGGCAATTGACTAACCAGTATGGACAGCTTTTCTTTTAACATCTTTGTATTAAAGTCGTTTATTTGTTATGGTTCAATGTATTGACATGAAATATACACCCAAAATTTATAGTTTAACTTAACTTAGAGTTCACTCCTGGTCGTATATATCCTGTGGGATTGAACTAATTTTGTAATGAAGAAGTCTATTGTAACATCAAATAGAATTCTGAATATTTGCATTTCCCTAAAAAAGGTATCTGTTTTCTTCTTAAATATTCCCTGCTCCTAATTTTTGGTTTTTCTTGTTCTAATGATAGTGTCTTTTAGAGAGAAGTATTTGTTTGTTTTTGAGGCACACCTGGCAGAGTTCAAGGCTTACTCCTGGTTCTGTGCTCAGGGATCTCTCTGGGCAGAGCTCAGAGTGCTGGGATTGAACCTGATTCAAAAAAAAAAAAAATACACCTGGGTATGCAAAGAAAATACACTGTACACATTCTAACCCCTGAATATTGAATTTTCTATCCATAATTTTCTTTAGATCTTTGATTTTATTTATCAGAATTTAATATTTTTTTCAGATAGCTCACATCCATTTTTGCTAGGTTTATTTCAAAGTATTTTATTTGTGTGGTCTATTGAGATTAAAAATTAAAGTTTCATTCGCTCGTGCTGTTTGTAGTAAATGATTAATATATACTAATAATTTATTAAAGTAAAAATTATAGGGGCTGGAGCAGTGGTGCAAGTGGTAAGGTGCCTGCCTTACGTGCACTAGCCTAGGGTGGACCACAGTTCGATCTCCTGGCATCCCATCAGCTCCCCAAAGCCAAAAGCGATTTCTGAGCGCATAGCCACGAGTAACCCCTGAGTGTCACCGATTGTGGCCCAAAAATTATATTTACTTTATCATACCAGAAATATTTTGTTTCTTTTTTCCCCATATCTAGTAATGCTCAGGAGTGTATTCCTAGAGGTACTTTTAGAACTATCCAGTAAATGGAATTGAACCCGGTACAGATGCATGCAAAGCATGTGCCCTTGTTCTTTGAGCTGTCTCCCAAGCCTAGAAATTTTATTTATTTATTTATCTTTAATTATTTGTTTTTTTGGCATTGCGTTATCTAGGAACAGATAGTTTTATTATTTTTCTTTTTGCTTTGTTGAGGAGTTTCATTCTGTTATTTATTTATTTATTTGTTTGGTTTTTGGGTCACACCCGGCAGTGCTCAGGGGTTATTCCTGGCTCCAGGCTCAGAAATTGCTCCTGGCAGGCACGGGGGACCATATGGGGCGCCGGAATTCCAACCGATGACCTCCTGCATGAAAGGCAAACGCCTTAACTCCATGCTATCTCTCCGGCCCCTCATTCTGTTATTTAAGAGAGGCACTTTACCTTGTTCTTGGTTTTCGAAGGACAACTTACATAATTTATGATATCAGCTGGACATATTAATAAAATTGAGGACTTTGCCTTTAAGTTGTTGTTTGCTGAAAGTTATATGTTATATGTTAGAGTGTTGAATTTTGTGACTTTTTTCTGTTTCTATATGATTTTATACTTTTTATAAGCATGATATGAAGCTAATTGTTTTTTATTTATTTATTTAAAAATTTTTTTATTCAGACCATTGTGAATTACAAGTTTTCCACAGTTGTATTTCAGGCATTTAGTGACAGTGAATTAGAGCCATTCCCACCACTAGTGTTGATCTCCCTCCACCATAGTTCCCTGCTTGCATCCCATACCTATCTCCACTCACCCCAGAACTACCAGTGTAACAGTTCCATTTTGTGTTTGGCTTGTTATAGTTTGGGTTTCTTGATTCTATTGTTGTTAACTTTAACTTAAGTATTTAGATCTGACTTTTTTTTTCTCTTGAAGCTACTTGTGTTTTGAATGATGAATCAGATTTGCATACTTCAGACAAATACTGTTTATCTTATATAATTCTTTTTACATTTGTTAGATTCAAATTACTAATATTTTATTGAGTATCTCATATCTCTTAATAGATTCTTTATTATGAATAGATATTTATAGATGTGTATTTGAAGCATTTGCTTTTTCTTCTAAAGAATGTAGGTTTTTGTAATGTTTAGCTTTTGCATTATAATGATTGCATTTTAGAAGTTAGGAAGTATCTCCTTTGTTTCTTTTTTGGAAGAGATCATAGAGCATTTTTTTATAATTTTTATTTTTAATTACGAAAACAAAGATGCAAAGAAAGAGGACAAGGTAAAGTTACAGTGGAAGGGAAATCACCCATAACAGAATTCTCAGAAGTCCCCTTGCTGATATCTTAATTTTGAACTTTCAGCCAAAGAACATTAAGAAAAATAAAACAGAACCCATGTACAATTACTTTGTCCCTCAAGTCCCCAGATTGTAGTACATTATAATATTTCTTATCAGTACACAAATAATCTAAAGCCATAAAACTTATGTAACTCCTTAAACATTGAAGGCATAGTATTTTTTTACATTTCCATGCACATGCATATTAGTATAAGTTAATCTCAAAAGTGTAAGTGGGTTTTTTTTTAAGGATTAGAGTCAAAGGAGCACAGTAAAAACGGTGTTAGAGTGGCAATTATTGTTTGCATAGGCCCACCAAAATATGAGGGACATGGAAAGGAAAAGCCTTGACCTAAATACAAGGAGACCCTACCCCTGAGGCTTCCTGGTATAAGACCAACTCTAGGCTCCAGGCTAACTAGTTTGTCCAAGTTACTGTTTGTAGTGCCAATACAGTTTTATTTTTCACACAGTCTCTGTTGTTGGTATCATGTTTCTGTATTAAAGATCCTGGAATCTGCATATCCTAGCGTCCTCTTGTTTCACCTCACAATTAAAGGGCAATGCAGAGAGCCCTGTCCTGTAAGCAGGCTGTTGTTGTCAAGTTTTCTTAGTGTTAAGGGAAGTCTCTTGAGCAGGTCAATGTCAGAGCGGCAGTAGGTTTTTCCCTGGTCATAGAGCATTTTTGTTAGAATTTACTAGTGAACCCTTGTGCGCCTTGAAGTTTTTTTTTTTTAATTTGGGAAGTTGGTTATTCAGTTTTTCAAAAATATGATAATTTTATAAGATTATATACTGTTGGCTGTTTGGAAGTTTATTTCTTATTGAATTAGTTTCATTTAGGTTTTCAAATTTGTTGGCATGGAACTAGTTATAATATACTCTATTATCTTTTTTATTTTCATGTAATATATAGTGATGTTTTCTTATATATTAGTATTTCTATATTAGTATATATATTATTTATTAGCATATATAATATATGTGTTTATATTAGTAATTTAACCCTTCTTTCTCTTGATAATTAGTCTGACAGAGCCTTTTCAGTTTTATTGATCTTCTGTAGAGAATCACTTTTTGTTTTACTTAATTTTACTGCTGATTTTTTGTTTTCAATAGTTATTTTTGTTTAGTTGTCTGTTCATAGTAAAATATTTAAATTCCTTTCTTATTTCCTTAAAAGAGTAAAAGCTTCTGTTTTTCATGGGGAGGGTCCACTCAAGTGATTCTCAGGGACTCTGGACCCACTCCTGGCAATATTCTGCCAACTAGACCAGACAGTTTAAGTAATAATTTGTTTTTTTTTTTTTTATCTAAGCACTATGGTTATAAATATACTAGGTCATCCTGGTTCAACCATGGAGGATTATAAGAGTTCATGAATTTATCTATTTCTTCCAGGTTCTCATGTTTTGTGGCATAAAGTTTCTCAAAAATAATCTCTGATTACCCTTTAAATTTCTGTAGTATCTGTAGTAATCTTCCTTTTTCATTTCTAATTTGCTTTAGTAAGTTTCTCTCTCTTCCTTTGTATGTTTTGCTAGTGGTTTATTGATCTCGTTTATTTTTTCAAAGAATCGACATTTGCTTTATTGATCTTTCAGATTGTTTTTTGGATTTCCCATTCATTGATTTCTTCTCTAAGCTTTATTATTTCCTTCCATCATCCTATTTTGGTTCATTTGTTGATCATGTTCCAATTTAATAAACTGTGCCATTAAATTACTTATGTAGGCTCATTTTTTTCTTCATGATGAGTGCTTACAAAGCAATAAATTTTCGGGGGCCAGAGAGATAGCATGGAGGTAGGGTGTTTGCCTTGCAGGCAGAAGGATGGTGGTTTGAATCCCAGCATCGTATATGGTCTCCTGAGCCTGCCAGGAGCGATTTCTGAGCAGAGAACCAGGAGCGCTGCCGGGTATGACCCAAAAACCAAACCAAACCAAAATAAACCTATACATTTTCCTCTTATTACTGCTTTAGCTATGTCCCACAGATTCTGATAATTTGTTTTTGTTCTTGTTTGTTTCCAGGAATCTTTGGATTTCCTCTTTGATTTTTATCTCTGACCACTGATTGTTCAGTAGGAGCTGTTTAATTTCCAGGTGTTAAAATTTTTCCGTTGTGTCTGATCGCTATTTACTTCTCTTATTTCAGTGTAGTATGATCTGAGAAGGTTATATTTACAATTTCTTTCTTATTTTTGTTTCTGGGTCACACCTGGCGGAGCTCAGAGGTCACTCCTGGCTTTGTGCTCAGAAATCGCTCCTGGCAGGCTCGGGGGACCATATGTGATGCTGGGGATTGAACTCATGTTCGTCCTGAGTTGGCTATGTGCAAGGCAAACACCCTACCACTGTGCTATTGCTCTGACCCCAGTATGTACAATTCTATCCAGTTGATTTTATGTAGATATTTTTTTATGGGCTAGCATGTGGTCTGTTTTGACCCATGTGCATTGGAGAAGATTATATGTCCAGTTTTCTGAGGATGGAATACCCTTATATATAGACCAATTTCTTCCATTGCTCCTTTCAGTGCTAGTATATTCTGGCTAGTTTTCAGTCTGGTTGACCTATCAAGTGGTGACAAAGCAGTATTAAAGATTCCCACTATTATTGCGTTGTTATTGATATCTTCCTTCAAGTTTGTCAGCAATTGTTTTAAATATGTTGCTGGTCTCTCATTGGGTATGCATTTGTTTAGGAGTGTGATTTCTTCCTGTTGTACATATCCCTTAATTATTAAGAAATGTCTATCTCTGTTCCTTATAACTTTTTTAAGTCTAAAGTCTGTGTCATCTGAAATTAGTATGGCCACTCTGGCCCTCCCCTCTTTTTTTCTTTTTTGTTTTTGGGTCACACCCGGCAGCACTCAGGGGTTATTCCTGGCTCTGTGCTCAGAAATCGCTCCTGGCAGGCACGGGGGACCATGTGGGATGGCGGGATTTGAGCCGCCGTCCTTCTGCAAAGGCAAACTCCTTACCTCCATGCTATCTCTCCGGCCCCTACTCTGGCCCTTTTAAAGGAGTTGTTTGCTTGAATGATTCTCCTCTAATCTTTGAGTTAAGTCTGTATTTGTTCTGACTATTCAGTTGTGTTTCTTGTAGGCACTAAATGTTGGATTCAGCTTTTTGATCTATTTTGCCACTCTGTGTGTCTTAACAGTTATATTTAGTCCATTGACATTGAGAATGATGATTGTCATGATATTAATGTCATCTTTTAGTAAGGGGTTTGGTGTGTCTTGTGGTCTGTCTTATCTTAAAGTTCATCCTTTTTTTTTTTTTTTTTTTTTTTTTTTTTTGGTTTTTGGGTCCCACCCGGCAGTGCTCAGGGGTTACTCCTGGCTCTATGCTCAGAAATAGCCCCTGGCAGGCACGGGGGATCCTATGGGATGCTGGGATTCGAACTACCATCCTTCTGCATGAAAGGCAAATGCCTTACCTCCATGCTATCTCTCCGGCTCCAGAGTTCATCCTTTAAGGCTGGTTTTGAGCCTGTAAAGTTTCTAAGTTGCATTTATCCATGAAGCTGTGTATTCTTTCTTTAATCCTGAATGTAAGTCTGGTGGGTAATACTCTTGGTGATGCATTAATTTTATCAAATGTTGTCACTATATCCCACCACTGCCTTTAGGCCTTGAGGGTTTCTTGTAACAAATCTGCAATAAATCTTAGGGATGCTCCATTGAATGTAATTTCCTTTTTGGATCTTGCCACTTTCAGTATTCCATCCCTATCTATGGAGTTCGTCATTGTGACTAGGATGTGTCTTGAGTGCTTTTCTTTTGATCTCTTTTGGCTGGTAATCTTTGCTTCTGTATATTTGGTTGCATGCAGTCTAGCTCTAAGAGTTTCTCTGCAATGATGTCCTTGACTGTTGATTCTTCCTGGGGATTTTTTCCCTATGTTTCTGGAACTCCAATGATTCTTACATTTCTGTTGAGTATCCAACACTTCTATTTTCGTCATTCACATTCTTTGAGGACTTTCCTATTGATCATTTGTTTTGAGTCTCTTTTCCAACCTCATCTGTTGTATGGAGTTGTCATGCATCTCAACTTCCAGCTCACTGATTCTGTCTGCAGCCACTGTTACTCTGTTTGATAGGCTTTCCAGTGAGGTTTTCATTTCATATCAAGTTTTTCAGTCCTGTTATTTCAGTTTGAAGTTTCCTTATTTCTACTCTTGGGTCCTTTTGATTCTTCTTTGTAGCATGAACATTCAGTTTGTTTCATGCTTACTTGAGTTCTATGAACATCCTCATATTTCTTCTCTAAAGTCTTTTTCTGGGAGGCTAAATAAGTGGTTGGTAGTTTTTGAATCATCAGAGCTACCACCTTTGTTTTCTAAGCATTATTTCACCATTGTAGTGGGTGTAGTATGATGTTTTCTATGTACAGTGCTGGCGTTTCTTGACTAGAAGGAGCATGTGGCTGCAGAGTACAGTGGAGCTGCTGCATTCTACTGTCTCTTTGTCTTGGATACTTCCCCTCAGCTGGGCATTTTTGACATTGCTTCTGGATCCCAAAGCCACAGGCCTGGCACAGCTACCTCTTGTCTCCGGGGCTCATGTTCTGCAGCTCTGTGTTCCCGCCTCAGATCCTGCCCCTCACTTGGGCACTGCCACAGTGGCTTCTGGGTCCCAAAGCTGCAGGGTCTCCCAGATGGTTTAAGTGCTTGTGCCCTGTGGTGCTTTTATTTTTATTTTTTATCTTTTTTGTATGTTTGTTTGGGGGCCACACCCAGTGATGCTCAGGGGTTACCATATGGGATGCAGGAGATTGAAACTCAGTCTGTTCTAGATCAGCCACGTGTAAGGCAAGTACTCTACCAATGTGCCACTTCTCTGGCCCCATGTGGTGCTATTCTTGACACCACCAGAGCCATCTTGGCTGTGCTCAGTGGTTACCAGGACACATTGTACACTCTACCAGATATGTTTGGGAGCCTCCAGGGCGGTACCCATATGTGTATGATGTGAGCCCTAATACATTTATTTTCTCCAGACCCTGATTCATTTTTCTTTCTGCTTATATTTTAGATTCTTTCTGAAAGTACCCTGGGATTAACTTAACTATCTTACAGTTACAACACTGTTTGAATTTATTTACACAGGTAGCATAAAGCATTTTCAAATTTATAAATGTGGGCTGTTTTACTATTTATTTAGGTATTAATTGCTTTCATTTTTTTATTCATATGGGAATATATCAACATTGTTCAGCAGTTTTTGTCAACTTTTGTTTCCATGTGTGCTTGTTTTTTTTTTTCGAGTTTGACAGTTTTGCAGACCTTTTATGAAAAATGTCAGTTGTTGGCTGATCATGGTGGCAGTTTTCTCTCCTCCATGATTATTTCTTTGGTAATATCTTTGGATCTTTTTGACTAAATAGAGAACTTGACTAGAATTCAATGTCCAAGTTATTTATTTATCTCTAATTTAGAGAATGACGTCTAGAATAGTACTTCTTTCTCCCTTTACTCTCCCCTTTCCCCCACTTGCCTTGCTATACTCGTGTTACTGAGTAGGGGGCTTACACTTAGCAGAGGATGGATCATGTTAAGCCAGAGCTTCTGCTTTCAAAGCATGTGCTCCAGCCTTTGAACTCATCTCCTTAGCCCATGATGGTACTTTAAACAAGTGCTTAAATAACACCTTAAATAGGTGCTCTTGCTGATAATCATAATAAAATTAATAGTCTTACTATATATCCTTTTTTGAGAATGTAATTCTGTTTTATTATATGCAATAGTTTTTTTTTTTTTTTTTGGTTTTTGGGCCACACCCTGTGACGCTCAGGGGTTACTCCTGGCTATGCGCTCAGAAGTTGCTCCTGGCTTCTTGGGGGACCATATGGGACGCCGGGGGATCGAACCGCGGTCCGTCCTAGGCCAGCGCAGGCAAGGCAGGCACCTTACCTCCAGCGCCACTGCCCGGCCCCATATGCAATAGTTTTAAAACAATATCACATTACAATACAAAATTTTTCTTGCTTCTTACACTCTGAAATAATGGTCTAATAAAATGTATCATTCTTATTCAAATTTTTCAATATCAATACTGGATATATTTTATAGTACTATTGTATAAAGCTCGACTTTAATAAAATACATTGGGTTTTTTTTTAAATAATTCTAAGTAGGGATAGTCTTCCTTCAAATGAAAGACTGGAATGATTCATGTAAAAAGTATATTTTTAACCAAAATAATAGTTTATGGTAGAAAAGAATATAAAAGATATTGTGTTCACATATTTACTTTGAAATTTCATACATGCGTTAGCTTCTGGGGTGAAAATGGCTCTTTTGAATCAAAGGGCCCTTTGCCAGTCTTTCTGCCTCAGTTTCTTGGGCTATATCCTTTTTTATAAAAAATAAAAAAATTGCTTATATTTTTATTTAAAAACTCCTGCTGGCTGGCCTCCACCTGTTTCTCTTCTTGCTGCAAAATAAATTGCTCTGTCCATTTTAACTCTAAAGCAGAAAAAAATAAAATTGCTGCACCTTACTACCAATAAACTATATATATATATATATATATATATATATATATATATATATTTGTGTGTGTGTGTGTGTGGTTTTTGGGTCACACCCAGCAGTGCTCAGGGGTTTTTCCTGGCTCCATGCTCAGAAATTGCCCCTGGCAGGCACAGGAGACCATATGGGACGCTGGGATTCCAACAGATGACCTTCTGCATGAAAGGTAAATGCCTTACCTCCATGCTATCTCTCCGGCCCCTATTTTTTACTGATGATTCTGCCACTGTTAATTTTTCTGGGAAACCAAAGGGGAAGAAGATGGGAAATAAAGGAAAAAATCACCCACTTACACTCATGTATGGATATGATAGTAGGTTCTTGGCTACTAGTACAGCACTGTCTTAGAGATAACTTTGCCCGTAACAATCTTACAGGCTAGTAGAGATGTAGATAGATGAGCATGTGAGTAAAACACGATTTAGTGAGGGTTTTGGATAAGCCAGTGCACTCAGTACTATAGAAGTTTTTTTGTTTTCTATTTTGTTTTTGGACCACACCATGTGGTACTTATTGTGATATCTGTCTACTCCCTCCTTTTTCTTTTTGCATCATTCCCTGCAGTGCTCATGGGCTCTGTTTTGCTTTCAGTTTGAAGGTGACTCCTGGCAAAAAACTTGGTATTCAAACTGCAAGGCAAGTGCCTATAGTATTGTGTCTTTGGCCCCTAGAAAAATAAGAAGTGGTGCCAGACAAGATATGTGGCTAGGGGGAGCAATGCAAGTAACAGTTATGGTGTTACTGGTGTTTTTTATGCAATAATCTGTAACAGCAGCAGAGTCAGAAATTTGGGAGAATGCCATCCAAAGAAAAATTGAAAACTAGAGAATGTGTGAGGAACAGATAAAGGGGGAAAACAAAGGAAAGATGTAGGTACCTGGAAGACAAGAATTGAGAGGGAAAAGGAAGTCAAGTTCAGGGAAAGCTAGGGAGAGTGACCATGATGATCATAACTTCAAGTTGTGGGGCCAGTATTTCTGCATGAGCTTGGATATTCCACTGCTTTGATGAGAGGGTGGAAGAGAAAACGATTTACAGAGGGGTCATTAAACAGAGGCTGTTGTCATGTTGAAGAAATCCAGGAATAGAAGATGAAGGCAGCTCTTATTCCTGTAATAAATTCTTGTAATACATGTAATAAACTAATCACTCATTAAGGTCTCAAAGATTTTATTGACCCAGATGGAGTAAATTTATTACCATTTATCTTCAGTTTGGTTGTGTCTATTATTTAAAAAAATACAGATTAGAGATAATAGTGTACTTGAAAAACTCAGTTTAAATTTATATTGTATTAGCATGAGTAGTAAGATAGCAATTTTTTGATGCTATTTCCAATATATTTTTGAAATGATTTTACCACTTGGTGGAGCTCTTTTATAGGTTGTGTACTGTAATGAAAATTAGGTAGTTCTGTTAGGATAGTTTAGGAAAGTTAAATGATACCTCAATTACATTGGATTTTAAATTTTTTTTTTTTGGTTTTTGGGTCACACCTGGCAGTGCTCAGGGGTTACTCCTGGCTGTGTGCTCAGAAATAGCTCCTGGCAGGCACGGAGTACCATATGACACTGGGATTCGAACCAACCACCTTTGGTCCTGGATTGTCTGCTTGCAAGGCAAACACCGCTGTGCTATCTCTCGGGGCCCGGATTTTAAAATTTAAGACTTAATGTATATAATTGAAGTCTTAATGTTCCAAAGATATTTCAAAGATTTCATATATATTCCTTATTGCCCCCTTTCCTTCTTATATAAATTTCGCATGTTTTTATTGACATAACTTTTTGGTTTTGTTTTGTTTTTGGATCACACCTGGCAGTGCTCAGGGGTTACTCCTGGCTCTATGCTCAGAAATCACCCCTGGCAGGCACAGAGAACCATATGAGATGCTGGGATTTGAACCACCACCCTTCTGCATGCAAGGCAAACGCCTTACCTCCATGCTATCTTCCAGCCCCTTATTGATATAACTTTTTTTTTTTTTTTTTTTTGGGCCACACTCAGCGGTGCTCAGGGGTTTACTCCTGGCTGTCTGCTCAGAAATAGCTCCTGGCAGGCACGGGGGACCATGTAGGACACCGGGATTTGAACCAAGCACCTTTGGTCCTGGATCGGCTGCTTGCAAGGCAAACACCGCTGTGCTATCTCTCTGGGCCCTGATATAACTTTTTAAATTAAAAAACAAAAACAACTTTGAGGCCTCAGAGCAATACAGAAGGCCAAGTGTTTTTCTTGCATGTGGTTTACTCACACTTTATTACTGATAAAGATTATAATATTGTTTACATTTATATTGATATACGAATTTACTGTGTATCATCACCACTGAAGTTGCCATTACCCTCCAATCTTATGCCTCCTCTGGTCCAGTCTTCTTTTCCTCCCAACTTGTTCCCTCACAATATGTTGATTGGATGACTCACTTTTCCATCTCCATTATGCTCCTAACCCCTCCTCATATGTCCCAGTGTTGCATTTTGTATACCTATCATTTTACCCACCGTCTCCCTGCTAATCTCGTCTTCTCAGTTTCGTAATCCAGAGTCCAAGGATTATTTTTAACTGATATTGTTCCATACCCTTGGTATGTTTCTTCATATACTACAGATTAGTGAGATTATCTGATATTGATCCTTCTCCCTTTGGTTTATTTTACACAACATGATACCCTTCAACTCAATCCAAGTTGCTCCAAATTACATGACTTTATTTTATCTTGTAAATTCATAGTGCTCCATTGCAAAATATACTTAAAATTTGGCATTTAGCTGTGAAAATGTTACAAATTATTTCATGATACAGCTATATCATAATTAACTTATACATTTTGTTTTGAGATATTTTTTCTACTATTTTTACTGTCATAAATCTTTGAAGAGGTTGTCTAAAAGTGGTGGTAAGATGAAATAACTTTATACCAGTAGCATAAAATTAATAGTATTATTACCATCTCATCTCAACTGCAGTAAAACAGCTGCATGGTGTAAGAATAAAAATAGATACACAAGACAGTAGAACAGAATCAATAAGCTTACACATTTTTGGATATTTTATATTTATGACAGGATATCAGATTATATAATGGGGAAAGAAAGGAGAAGTTTTCAACAATTGATGCTGGGAAAATTGGAGAGCCACATATAAAAGAATTAAACTAGCCTACTCTTTGACCTCTAGATTACACAAAACCAAATTCAAAATGGATTTATGTTCTCAATTTAAGACCCTGGACTAAAATGTACATAGAAGATAACATAAGTGAAACAGTAGATAAGTTTAGCATAAGAGATATTCTCAGGGGTTCAGACCCAGTTGTTAGGGAAGCAAAAGTAAAGGAAAATAAGTAGAACTACATTAATACAAAAAGCAAAAGAAAATGTAAATAGAACAAAAGAACTTTCTATTGAATGGAGGAGGAGGATTTGTACATCATATATCTTATAAATGGTAATAGCTGTGGTATGCAAAGTATGCATACAACTTAACAGTAAAAAACAATCTAACAGCCTGGCCCCATGACCGATTTCTGAGACTGATTTTGGCTGCTGTCATGCCAAATTTAATAGATTCAGTCTCTAGGTTCAGATTAATGGGGATACTGCAGGCCCTGTCTCTTCCCTGCTGGAGGTCTCAGAACTTTTCCCAGACATTTTGATTTTTGGGCATATTAGAAGACTAATTTAGAAGAATAGTGGTAATTTTTAGGAATATTAGAAGGTCAAAGAGCAGGCTGGAAATTATTTGACACTGAGACTTTAGATTCTGATTCTTCAATCTAAAGTAGAAATCAAGAACTAAAAAGAATGTAAGAGTATAGAAGACTAGTTGTATTTTATAGGATAATTATTTTGCAGTATTCATATAATTTACATAATTATACATAAATTACATTTTATATGGATAAAGACTGTGCACTGAACTCAAGATTGGGTGAGATTATAGCTTTCAGTAGTGAAAAAAATGTCAGAAATGTTAATGTTACACACTTACTGATCCCTAAATTTTCTACAGAAGTTCTTAATTATAATTTTGATATTTATAATAATTTTTTGCTTTACATATGAAATTTAATTATCATAAGTATGGCATTATAACAAGTGTATTTTTGCCATTTAACTGTTCAAAACAATTTGCTAAGAGATCGGCATACAGTTCTAACAGTAGAAGCAATATGTGAATGATTTAATGTAGCACTCAAACTGTCTTATCTTATTCCCAGGAAGATTCTATTCAGAAGAAAAAAGAACTGTGGGGAATCTGTATCTTTATTGCAGCAGTTGATCTAGATGAGATACCATTCACTTTCACAGAACTACAGAAAAATACAGAAACCAGGTAAAATAATCTAACTTTTTATTGTGTTGGGCCACACCTAGCAGTGTTTAGTGCTTTTTTGGTGGTGCTATGGAGGCCTTATATGTTGCTAGAAATTGAACCTAAGTAAGTTGTCTATGTGTAAGGCTTGCCCTACCTGTTGTACTATCCCTGACTCCACTGATTTTGGTAATCTTTTAGTTTATTAAATAAATAGCAGGAGATTTCATAAAAGACTTAAAATGGAGTCTAAAGAAGTGGGTAAAAGATCAGAAACAGTGGGTTGTAAATTGGTAGATTTTATTACTCAAGGGTTTTCAGATTTATATAACTTTAAATGAATTTAGAAGAAACATCGTATGATTTGTTATCACTAAACTATTTGTTTACTTATTTTATGTCCCTATGTATCTTAGGGTTGTGAAAAATATCTTAGGGGAAAGCATTGCAAATGGAAAAATTGGAAGAGTTTTAAATCATAACCCCTACTACCAATGAGAGCCTCCCTTCACAGGGAAAAATAAAAGATCTAAATTATTAGGTTCTTGTGATACTGCAACATTAAAATTTTAAGTTAATATTTTAACTAAATAAGATTTGCTTTATTTTTATTAGGTTTTTTTTTTGTGTGTGTGTGTGTGGGGGGGGCCACACCCAGTGGTGTTCAGGATTTACTCCTGACCCTGCACTTAGGAATCACTTCTGGCGGTGCTACAGGGTTCCATATGGGATCAAACCCTAGTTGACTATGAGGAAGGGCCTTACCTGCTGTACTATCTCTTCAGCTCCAGTACTGGTTTTAATAGATTAGTTAAACCAAAAAAGAAATAAATAAAGCCTGTCCTTGGGTATTCTGAGGAGATTAAATATGGAAATAGAGGGGCCGGAGAGATGGTACAGCGGTAGGGCATTTGCCTTGCATGTGGCTGACCTGGGAGGGGCCCAGTTTGATTCCAAGCATACCATATAGTTCCCTAGCTTGCTGAGGCAATTTATGAGTGCAGAGCCAGGAGTAACCCCTGAGCACTGCCGGGTGTGGCCCAGAAACTAACCAATCAATCAATAAAGTTTTAAAAAGTATGGAAATAGAGTAGAAAAGAGACATTTTCTCATAAGGTTTTATTTTTCCATTCCTTTTTAATGATATGCCACTACAGTTTCAAAGATATGACAGAGGTTGAGAAAAGTAAAGGATAATGCAAAGATTATTTTTAGGTTTTTGTTCGAAGTTTTTTTTTTTTTTTCATTTCTTTTTTTATTTTAATTATGACAACAAAGATGTAAAGAAGAGAACAGGGTAAAGTTACAGTGGAAGCCCAATCACCCATAAACAGAATTCTCGGTAGTCCCATCGATGATATCCCAGTCTTGAACTTTCAGCCAAAGAGCATTAAGAAAAACAAAATTGAACCCATGTACAATACAATTTCTTGTCCCTCAAATCCCCAGTTGTAGTACATACTATTTCTTAGCAGCACACAATATAATCTAAAGACATTATACTTATGTAGCTCCTTAAACATTGAGGGCAAAGTACATTTCTCTAGTTCCATGTACATACTAACTAGTTTAAGTTAACCTCAAAAGTTTTAGTGGGTTGTTTTTCTTAAGGATTGGAGTCAAGGGAACATAGTAAAAAATGGTATTAAAGTGGCATTTGTTTGCATAGGCCCATCAAAACATAAGGGACATGGAAAGAAAAATTATGGTCTAAATACAAGGAGACCCTACTCCTGAAGTTTCCTGGCACAGGACTGACTCTAGGCTCCAGGCAAATTAGTTTGTCCAATTTAAGTCATCGTCTGTAGTGGCAATACACCTCCATTCCTCACATAGTCTCTGTTGGTATCATGCTTCTGTATTAAAGATCCTGGAGTCTGCATATCCCATATTGCAGTCAGGATGGTGCATAGCATCCTCTCGTTTCACCTCACACTTAAGGGGCACTAGAGAGAACCATGTCCTGTAGAGGAGGTCATTGATGTTGTCGAGTCTTCTCAGTGTAAACGGAAGTCTCTTTTTAGGGGTTGATGTCAGACCCTTTTGTTCGAAGTTTTAAGGATAGAAAGATAAATGATTTCTGTCCTCAAGAAATTCTATTGAGTGGGAAAGATAAAATTATATCCATAGATCACTAGAGAAATAGGACAGAGTAAGGCTATAATATAATGTCTTTTTATATGATAAAAGCTTTTTACAAACCTTTTTCTTTAGCATTTATAGACATGGAACATGGCATATACTTGTTAACTCATTTATTTTAGGACTTATTTTATTAATGTAAGACTGATTTGTTCATCTTTAAATTTCAGTAAAATATCAAAGAATGATATTTTTTTGGTGTGGAGTGAAGTCTTTTAATAGAAATTGTTATTTTTTTTTAAAGAAAAAACATTTAAAAATTTACTGACTTAGCTTTTCTCTTATTTTATCTTTTTGTAGTGTCTATAAATTCTTTGATTTACTGAAAGAAATTGATACCAGTATCAAAGTTGATAATGCAATGTCAAGACTGTTGAACAAGTACAATGTATTGTGTGCACTCTACAGCAAACTAGAAAGGTAAAGTACAAGTTTTATTAGGATTTCATCCTGGTTTTTGATTGATACCCATGATTATTGCCAATTTGGACCTATTACATGAGTAAACTTATTATATCTTAGTATTTTTTCTTTGCTATTGATTTTTTAATCTTAGTTTTCTTATTAATCCAATCATATGTGATTCTAGATTCTTTTTGAAAAATTAATTGCTTTATTATTCTTTCATTTTCATCTTATTTTTAACCATCAGGATATACCACACTCATCACCAGAGTACTTACTTTCCTTCACCATTGTCCCCAGGTTCCCTACCTCCTATTCTGCCTCCTTGATAGGCACATTTTCAAGTTTTGTTGTAATTTGGATCTCATTCCTTCAGTATTGTTGATTCTGTGGTTTATTTTTTATAGATACAGCATATCTCTACCCTACAAATCTCTCTGGGCCCCTACCCCCTATCCCTGACATTCAACTGTTCATACGCTCCCTTGGATCTTTCATTCCTTGACCTTTCTATATTCTTGGGTCAAAGGTGATCTAAGTATCTACTCTTTAAACCCTTGAATTCCTCTTACTGTTATTTATATACCATAGATAAGTGAGGGTTCCTGTGTTTGTCCTCCTGACATACTTACCTTAAGATTTAAGATGATAGATTCTAGTTCCATTCAAGTTTTAGGAAATTACATCATTCCTTGTAGCATATAGTATTCCATTGTATATATCACACCTTTATAATCCCCTCATCTATCATAGACTACCTTGGTTGATTCTATAGATGCTAAGTACTTCAGCAAATAATGGTCTGCATATTTTTTTGAATGAATGTTTTAGTATCGTGGGGTAGGGGTACATACCCAGAAGTGAGATTGCTGGTTTTATAGTATCTCAGTACTTTTTTTTTTCTGAGAGATCCAGGAAATTTTGTGGGTTTTTGTTTCATTTTGTTTTGTTTTGGCCACACCTGGCTCTGCACTCAGAAATCACTCCTGGCAGGCTTGGGGACCATGGGATGCTGAGGATCAAACCCAGGTTTATCCTGGGTCAGCAGTGTGTAAGGCAAATGCCCTACCACTGTGCTATCATTTCAGCCCCCAGGAAATTGATTTTGAACCAGTGTTCCCACCATTAGTGGATGAGAGTTCCTTTTTACTAAAATCCCTGCCAATTTAGATTGTTAGTAGTATTTTTGATATGTACTACTCTTCAATGGGAGATGATTTATGTCTTGATTTAAATTTCCCTGACAATTGATGATGAATACTTTTTATGCCCCCTATTGTCCTTTCATCTGTCTTCAGAGAAGTGTCTGATAATTTCCTCTCTCATTATTAATAGTTTTTTTGCAAATCTTTTGGTTTATGTTTATGAATATGTATTTTATGTATAAATATATTCAGATCTATTTATATGTATCTTATATAGAAATCATTTTTATATATTGTATATATCTTGGATATCAGCCCTTTTTCTGATGTGTTGAAGTACAGATATTTTCTCCCATTCAGTTGGGTGCCTTTAATTTTAGCCTGTGTTTCCTTTGCCATGCAGGAAGTCTTTAATTTGGTGTAATTTCATTTGTTTACTTTTTATCATTGCCATTGCCATTTTAATCGTACATTAAAATATCTTTGAGGCTTAAATCTTGGAGCATTTTGCCTTTATTTTCCTCTATGTCCTTTATGAATTCTGGTCTGATCTTAAAGTTTTTGATTCAAATGAATTGACTTAAGTGTTAGGTTTGAGATATTGATCCTTCTCCTCCTCCTTCTCCTTTCTTCTCTCCCTTCCCCTTCTCTTCCTCTTCCTCCTCATTTCAGTATCATACTGTTTTAATCACTATAGTTTTATAGTATAGTTATAAATTAGGTAATTCAGAAACCTCCCAGTTTTCTATTTTCAGTATGACTTTGGCTATTCCATATGCTTTATGATTCAATATGACTTTGTTATTAATTTTCTGAGTCCTCGAATTTCATTTGAATTTGGATGGGAATTGTGTTCAATCTAAGTAATAATTTAGGTAGAATGGTCATTTTGACAATATTGATTCTTATATTCTGTGGACAGTGTAAAATAAAAATATCCACGAGTTGGTGAGATTACCCCAGGCACTATGTTTCTAACCCCTTAGGCTGATGAAGTAGGTTAGCTGCTGAGAAATAAGCCAGTCAAAAGATTAACCAGAGTCAGCCTGCTTTTTGCTTCATGGCCTTTCTCTGCCATGTGTCTCTCTCTTCTCTGTGCTCTCTTTCCCCAGTATAAAGCCAGACTCCTTTCTTTATTTAAACCAGCTCCCAAATCCAGGGAAGGGAAAGGTAAAATCATATACAGAAGCAACTATCCAATGGACTTTTACATACCAAAAGAAGAGGTTAGGGAAAAAGGAAGTTGAGGGGAAAACCTTTGTGTAAGCTTTTACCTAGTTTACCTTACAGGCAAGGAATATATTTTCATTTCCTAAAGTCTCATTTATCTCTTTCTTAAATAACATCATTTTCATAATAAAGGTCTTTCATCTTTTTTGTTTTTGTTTTTGTTTTCTTGGGCCACACCCGTTTGATGCTCAGGGGTTACTCCTGGCTAAACACTCAGAAATTGCCCCTGGCTGGGGAATTGAACTGTGGTCCTTCCTTGGCTAGCGCTTGTAAGGCAGACACTTTACCTCTAGTGCCACCTCACCGGCCCCAGGTCTTTCATCTTTTTTGTTAATTTGATACCTAGATATTTTATGTGATGCTTTTATGTTGGAGGGTCTTATATAGAAAATAATGATCATTTAGTGTTAAGGCATCAAGTATAATTATGCATTTATATTTATACTACTTGGAGTCTATTGTGTATCTTGGATATGCAGGTAAGTATAAGAAAATCAGAGTTTGTGAAGTTTTCTTTTCTTTTCTTTCTTTCTTTCTTTTTTTTTTTTGGTTTTGGGTCACACCCAGTGGCACTCAGGGGTTACTCCTGGCTTTCTGCTCAGAAATTGCTCCTGGCAGGCATGGGGGACCACATGGGATACCTGGATTCGAACCACATTTGGTCCTGGGTTGGCTGCTTGCAAGGCAAACGCCCTACTGCTGTGCTATCTCTCTGGCCCCTGCGAAGTTTTCTGTCATTTTTTAAAAATATTTTTCTATTCATTTCTCCTTTTTTTCCCTCTAATTTTCTGGTATTTCCATTAGATATATATTTCTATTATTATTTTGTAAGCTTTTAAATTATTATTTCTGTGAGCATTTTTAGGGGTATTATAAATATACATTCTGAAAAGATTCAATTACAAAAAGTATTCGGGGGCCCGGAGAGATAGCACAGTGGCGTTTGCCTTGCAAGCAGCCGATCCAGGACCAAAGGTGGTTGGTTCGAATCCCGGTGTCCCATATGGTCCCCCGTGCCTGCCAGGAGCTATTTCTGAGCACACAGCCAGGAGTAACCCCTGAGCACTGCCGGGTGTGACCCAAAAACCAAAAAAAACAAAAAGTATTCGGAGTTACAAATACACATATAAAATGCAATCCTTTTATAATTAGATGTGATGGTATGTGAAATCTTAAATTGGGATAAATCTCAACTCTGTTGTAATTTAATTGTATAATGTTTCATACATATTTTCTTTTAAAATATATACTTCTTGAAGAAAATACAATTTGTAAATTATAAAAAGAATTATTAAACAAAGTGACTTTAAAAAATTCTATCATGTTAATAAAGTTATTTCTTTATTTTAGAACGTGTGAGCTTATCTACTTAACACAGTCCAGCAGTTCGTAAGTAATCCAAAACATGTTACTTTTTTTTACTTTTTGCTTTCTAATAATTTATAGAATTATCCTAAACTTGGCAATATCAGAGTTAATTATAGTATGTTACTTAATAGCTAAAAATCTGATCCTATACATAGGATTAATAGCTGCTAACAAAATTTACCTTTTACTACTGAAGTGGAAATTGATTCATTGTATCATAGAATCAATTGGGTAAAATATTGACTTGGTCTTTATTGAGTTTTAGTACTTAAAAATATAATGTGCTTCATTCTGCATTTAATTCAGATTCATATTTTAAAAGTAGGGGATAAAGAATATTTTGAAAACTGTTGCTATAAAACTTTTTCTTTTTTATTTCCTAGGATAACAACTGAAATAAACTCTGTATTGGTGCTGAAAGTTTCTTGGATCACATTTCTACTAGCTAAAGGTACTGGCATTTTGTCTATTACATACTAATTCTAGTACAAAAATGAATAATTATTTTGGGTTAAACTCTAAATAGTTTGCTCAGTTTATATTGCCACTGTCCTTTTTAACAAGAAATAGTCATTAAAATGATTTGGTTCCATTCCTGTGTCCCTGTGCTTATTGGCATGCATGCATTCTTATTTAAAAAAGGGGTCAGTAGAGTCATATATAGGCATATCTTTCTAACATCAATTAAAATACAGAAATTATTTTTAGCATGAATTTTTAAAAATAAATAAGAAAAATAAAATAAATAGCTTAAAATTAAAATTAAAATCTTGTATTACTAAGCAGTATTATATCCTAAAACATTTTCCTAAGACTGAAAACACATTACAAAAAATTTAAGAAGTTTGACATTTTTTGATCTAAAGCAATAGCTATGTATCTACTTCGAAAAAAAGGAATGTTAATCTCATTTTTTCAGTCACTTCCTTTTACTCCACTTACAGATTTGCTCATTTTATTGTTAGTATCACATTCTCATGATTATAACATTTATTTTATTTATTTTCCGTAATAATCATGATGGTTATTTTTGTTTGTTTTTTGGGTCACAAAACAAACAGCTCATGTGTTACTCCTGGCTCTGTGCTCAGAAATCGCTCCTGGTAGCTCAGGGTCCATATGGGATGCTGGGATTCGAACCACCGTCCTTCTGCATGCTATCTCACCGGCCCTTAAATTCTTATTGGAAGGATTCATAGGGCATTTTTCTCTGTTAAACTGTCTCTGAGATTAGATTCTTTACTTGATTTTTCATCATCTGGTATGCCTGTGCTTTTCCTTTTTTTAATGTTTGTATAATCAGTGTCTTTCTCCTTGCCCTATTCGAAAAAAACAGATCATGGTGTTAGATTTTTGTTTTTGTTTTTGGTTTTTGGGCCACACTCGGTGATGCTCAGGTTACTCCTGGTTATGTGCTCAGAAATCGCTCCTAGCTTAGGAATGGAACCAAAGTCTATCTTTGGTCAGCTGCGTGCAAGGCAAATGCCCTACTGCTCTGCTGTCGTTCCAGCCTGATGTTCAGATTTAATGGAATGATTCTGACCTTAGTTCTGTGTTTCTGGTATCATAGGAGTGAATCTTCTTTCACTTGATTTTCACTTTGACTGTAGCTTATTTCCCAGATAGCTGCCTTATGAGAATAGACTTTTTATAACTACTTTCAGTGTTATAACTACTTTTTTAGTAAAGCAAGGTAAAAAGTGGAGAGTTCATATAAAATGATAGATGCCTTTGTTATGTACAGTTTTGTCAGATTGAATTCTAAAATACATTATTTTATCCTCTATACTATTTATTTCCATCAGATTGTGTTGAATTCAGATTTATTCCCAGTTCAGCTCAGTATATTGAAGTCTCTTAGGACATTACCATTGGTTATTTATTTTCTTTGTGACTCTTCTTTATATTTTTTAGCATTTTCTACCCTTTCAAGTGGAAGTATGAGAATATTTCTATTTGTTATATATCTCTTATATTTGTTTTTTTGTAATAAAGTTAGCTGTTTATAAGTATTTCCCCCTTTTTATTTTATTAAGTATTAGAAGAGAGATTCTGTATCAAATTTTATGTTTTCCCCTGTATGATATTTATTGTTTTAAATATATTTGAACTGTTTTATAATATTTTAAAGGCATTTCCTTTATACAATGAAATCCTCTTGCACATGGTTAACTTAGTTTTGTAGACCAGTTCTCATGTTCTGTTCCTTTCCTCATAACGTTATTCTCTTACTATGTTTCTTTGTGTTTCACACATGCAATTTGGTAAATTTATGTGCCATTTATTATTTTATATATTTTAATAAGATTTGAATTTTCATCAAAAATATCTTTAGTGATTTAAAAAACTTTTTAAATATTCCATTGCTGTTGGATAAATGAGTACATGGATATACCCATACTCTAAATGTTCTAAATTTCAGTCTTTAACTTTACTTAAAATACAGGATTCTTTTTATTTTTCAGGGGAAGTATTACAAATGGAAGATGATCTTGTGATCTCCTTTCAGTTAATGTTGTGTGTCCTTGACTATTTTATCAAACTCTCTCCTCCTGCATTGCTCAAAGAACCATATAGTAAGTATTTAAAGCAATTTATATCTATCCTACTTAATTAAAATTAGTTGCTTGTCGACTGTCTCTACTAGATCCAAAATATTGTTCTGGAGTCAAGCGGATGTCAAAATTTAATTACTTATGAACCTTGGCCTCAGGTTGCATAAAATATAGGAGAAAGGACATAAGTAATGAGGGGATATATAGATAATAGAAACTGTTATAGATTAAAATGCAGCAAACATTGTATATGTTTAAGAAAAAGAAAGTGGCTTAGGCCAAGGAAGGCCATATATATATGAAAAAGCTATATGTATACATATATATGTATATATATAAAAGGAAGGCCATAGTATTTGTAGTCAGTGTTACAAATAGTGTTATGTTGAGCAGAGGCAAGGAAAAGATAATATGAAAATGCATGAGAAAGAACAGTCCATTTCATAGAAACAGCTTAACCAAATTTCTGTTATTTGTATACTCAATGATAAAGTAATTTATTTTTTGCATGTCAATTATTACATACCCAGTAAGTGATGAGATGGGAAGTATTATCTGAATAAAGATAACTTGCCTAAAACATTAACATTCAACAACAATGATAATCCTATTAGGATGGAATTTCTTTCCTTGGTAGCTTCAATAGTAAGATATCAAAATAAAAGTATTTTCTGGGAAAAAAAAAAGTAAGCTTAATTAAAGTTGAATTTATTCTCTGCTTCAAAAATGGTGAGAACAGTGATAGTACAGTGGGGAAAACACTATTCTTGTTGTGATCCACCTAGATTTGATCCCAAGCCCCCACAATCCTGCCAGGACTGATTTCTAGGTGCTGCTGAGTATTGCCCCAGAACAAAAGGCATTTTTAAAATCACTTGCAGATTAAGCAATAAATACTTAGAATCAGTTCATAAATCATCCTGTTTCCTTTGCCTTATAAAAATACTTGTCTATGTAAATTTACAGTACTTTAGAGTTTTATTTTGGACTAGGTGAAGTCAGAAGAAACAAAGGATGGAAAAAAGTACATAAGTACATAATTTATCATAGTCAATAAATTAGGTAAAGTGCTAGCTTTTTAATGAAGTTTAGTAAAAGAATATTTCAAGATTATTTTCAACTTTCCAAATTACAATATAGAATTTTTAATTCAAATTCTGCTGGGGTGTCTCAAGGATTAAGAAAACAAGACAGGACTGGAGTGATAGCACTGTAGGTAGGGCTTTTGCCTTGCTTGGGTCAACCCAGTTTCATCCCCAGCATCCCATATGGTCCCCAAAATTTTTTAGTAGACTGAGACCCCTGACAGTCTTCTACTTACAGTATTTATTGTTCAGGGTCAATAAACACTGGGAGAAGGACAAATGCTAACAGGCAGTTAAATATCTATGCTAATATAACTTAAGTGGGTTTTTACATATCAAAGGAAGGACTAATGCAAAATCTTTGTCTTCTGGGAGAAGGGGCAGGCCTTGGGTAATTAGAAATTAAGAATCCCTAAATTACCTTTCTACTCCCTTATCAGACCATCATTTCTCTAGCTAAATGCATTTTTTTTTGATGTCTTCATTTCTGACAAAATTCTTTTCTTTTTTTGGCTTTTGGGCCACACCAGGTGACACTCAGGGGTTACTCCTAGCTATGTGCTCCAAAATCGCTCCTAGCTTGGGGAACCCTATAGGACGCCAAGGATCCAACCACGGCCCATCCTAGGTTAGCGCATGTTAGGCGAACACCCTACCTCCTGTGCCACTGTTCCAGCCCTCCTACAAAATTTTATTATATGAAGTTGCTATATACAATGGAATATGCAATTATTTTTATCTGATTTCTCATTTTTACAGAAACAGCTGTTATACCTATTAATGGCTCACCTCGGACACCAAGGAGAGGTCAGAATAGGAGTGCACGGATAGCAAAACAACTAGAAAATGATACAAGAATTATTGAAGTTCTCTGTAAAGAACATGAATGTAATATAGATGAGGTAATCTATCTTCATGATTTCTTTAAACAATTAGATTTAGATATAAGTTATTCCAAGTAGTATGTTTTCATGTTTATCTTGCTTTTTATAATTAGTGCCAACTTATAGTATTATATTAGTAGAAAAAATTTAATTTTATATACATTGACTTTGATATTAAAGAACATATCTTCCTTACTCTAAAGTCACTGAAATGTTATCAGTAAATTAGTAGTTTGTAAATATGTTTGTTCTTGATTTTTTTTCTTGTAATTGATGTCCCTAAATATTTAAATTAGAATAGAAGTGAGGGCCGGAAGGACAGGCTCACAATATGAAGCTCACCACAAAGAGTAGTGGTGCAGTTAGGGAAATAACTACACTAACTATCATGACAATCTTAATGAGTGAGAGAAGTAGAATGCCTATCTCCAATACAGGTAGGGGTGGGGTGTGGGGGGCATTGGTGATGGGAATGTTGCACTGGTAAAGAGGGGCATTCTGTTTATGACTGAAACCCAACTACAATTATGCTTTTAATCATGATGCTTAAATAAAGATTTTATAAATAAAAAGGAATATTAATAAAAAACACAAAGGAAAAAAAGAAAACCCTGGTGCTTTGGTTAAGTGATTTGATGTCTATCTTGTTAGACTTTATAATTACTATATATTTTATACCAAATATATTGTACCACATGTTAATGGCTAATAGAAAATATACCTAAATATCCAGGAATTGTTTAACCTGCTCTTAGTATCTTGAACATTAGAATTGTAGGAATCTTTTTTTTTTGTTTTGTTTTGTTTTGGTTTTTGGTTTTTGGCCCCACCCGGTGACACTTGGATTATTCCTGGCTCTTAGCTCAGAAATCACTCCTGGCAGGCTTAGGGGACCATATGGGATGCCAGGAATCAAAACCGGGTCCTTTGCAGGTCCATCTCAGGTCCATCCCAGGTCGGCCTTGGGCAAGGCAAACACCCTACTTTTATGCTATTGTTCCAGACCGTAGAATTCTAGGAATCTTGCAAGTGATGTACATAAGTCTCCAATTTTCTAATAAATAGTAAACAACTTCTACAAACTGAAAGCTACTCCTGTGCTGCTTCTCTCATTGATAGACTATTCACAGTTCACTGCTATTAGATAATTTATATGAAATAATGAACATTTGAAATTTAAGCAGCATGAAGGAATACTAAGATACCTAGATTTCTACTATGCTTTTTATTAATTTAAACAAATATATAGCTATGGTTTTGGAGTCACACCTGGTGGCACTCAGGGGTTACTCCTGGCTCTGCTCTCAGAAATCACTCCTGGAAGGCTTGGGGAACCAAATGGGATGCCATGATTCGCCCCACCATCTGTCCTGGGTCTGCTGCATGAAAGGCAAAAGCCCTACCACTGTGCTATCTTTCTGGCCCAACATTTTTAACTTCTAGTTGTTAATGATTTTAATTTCAGAGTTAATTATAAATTGTTTTTAATTGGGGGCCACATCCAGCAGTGCTCAGGAATTACTCCTGGTGATTCTCAGAAAGACCATATGCAGTGCTGGGGTTCTTACCTGGTTGGCTGTGTGCATGGCAAGCACTCTGCCCACTGTACTATCTTTTTAGTCTCTAACATTTATATTTAAAGTCAGGAATAATATTTTTACTTTTTATTTTAAACAGTTTTATATTTTAGAATATATAGTAATGATTTCTAAGTTATAGTTTTTATTAAACTTTTTGATAATATTGACATTAATGAGCATTTGACTAGGTTTGTAAGTTGATAAAACTATTTAGTGTAACTATTGATTTGTTATATATATGTTAAAGAATTATTGATTATTATATTAATTAGTTTATTAGAACTACATACCTTATTTAAGTATTCTAGATAACTGAGATTTAATTAGAAAATAAGCTGGGGTCTGGAACAGTAGCACAGTAGTGGATAGGGAGTTTGCTTTGCATGTGGTGACCTGGATTCCATCCCTGGCATCCAGATGGTCTCCTGAGCCTGCTAGGAGTAATTTCTGAGTAACCCCTAAGCACTTCCCAGTGTGGCCCAAAAGGCAAAAAAGATAAAAAGAAAATTAAAAAATGGAAAAGAAAATAAAGCTAGAATTTTATTTTTTAAATTTATTTGTAGATTATAGGAACTTTCACCTTAATAAATATATACTTAAATTTGTATATTGCTCTGTCCCTTATAAAAGAAATTAAATGAAGAAATGATAAATAGGGATTGGAGAAATAGCTCAAAGGGCAGGAGTGATGCTTGGCAAGAACAAGACCTCAAGTTCAAGCCCCAACAACATACGATCCTTGAGATTTGCCAGGTGTAGCTCAAGTGGCACCTAAAACACTACTGAGTCTAAGCGAGTTCACTTCATCTTTAACTGAGTCAATATTGCTGGGAGTAGTTCCTGGTTTCCTGAGCTCTGTTTGGGAGCTTCCCTTCCCATCTACCTTTCATTTATTATAAATGAAGGAAAGTAAGTTTGTTAAAAATGATAGCACATTGCTGATGTAGACTAGCTAAAACTGTAACTCCAGTTTATTTCTTTTAATTTATGATATAGTGCATGTTTTTAATGAAACTATGTAATTCCACAAAAATATTTTTGTATTTTTATTTGGGGGGAGGCTCCTAAGCAATATTAAGGGAGATCTGAAAGCCATGTCCAGAGTTAGTCCACCAAGTGTACTGGACAGTGCTGTGTTCCTAAAGGATTGCACTTGTGCTGGGGGAGAATTTGTGGTCTAGGGGTTGTAGTGAGGGTTCAAGAGTATAATCTACCAGCTCTTTGAGGCCTTTTGTTTGGATTGACATGTGTGTGTGTGTGTGTGTGTGTGTAATTTATTATAAACAGGATATTTTTCTGTTTATGTTATAGACTAGACTTCATATTTCCTGACAAGTTTCAAATGACAAGTGTAAAGTAACCCAAAATAATGTTTTCAAGAGATAATAGGTAGGGAAATAAAACGAATCTTGTTTTTGATGTTGGTAGATTTTTTTGATGCTTGCTTTTTACTTCGGAGTATACCAGCAATAATCAGAGGCTATTCCTACTCTCTGTTCAGGGAGTGCTCCTGAGAGATTGAATTCAGCTCTACCCCATAGAAAGTATAGGCTTACTTGAGCTATCTCTAACCAGCCTGAGGTGAGCTGCCATGGTGCCATGGGCCCCAGCTGCAGGAGGAGACAGAGGCTGTGGGCAGAGACATGGGTGCCCTCCCTGCTATGGCCAGCTCTGGGTGCATTGCTGGAGGCTATCCACTATCATTTCCCCAGTTTTACCCCACAAGAAAAAAATTTTTTAAAACTATCGAATGGGGAAAATTCCTAACTTTTAAAGTTGGCTTTGGGTAACACCCAGCGGCATTCAGAGATTATTCCTGGCTCTGCACTCAGAAATCACTCATGGCAGGATCCGGGGACCATATGGGATGCCAGGGATTTAACCTGGGTCATTTGCATGCAAGGCAAACACCCTACTCACTGTGCTATCGTTCTGGCCTCTAAATGTGGAAATTGAAGTTGGTTGTAAGTTGGTTTTTAAATCTTATTTCAATGAAAAATTTTCACTCTGTTTCCATCTAAAGACCTAAAATCGACCTCACTAATTAAGAAATAATTGAATCCTTTTAAAATTAATGCAATACTAGATTGTTATTGATTAAAATTCTCACTGATATTTAAATTATGACGTTAATGTCAAATACTTAGTTTTTTTTTTTTTTTTGGGCCACACCCGGCGGTGCTCAAGGGTTACTCCTGGCTGTCTGCTCAGAAATAGCTCCTGGCAGGCACGGGGGACCATATGGGACACCGGGATTCGAACCAACCACCTTTGGTCCTGAATCGGCTGCTTGCAAGGCAAACGCCGCTGTGCTATCTCTCTGGGCCCAAATATTTAGTTTTTAAAAAATGTTAATTGTCATGTTGTTGTTTTATCTTTTTTAGGTGAAAAATGTTTATTTCAAGAATTTTATACCTTTCATGAATTCTCTTGGAATTGTACCTTCTAATGGACTTCCAGAGGTAATGAAAGAAAATTTAGTAGAAAGTTAATGTCTTTATAACTTTTGTAGATATGTGGCCTCATTAAATCTAAATAATTGAATTATATCGTACATATATTAGAATGTTGTAGGAGGTATACTAAGTTTTCCGTAGAGTATTGCTTTTTGAATTATGAGTAGAAAATTATGAATCAATTCATAAAAGGAATTATGATGTATAGCAATTCTAAAAGTGTCTAGTGGTTGGTATAAATCATGTAAGTAGTTTAATATGGGTAATTCTCATACCCAGATCCTTAACTGAAGGGCACTGAGTAAACCCAAGAATTTTGAAAGGATAGGCAGTGATGGTGGGATGATAGTACAGTGGTTAGAGTACTTATCTTGCACGAAGTCAACCAGGTTTTGATCTCTCATGCCACACTGGTCCCCCAATCCTGCCAGAAATGATCCTGAGCATGGAACCATAAGTAAGCCGTGAGCACAGCTGGGTGTAGACCAAAAGTTAAAAAAAAAGAAAAGATAGAATCTAATCAGAAGACTTTTTCAGTGTTTGAAAAATATTGTTATATTTTAATAAGTCTATAAATAGTGAATGATAAAAGAAATGAATATTTGGAAGATCTTGACTGTGATTATGGATAATGCTTATTTTTAGTTCTTGATTCTGTCTCAGTACAGTTTTGTGATTCTTGTGGTTTTACATAAAATTCTGATGGAGTTTATGAATAATATATGTTTAATATTCAAGTTGAGCAATAATACAGCAGATAGGGTGATTAGATTTTATTTCCAAAATCTCATGTGCTCCCCTGAGCACCCACAGGAATGATTCCCAAGTGCAAAGCCAGGAGTAACCCCTGAGCATTACTGAATGTGTCTCGAAAAAAAAAAAAAAAAAAACTCCACAAAATTTTGCAAAGTAGTTTTTTTTACTTAAAAATTGTATTGCATATGCACTCAATGTATTTTATAAAACAAAGTATGCATTGTATAAACACTTTAAATTTGTACTTCAGTATTCTGAGAGGTGAAATGACTTGAAAGAGATCATCAATATTTTATCTTTTTAAGGTGGAAAGTCTCTCTAAACAATATGAAGAAATTTACCTTAAAAATAAAGATTTGGATGCAAGATTATTTTTGGATCATGATAAAACACTTCAGGCTGATCCCATAGACAGGTATAGTACATGCTATTTTTGTATTTATTTATATACTTTTGCTATATGTTTATTTTTATGTAATTTTAAATAGATTTAAAAAAATTGAACTTTGTAACCATAATTATTTGTGACATATATGATGCTTTCATATAAATCTGATAAGGAACAGTCTTCTAAACTTATACTTCATTAACAGATTTATTTTGAATTGTTCTCTGGCATATGTTTTTCAGATTAATGTAATTTTAAGGTATGCACAAATGAAAAATTGTTTAGGTGTTTAATTTTCATAAGTAGTGGTCTCTGTCTTTATTTTTTAATCTTTTTATCTACTGTTATTTACTTGATTCATTTTTTAAAATTGAATACTTGTTAAATTTTTTCTTTCAAATTGTTATGTAGAGAATCCTAAAATGATTAAATGATTAAAATTCTTACACATTTTTATAACTGTAAGTAAGGTTTCTTTTAAGTCTTACATTTATCTGCTTTCTTTCCTTTTTTTTTGGAGGGAATTTTGGTGGTTCCAAAACAATATTCAAGAAACCCAGGGTCCCCTCCTAGGGAAACTCAGTCAACTGGGCCAGCACCACTTTGGAGATTTTTAGGCCTCCAAGATTGTAACAACAACACCAAGGGGAAATATATATAAGATTCTAGGGACCAAATTGGAGTCTGCCACATCCAAGGCATGCATCTTAATCCCTTGCATGAAATCTTATTTTTTCCCTTCTTGTGGTTCTTGGGATGAAACCCAGGACCTCTTTATACATGTAAGACAAGTGCTTTACTTTTACCTAATCTTTAGGTAACTTTTAAACCTGTAGCTAAAAAAACACATATAATCTATAAATTAAATGCCAAATGTTTATTTGTTTGAGTTAAGTTTCTTAGTAAACAGGATTGAAAACTTTGAGCTTTGTTTTTCAGATTCATACTGCACAAATGATAAGGTTTCTGTTTGAGTGACTAACAGGTTGAATGTTTTTGTTTACCATCATTTAGTTTAGAAATGCAGAGAACACCACGCAAAAATAATCCCGAAGAAGATATGCATTTGATTCCTCCACAGACTCCAGTTAGGTATAAATTTTCTTTCTTTTAGTTTTTTATTTGCTTGCTATTTTTGAGCCATGCCTGGGTATGCTCAGGGGTTACTCCTGATTCTGCACTCAGGGATTTCTCTTAGTTGTGCTCAGGGATCAAACAAGATGTTAGGAATTGAAATCAAGTTGGCCACTTGCAAGGCCCCTCGGTATGAATTTTCTTATTTTTGATTTTTATTATAATTGTTTATTCAGTGCTTTATGGTAATTCAAGTTTATTTGTTTTACCTATTTGTCTAAACATGTAACAAGTACTTGATATCATTTTAAAAATTAATTTACTTTATTTAACACCATGGTTGCATAGTTGTTCATAGCAGTTAGGTTTTTTTCCCCAAAAATTGCAGTTGTTCAGGATTCAGTTTCAGTCAATCAGTATACAACACCCTTTACCATTACACATTTCCCACCACCAATGTTCCCAGTTTCCCTCCTACTCTGCCTGCCTACCTCTGGGGAAGATACTTTTCTTTCTTTTTTTTTTAATTTATTTTTATTTTAATTTTTTTTATTTAAACACCTTGATTACATACATGATTGTGTTTGGGTTTCAGTCATGTAAAGGACACCACCCATCACCAGTGCAACATTCCCATCACCAATGTCCCAAGTCTATACTTTTCTTTCTAAGAGAGACAAAGATTTGAGTTAATGTTACCATTAGCCAATAAATATCAGGAGATTATGGTGCTAAGAAAGGAAAGGAAAATAACTTCTTTTGAGACTTTGGAGGAAGCATGGCCTGCCACATCTTGATTTTAGTCATATCTTGATTTTAAGTATCTGGACTTGAATACTGTGAGAGAATATATTAATTTGTGGTCATTTGCTCTCGTATTCTTTAGAAACAAATAAAAGTGAGATATTTATGGTTCATATTGATGCTTTTTTAAATTTTTGTACTGAAATCATTGTGATTTACAGAGTTCTTCACAGTTGGGTTTCAGACAATCAATGTTTCAGGACCAATCCCACTACCAGTATCGACCTCCCTCCACCAATATTTGCAGAGTGCATCCCATGCCACCACCCCTTCCCCCAACCTGCCAGCATAATAGGCCCATATGTATATATATTTTTTTCTTTTTTTCTGAGAAGAGTAGAACACAGCAGATTAAGCAGAAGACAAAATAGAGCAAGTCTTGAAAAATATTTTAATCCACCAGGCACACTGAATTATCTTTATAATCTCTACTGAGCCAATAAAAATAAAATCAAGGAGCTAAATTTAATGACAATCACAGATACCCATGTATCTTCCAACTCTACTGTTTCAGCAAAATTCAGCCAAAATCTTGGTGAGATCTATAGTTGGTGTTTTTTTTTTTTTTTCCACATCCAGTGGCGCTCAGGGATTATTCCTGACTTTGTGCTTAGCAGTTATTCCTGGCAGGCTCAGGAGACCATATGGGATGCTGGGGATCAAACCCAGTTGGACCCTGGTTGGCTGTGTGCAAGGCAAACACCCTTCCCCCTGTGCTGACTACAAGAAACACACTTCTGACTAGTCAGACAAACAGAGCTCAAACTCAAAGCTTTGGCACCAAGATCCCAAGTTTTAATATGGAGGTCAGCACACAAACTCCTCCCTACCCTTCTAAACTGGTCAGTAGGTTAGAAAGCAACCAGAGTAAAGACATCTGCTGTGAAAGCAGAATGTTGGGTGGTACAGTCAGCTCTGTGAGGAGCTCAAGGCAGGGCATCTCTCTCTGACGCTTTTTCTAGGAGAATTGTATCAGCTGAGCTTTGCTTCATCAGATTCTGCCTCATTTATATTTTTGATTGTTAAAGTTTGGGTCTCATGATTTTGTTGTTGTTGACTCTGGCTTGGATATTTGGATATTTAATTCTGTCCTTTTTTTTGGGGGGGGGGGGTCACATCCGGCAGTGCTCAGGGGTTACTCCTGGCTCCATGCTCAGAAATTGCTCCTAGCAGGCATGGGGGACCATATGGGGCGCTGGGATTCGAATTGATAACCTTCTGCATGAAAGGCAAACACCTTACCTTCATGTTATCTCTCCGACTGCTGTTCTGTCCTTTATTAACACCTCAGTGCACCTGAGACCTCTTGGCTCCATCCTTTTATATTTGTATATCTCTTCTTCCACTCAATTTCTTTCCTTCTCAATATACTCTGGGGCTTAGATTGTTCTCAACAACTCCCATTTAAAAAATTTCATTTCTTCATGCAATTATTCTAAATACCACATATAAATGATATTTTTCTGTATTTATTCTGCTTCTGGCTTACTTCACTTAAAATAATCTCTTTCAGTTCATCCATGTTGCAGCAAATTGCATAATTGCATCATTCCTTACAGCTACGTAGTATTTAATTGAATCATATTGTATCACATGTTCATGATCTACTCATATGTTGTTGGACATCTAAATTGATTCTAACTCTTAGCTATTGTACTGAGTGTTGCAGAGAAAAGCAGTTTGCATACATCCTTTTGGATCAATGTTTTTATGTAATATCTTTTTTTATGCTAGGTATTTTATGTTTCCAAAAATATAATTTGTAGCCCTAGTTCTTTCTATGCTTAATAAATAAGCACTAGAATGGAAATGGTTTCATTTTAGTAAATAAAAAAGAATCATAACTATTTTACTCTATGAAACTATAGGATTAGAACCATTTTGGGATGAAGGAGGGAACCCAACAGTGCTTAGGGCCTATTCCCTGCTCAGTATTCAGATGGTGTTTTGCTTATTGCAATACTCAAAGGACCTATAATGCAAGGGTATGCAATCTGGGTCTTTGGAATGTAAAACAACACTCAGTACATTGAGTTAACTTTTTGGTTTTGAGTTTAAAATAAGCATTTAAAAAATCTGTTATCAGCTGCTCCCTACAGGCCATGCATAAGTCAGTGTGGGTCCCATCCAGACCCGCTGCTGGCACAGGGACCCACACTACCTTGAAAACCCACAGAACGTGCATCAACAGAGTTTAGCTAGCTTGCCCATGAAAGGTGGAGCCAGAGTAGTATGGCTGCTCTGTTCCACTCCTCGGCCACGCACTACTCCTCATCATTGAACCCCAGCACAACATGTAGAAAACACCACACTACTAGCCTGACAATGAGGAAACAAGGCAGGCCTCCAACATGCATAGAGATGAAGATGGCAGCTCTGATGACTCAAAAAGAGCCATCCACCTATTTAGCTTCTTAGAAAAGGACTTTAGAGAAGAAATATGGAGGATCCTCATAGAACTCAAAGAAAGTATGGAATGAATTGAATGAACCACAAATAAGAATCAAGAGGAACGGAAGTAGAAAAGAGGAAAGTCCAAACTGAAATAATAGGACTGAAAAAATCATTAGGCAAAATGAAAAACTCACTGGAAAGCCTCTAATAGAGTAACAGCAGCTGAGGACAGAATCAGTGCATTAGAATATGAGATACATAACAATTCCATACAACAGAATATTGGAAAAGAGCCTAAAAACCAACTTAAATAACTTAAAAACAAACTGTCAGACAATGGAAAAAATCATCAAAACAGACAAAAATAGAAGTCTTTGGTAAACTTAATAGTAACAACATAAGAATCATTGGAGTCTCAGAGACCAAGGAAGAAAATCCTCACAAATAATTAACAATCAAGGGCTTCGTTGCAGAGAAACTCCCAGAGTTAGAGCACATGCAACCAAATCCTGCATGCTCAACGAGTACCAGCTAAAGAATATCTGAAGAAAAGCACCCCAAGACACATCTTAGTCACAATGATGAATCCCACCAATAGGGAAAGAATACTGAAAGCAGAAAGATCAAAAAGGGAAACTAAATTCAAAGGACCATTCTTATTTTTATTTTATTTTTTTTTTGTTTTTGGGTCATATCTGGCAGCGCTCAGGGATTACTCCTGGCTCTATGCTCAGAAATCACTTCTGGCAGGGTTGGGGGACCATATGGGATGCCAGGATTCGAACCACCATCCTTCTGCATGCAAGGCAAATGCTTTACCTCCGTGCTATCTCTCTGGCCCCCAAAGGACTATTAAGATTTACAGCATAAGAAACCATCAAGGCCAGAAGACAATGGTAAGATATAGTGACAAAACTTAATGAAATAAATGCTTTGCCTAGAATACTTCACCCAGCCAGACTCACCTTCAGGTTTGAAGGAAGTATACATAGCTTTTGGATAAACAACAGCTCAGAAACTTTACAGACTCAAAACAAGCCTTAAAAGAAAAACTGAAAGGTCTACTTTAGACAAAACAGACTAAGAAACACAACAAAGTCCTACAGAAATCCTACAAAATCCCATGACAATTATCTTTCTCAATATCAGTGGACTAAATGCACAAGTTAAGAAACACAAAGTGGCAAAATGGATCAAAAAACTGAATTCAACATTTTTTTTTTTTGGTTTTTGGGCCACACCCATTTGACGCTCAAGGTTTACTCCTGGCTATGCACTCAGAAATCACCCCTGGCTTGGGGGAACATATGGGATGCCAGGGGATCAAACTGTGGTCCGTCCTACACTAGTGCTTGCTAGGCAGACACCTTACCTCTAGCGCCACCTTCCTGGCCCCCAATATTCTTGAATTCAACATTCTGCGAGTTCAACATTCTGCTGCCTAAAAGAAACACTTCAGAATAGTCAGAGCAAACATTTAGACTCAAACTCAAAGGTTAGAGGATAATTATCCAAGCAAACAACTCCCTTAAAAAAACTCAAGTGGCCATATCAATAACAAATGACTTTAGACTTCAAAAATTTATAAGGGACAGAGATGGACATTTAGTAATAATCAGGAGATATGTAAAACAGGAAGAAATCACGCTTCTAAACATATAAACCCAGTGAGGGACCAGCAAAATATTTAAAACAGTTGCTGACAAATTGACAAATCTGACAGAATACAGCAATAGCAACACAGAATAGTGGAAGACATCAACACCGCCCTTCTATTCCTTAATATCTTAACCAGGCTGAAACCAACAAGAATATTCTAATCCTGAAAGGAGAAATGGAAGTTTTCTGGGCTTCTCCATCACTAGAAAACTGAATACACATTCTTTTACAATGCACATCGGTCATTCTCCAGGATAGACCACATGCTGGAAAATAAAACATACCTACATAAAATCAAGAGGATATAAATCTTACAGACTACCTTCTCAGATAACAATGCACTAAAATTAGAAGAGAAATACAAAGGACATAGAAGAAAAACTTCAAAACCTGGAAATTAAACAACTCACTACTGAACAACTAGTGGGTCAGAAATGAAATCAATGAGAAAATCAAAAGATTTCTGGAAACAAAAGAAAATGCAGATGCAAATATCAGAATTTTTGGGACACAGAAAAATGGGTAGTAAGAGGAACCTTTATAGCTTTGCACACAGCAGGAAAGAAGAAGTGGCCTAGGGGCCGGGCGGTGGCGCTGGAGGTAAGGTGCCTGCCTTACCTGCGCTAGCCTAGGAGACGGACCGCGGTTCGATCCCCCGGCGTCCCATATGGTCCCCCAAGCCAGGAGCGACTTCTGAGCGCATAGCCAGGAGTAACCCCTGAGCGTTACCGGGTGTGGCCCAAAAACCAAAAAAAAAAAAAAAAAAAAGAAGAAGTGGCCTAATAAAACTTAATAACACAGCTTATAAAGTTAGAAAATGATCGACAAAATGAAGCAAAAATAGGTAGGCAGAAAGAAATAACAAAAGCTTAGAGCAGAAATCAATGAAGTAGAAATCCAAAAAAACAATATGAAAGAACAACAAAGGCAAAAGTTGGTTCTTTGAAAAAATAAACACAATTGATAAACCA
The DNA here is from genome assembly GCF_024139225.1 of Suncus etruscus. NCBI lineage: Eukaryota > Metazoa > Chordata > Mammalia > Eulipotyphla > Soricidae > Suncus > Suncus etruscus. Next base: position 60,328,600 of record NC_064855.1, read on the forward strand.
CTAATAAAACTCACAAAGAAAGAGAGAGAAACTTAATAAACCAGTTAGGAATGAAAAGGGGAGATGACTACAGATAATACAGAGATTCAAAGGGTAATTAAAGACTACTTAGAGAAATTATACACCACAAAACATGAGAAAGTGGAAGAAATGGATATATTCTTGGACTCATAATCTTCCACAGTTAAATCACGATGATCTAGCATATCTAAATAGATTCATCACTATTGAGAAATTAAAAAGTTTATCAAAAAACTTCCCCAAAACAAAAGCCCAGGCCCAAATTGATTCACTAACGAATTTTCAAGAGCATATACTACCAATATTTTAGGTTCAAGATAATAAAGGAACAGAAAACTCCCAAACACTTATTATGAAGCTAACATCACCCTAATACCAAAAGCAGACAGAAATGCTGCAAAAAAGAAAACTACAGACCAAAATCAATGATGAACACAGATACAAAGATCTTCAACTAAATTCTTGTAAATAGGATCCAATACCTCTACATACACCATGACCAAGTAGGTTTTATTTCAGAAATGCAAGGATGGTTTAAAATAATAAATCAATTAACATAATACATTATATCAACAAAAGAAAAAATAAAAACCATACGATCATATCAATAGATGTGTAGGGAGCATTCAATAAGGTCCAATGCTCATTCATGATAGAACTCTCAACAAGATGGGAATGGAGGGAACTTTTTTCAATAGAGTCAAGACCATCTACCACAAACCTATGGCAAATATTATTCTCAGTGGGGATAAACTAACAGCCTTTCCTCTGAAACGTGTTACTAAACAAGGCTACCCCTTTTACCAGTCCTATTCAACATAGTGCTGGAAGTTCTTACCATAGCAATTACGTAAGAAAAAGATATCAAGGGCATCCATATAGGAAAGGAAGAAGTCAAGTTCTCACTCTTTGCAGATGACATGCTACTATAGTTAGAAAAACATAAAGACTCTAACAAAAACCTTCTGAAACAATAAATTCATACAGTAAAAATGGAAGGCTACAAAATTAACCTGCAAAAGTCAATGGCCTTCCTATACACCAATAACGATAGAAATGTACATTAAAAAAATCCCACTCACATTAGTGCCACACAAACTCAAATACCTTGGAGTCAAGTTAACTATAGAGGTGAAGGATCTATACAAAGAAAACTACAAAACACTGTTTCAATAAATAAAGGAAGCCATAAGGAAATGGAGACACATAGTCTGTTCATGGATTGGAAGGCAAATGGCAATACCCCCAAAGCAATGTACAGATTTAATGCAATTCCTCTACCCATGGCATTCTTCAAAGAAGTAGATCAAACAATCCTGAAATTCATTTGGATCAACAGACACCCACGAATAATTAGAACAACCTTTGGGAAAAGGAGTATGGGAGGCATCACTTTCCCAAATTTTAAATTGTACTACAAAGCAGTAGTCATTACATCAGCCTGGTAATGGAATAAAGACAGAATTTCATATCAGTGGAATAGACTTGAGTATTTAGAGAATATTTTCCAGAATACAATCAATTAATCTTTGAAACAGGGGGCAAGAAATGCAAAATTGATCAAGGAATGCTTTTTCAACAAGTGGTGTTGGGATAACAGGTCAGCCACATTCAAAAAGTGAACTCGGACCTCCATCTAACACCATGCACAAAGGTCAATTATAAATGGATAAAAACCCTTGATATCAGACCCAAAACTATAGATATATAGAACAACACATAGGTAAAACACTCCATGACACTGAGACTAAAGGCATCTTCAAGAAGAAAATAGCACTGTCCAAACAAGTGGAAGTGGAGATGAACAGATGGGACTATATTAAGCTGAGAAGCTTTTGCACCTCAAAGGAGATAGTGACTAGAATACAAAAGTCACCCACAGAATGGGAGAAACTATTTACCCAATAAGCATCAAATAAGGGGCGAATATCTACAATATACCCGGTACTGAGAGAACTTAACAAGGAAAAAAAATCTAACCCCCTCAAAAATTGGGGTAAGAAATGAACAGACAATTCCTTAAAGAAGAAATACAAATGGCCAAAAGCACATGAAAAAATGCTCCACATCACTAATCATGAAGGAGATGCAAATTAAAACAACAATGAGGTACTTATTGAAGAGGCTTTCCTTGCTCAATTTTGCTTTTTTTTTTTTTGTTTTGTTTTTTGGGCCACACCCGTTTGATGCTCAGGGGTTACTCCTGGCTACATGCTCAGAAATTGCCCCTGGCTTGGTTGGACCATATGGGACGTGGGGGGTGGGGGGAATCGAATCATGGTCCTTTCCTTGGCTAGCGCTTGCAAGGCAGACACCTTACCTCTAGCGCCACCTCACTGGCCCCAATTTTGCTTTTTTTTTTTGCCTCTTTACTAAAGATTAATTGATTATATGTCTGAGAAACATTCTCTGAATACTCAAGTTTATTCCACTGACCTGAGGATCTGTCTTTATTCCAATACTATACTTTTATAAAGACTATTGCTTCTTAATACAAATTAAAGTTGGGGAAAGTGACGCTTCTCATCTTCTTTTACCAAAGGGTTGAAGACTTATAAAATTAAGGAGCTCTCAAAAGGTTGTCCTAATTTTACACTGTGATATTGGTTTCTTCTAGATTTTTTTTTTTTTTTTTTGGCTTTTGGCTTTTGGCTTTTGGACTACCCCCAGTAGAAATCAGAGGTTAATCCTGGCTCTGTGCTCAGGAATTGCTTCTGGCATTTATGGGGGGTGCACATATTGGATGCTGGAAATTGAACCTGGGTCATTTGTATACAAGGCAAATGCCCTCCCCCTTTGCTATCACTCTGGCTCCAGATTATGTTTTCTTAAAGATTTCTGTAAAGAATAGTTACTTGGTTCTCTACTTGAGTTATTAAATGTCTTTGTTTGTATGAAAAAATATGATTATAACATTTTCATAAATATTGCTTATTTTATGAGACTGACATGCTACCTACTGCACTAAAGAGGCACCTAATATTGCTGATTTTAATCAGTATTTCATTTATAAACTATCTACAAATATTTAAGGATTTAAATAAAATGTAATTTCTCATAAACATCAGTACATTGGTGGTTATATGATAAAGTCTTATTTCCATAATTTTTTTAGAGATAAATGGGAGCTTTGAGTTTGAATATATATTTAACTTGCAAGATAAATGCATTTGTTTTTCATTTATTGACTAATATGTTTTTGTTTTTTTCTCTAGAACTGTTATGAATACTATTCAACAATTAATGATGATCTTAAATTCAGCAAGTGATCAACCATCAGAAAATCTAATTTCCTATTTTAATGTAAGCTATATATATATCATTGAGCATTTATTCTCATATTATTTGTTAATATCCTGCAAATAAGTGTGATAATTCTTTATCTGCACCTTTCCCTCTGACTCATTTTTCTCAACATAATACTCTCCATGCATATCCATATATAAGCAAATTTTATAACTTTTTTTCCCCATCTATATGCATGGTGTAGATGTACCCTAGATTCTTTATCCACTCATCTCTTTTTGGTCACCTGGGTTGTTTCCAGATTCTGACTATTGTGAATGGAGATTCCATGGACATAGGTGTATAGATGCCTTTTCTGCATTGTTTTTGGGCCCCTCAGTTATATTCCCAGGACTAACCACTCAAAATAGAAAAAGTAGATGGGAGGCATCACTTTTCCCAAATTCAGACTGTACTATGAAGTGGTATTAACATCACAGTATTGGAATAAAGACAGATCTTCAGATCTGTGAATTAGAATGAAATATCCTGAGACAGACCCTCAGATAATGAGAGTAAATCTTTGATATGAAGTGGAGGAAGGAAAGAGTCTTTAAGTGGTGTTGACAAAGCTGGTTAGTCTACACGCAAAACTACGAACTTAGGGGGCTGGAGTGTTAGCACAGTTGTAGGGTATTTGCCTTGCATGCGGCTGACTGAGAACAGACATGAGTTCAATCCTCAGCATCCCATATGGTTCCCTAAGCCAGGAGCAGTTTCTGAGCACAGAGCCAGGAGTAATTCCTGAGTGCCACTGGGTCTGGCCCCAAAACAAAAACAAAAACAAAATATTAACTTAGATCTCTTTATGATGCCATGCACAAAAGTCAAATCAAAATGGATTAAAGAGTTTGATATCAGAGCTATGTATTATTGTAGTAGTTAATATTTTTGTTAATGCTTGTATTTTGTCATTATTTTATCTTACATTTTTCTGAAATTAGAAACTATTAGTGATTATATTGGCTCAGAATTATTCTTTCAAATCTGTGGGGTTTTTTGTTATCTTTTGTACAAGTATACTTCCAAAATATAACTTATGCAGTTACTTAGAATTTTAAGGAAGCATACTGATAAAAGTTAAAAAAACAATAAACTATTTCTTCTCATATATTTAGAATATTCTCTCTAGCACAAGCATTATTTAGGAATTCAGTTTTATTTTGAAGCTTTTTTAGTTGGACACAGCATTTTGCTTATATAATATTATTAGGAGGTACAGAGATATAATAAAGTGGGTAAGGCTTGTATGGGGTTGACCAGGGTTCCATTCCTGGCACCTAATATTGTCCCCTGAGCCTTGCCAGGAATGGTATCTGAGCACAGAGTCTAGACTCTAGAGTAAGCCCTGAGCATGACTAACGTGGCCACAAACCAATTCCAGGCTCAATTTAAATTCACAGTGGTTTTTTTTTTAAAGCAAATATTGTCATCTATCCTTCTATGTGTAAGTAAAGAGTTAGAAGTTATGAACATTTCATTTTTATTTATTTGACCACAGCTGTGATGTGTCATTCTGTTAGGCTCATGAAAACCATGTGATTGCCAGGGATTGAATCTTTATTGGCTGCATGCAAGGAAATTCCCCTACCTGCTTATAGTATTGCTCTGACCAGTGACAACTATGATTTATGACAGGAAATGTTTTGTTGTTAGAGTTCTAAGGGCATGCACTGAAGGAAGTATTGTTGGTATAAAGTAAGTTTTTAAAATGTGTACATTTCAAAAATTACCATATTTTAGAACTTTTTTATCTCTAATATTTGTGGGGACTACATCTGCCTCTGCTCTTGGATAACCCTTGGCACTTCATCAGGGATTACTCTTGACAGGTTTTGGAGATCCTTATACAGTAACTTGAATTAATCTTGAGTTGGATGTGTATAAGGAAGCATCTTACCTGCCATACTATCTCTCTAACCTTGTATTACTTTTTTAATGGATTACAAAAATAAGGTCAGTCTTTGGTTATATCTTTTTTATATATTTTATTTAAACACCTTGATTACATGCATCATTGTGTTTGGGTTTCAGTCATGTAAAGAACACCACCCATCACCAGTGCAACATTCTCATCACCAATGTCCCAAGTCTCGATCCTCCCCACCCAACCCCCGCCTGTACTCTAGACAGACTTTCTATTTCCCTCATACATTCTCATTATTAGGATAGTTCAAAATACAGTTATTTCTCTAACTAAACTCATCACTCTGTGGTGAGCTTCATGAGGTGAGCTGTAACTTCCAGCTCTTTTCTCTATTGTGTCTGAAAATTATTATTGCAAGAATGTCTTTCATTTTTCTTAAAACCCATAGATGAGTGAGACCATTCTGTGTTTTTCTCTCTCTCTCTTTGACTTATTTCACTCAGCATAATAGATTCCATGTACATCCATGTATAGGAAAATTTCATGACTTCATCTCTCCTGACAGCTGCATAATATTCCATTGTGTATATGTACCACAGTTTCTTTAGCCATTCGTCTGTTGAAGGGCATCTTATTGTTTTCCAGAGTCTTGCTATGGTAAATAGTGCTGCAATGGATATAGGTGTAAGGAAGGGATTTTTGTATTGTATTTTTGTGTTCCTAGGGTATATTCCTAGGAGTGGTATAGCTGGGTCGTATGGGAGCTTGATTTTCAGTTTTTGGAGGAATCTCCATATTGCTTTCCATAAAGGTTGAACTAGACTGCATTCCCACCAGCAGTGGATAAGAGTTCCTTTCCACATACCCACCAACACTGCTTGTTCTCATTCTTTGTGATGTGTGCCTATCTCTGTGGTGTGAGGTGGTACCTCATAGTTGTTTTGATTTGCATCTCCCTGATGATTAGTGATGTGGAGCATTTTTTCATGTGTCTTTTGGCCATTTGTATATCTTCTTTGTCAAAGTGCCTGTCCTTTTCTTCTCCCCATTTTTTGATGGAATTAGATGTTTATTTCTTGTAAAGTTCTGTCAGTGCCTTGTATATTTTGGAGATTAGCCCCTTATCTGATGGGTATTGGGTGAATAGTTTCTCCCACTCAATGGGTGGCTCTTGTATCCTGGGCACTATTTCCTTTGAGGTGCAGAAGCTTCTCAGCTTAATATATTCCCATCTGTTAATCTCTGCTTTCACTTGCTTGGAGAGTGCAGTTTCCTCCTTGAAGATGCCTGTAGTCTCAATGTCCTGGAGTGTTTTGCCTACATGTTGTTCTATATATCTTATGGTTTCGGGTCTGATATCAAGGTCTTTAATCCATTTGGATTTTACCTTCGTACATGATGTTAGCTGGGGGTCTAAGTTCAATTTTTTGCAAGTGGCTAGCCAGTTGTGTCAACACCACTTGTTCAAGAGGCTTTCCCTGCTCCATTTAGGATTTCCTGTTCCTTTATTAAAAATTAGGTGATTGTATGTCTGGGGATCATTTTCTGAGTATTCAAGCCTATTCCACTGATCTGATGGCCTTTCTTTATTCCAATACCATGCTGTTTTGATAACTATTGCTTTGTAGTACAGTTTAAAGTTGGGGAAAGTAATTCTTCCCATATTCTTTTTCCCAATGATTACTTTAGCTATTCTAGGGTGTTGATTGTTCCAAATGAATTTCAAAAGTGCCTGTTCCACTTCTTTGAAGAATATTATGGATATCTTTAGAGGGATCACATTAAATCTGTACAATGCCTTGGGTCTATTGCCATTTTGATGATGTTAATCCTGCCAATCCATGAGCAGGGTATGTGTTTCCATTTTCGTGTGCCCTCTCTTATTTCTTAGAGCAGAGTTTTATAGTTTTCTTTGTATAGGTCCTTCACATTTTTAGTCAAGTTGATTCCAAGATATTTGAGTTTGTGTGGCACTATTGTGAATGGGGTTGTTTACTTAATGTCTATTTCTTCCTTATTACTATTGATGTATAGAAAGACCATTGATTTTTTTGTGTTAATTTTGTAACCTGCCACCTTGCTATATGAGTCTATTGTTTCTAGAAGCTTTTTGGTAGAATCTTCAGGGTTTTCTAAGTAGAGTATCATGTCATCTGCAAACAGCAAGAGCTTGACTTCTTCCTTTCTTATCTGGATTTCCTTGATATCTTTTTCTTGCCTAATCGCTATAGCGAATACTTCCAGTGCTATGTTGAATAGGAGTGGTGAGAGAGAACAGCCTTGTCTTGTGCCAGAATTTAGAGGGAAGGCTTTTAGTTTTTCTCCATTGAGGATAATATTTGCCACTGGCTTGTGGTAGATGGCCTTAACTATATTGAGAAAGGTTCCTTCCATTCCCATCTTGCTGAGAGTTTTGATCAAGAATGGGTGTTGGACCTTATAAAATGCTTTCTCTGCATCTATTATTTTGATCATGTGATTTTTATTTTTCTTGTTGATATTGTATATTATGTTGATAGATTTATGGATGTTAAACCATACTTACATTCCTGGGATGAAACCTAGTTGATTGTAGTGGATGATCTTCTGAATGAGGCATTGAATCCTATTTGCCAGGATTTTGTTGAGGATCTTTGCATCTGCATTCATCAGTGATATTGGTCTGTAATTTTCTTTTTTCATAGCATCTCTGTCTGGTTTAGGTATCAAGGTGATGTTGGCTTCATAAAAGCTATTTGGAAGTTTTTCCGTTTATTCGATTTCATGAAAGAGTCTTGGCAGGATTGGTAGTAGTTCTCTTGGAAAGTTTGAAAGAATTCATTAGTGAATTCATCTGGGCCTGGACTTTTGTTTTTGGGCTGACATTTCATTACCATTTTAATTTCATCTATAGTGATGGGGGTGTTTAGATATGCTACATCCTCTTCCTTCAACCATGGAAGATTATGTGTCCAAGAATTTATCCATTTCTTCCAGGTTCTCATTTTCAGTGGCATAGAGTTTCTCAAAGTAGTTTCTGATTACCATTTGAATCTCTGTCATATCAGTAGTGATGTCTCCTTTTTCATTCCTAATATGAGTTATCAAGTCTCTCTCTCTCTCTCTCTCTCTCTCTCTCTCTCTCTTTCTTTGATAGTTTTGCCAGTGGTCTATCAATCTTGTTTATTTTTTCAAAGACCAATGTCTGCTGTCGTTGATCTTTTGGATTTTTTTGGGTTTCCACTTTGTTGATTTCTGTGCTCAGCTTTGTTATTTCCTTCTGTCTCCCTATTTTAGGGTCCGTTTGTTGAGCATTTTCTAATTCTATGAGCTGCGTCATTAAACTATTCAGGTAGGCCCCTTCTTCCTTCCTGATGTGTGCTTGCAAAGCTATAAATTTTTCTCTCAGTACTGCTTTTGCTGTTTCCCATAAGTTCTGATAGCTTGTGTCTTTATTATCATTTGTTTTCAGGAAGGTTTTGATTTCCTCTTTGATTTCATCTCGAACCCACTGGTTATTCAGTATGAGGCTGTTTAACTTCTAGGTGTTAAAGTTTTTCTCCTGTGTCCCTTTGGAATTCATATATAATTTTAGAGCCTTGTGGTCAGCGAAGGTAGCCTGCAAAATTTCTATTCTCTTGATATTATGGAGGTATGTTTTATTTGCCCCCCTTCACCAGTGCAACATTATCCCCTCCCACTTCCCATCCCCTGCCTGTATTCGAGACAGGCATTCTACTACAGTAATTTGTTTTTAAGTTCAGTAAGTTGTATTTTTTTCCTTAAAGGATAAGAGTAAAAAAAATATAGTAAAGGTGTGATAGTGGCAATCGCCAATATTTGCATAGGTCCAGAAAAATGGAGAAAATGGAAAAAAAATCCTTGACCTGATTACAGAAAGGTCTCACCCCAGAAGTTTATTAGCATAAGACAGACTCTGGGTTCCAGGCATACCAGTCTGTCTAACTCCAGTCATTTTCAAGGTCCTGGTGAAGCTTTTTCACACTTCAGCTACAGTTGGTATCAGACTTTTATATTTAAAGACTCTCGATTCTGTGCATTTCTTTCGTCGATGTCAGGCTGATGTGGAGCATCCTCTAGTTTCAGCATATCATCAAATGCGGAGCGATCTGCCCTGCATGCAAACTGTTGCTGAGTCGCCTGGGTGTTGGGAGTACTCTTTGGAGTAAGTCAATGCCAAAGCAGTGGTAGGTCTTCGCTGGTAAAGGCTTGGATCCTGGTAATGTTAAAGACAATTGTGGTTGTTTCCATAGATGGTATCCATTGTTCAGGTGTGTGTGGGCGATACCAATTCTTCTGAGGCCTGAGCCAAATCAGTATGCCAATGTTCAGGGTAAAAGGCCTAATTACATTACCAAATTTGTGTTCCCATCTCTATTAGATAAAAACTTGTTTGCCTATGTATTATTTTCCCATTTTAATGTGCCTATGCAAAAAAGAAGCAATGCTACAAGATATTGTTGGTGCATCTGGGGGCCAACGAATAAAGTCCAACATTTCCCATAACTTGGTATAAACGTGAAATCTATACAGTTACTCTTCTACCAGTATTGCTTATAAAGCAGATCTCACAGGGGGAAAATCAAACAATCAAATAACTAATCTAGTGGGCAAATTTGTCACTATATGAGGATATTTGAAAAGAGTTATAGATGTTAAGGGAATACATCTGAGATATACAAAAGAGATACATGTGACCATTTTATGTTTTAAAAAGAAACAAAAGGAAAGAAAACAAGGGTATTTGAAGACAACAGGTGATAGTTGAGTTTGAAACATGTTTTGCTGCATTACGGAACCCTATATTGTCCTTGAACTAGGGGTTATGCTGAAGCTGATTCCGGTATCATACAACAGTCTAGTTTGATGGGGGCATGAGGGGCCACCAAGCATGGGTCAACAGGCGTGTTGGTTGTAGTTGTTTGTATAGGCATGAGCTGAGGACCGAGATGGTGTCTTTCAATGAGGAGCTGGATGGTGTTGTTGGGGCAGAAGGTCAGTCTTGGTGTCTACCCAATTAGGAACTGAGGATAAGGAGGGTTGAATAAGGTAAAGATAATGGTTCCGGGTTTGGGTATGAGCAGGTAGTAGAGACAAAAGGGTGAGGGGAGAGGCAATACATATAAGACTAGACAATAAAGGGCAATTTGAGTGTTTTATCAGAATCGTGGGCATCCTGATTCTATTCCTAGGAACAGTCTAGGATCAGGAACGTTTTTGGATAATGCTTAAAAAGTATATTTGTCGTGTGGGCACAAATGCACCCGTGCGGTTTTAAAAAATAGTATTAGTAGTAAACAATACAGGGGGTCCAATATACATAGGGGAGGGGTTTCCCTCCTCCGCCCGCCCCCCAGGGCCCGAGTTGCCAGGGCTGGCCATAAAGACCCGCCTGGCGTGGGGGGGTCCCAGTCTCCTGGACCAAGTGTTCAATCCAGGAGATCTGTGGCCCGCTGTCTGACCAGCGACCCTAACATACCAGGAAAAAAAAAGCGAACTTATTCATTTTGTCATTCAATTCGTTTACTGACTTTTTCAGGCCTGTTATTTGACCTGTTATTTCAGTTTGGAGTTTTGCGATTTCTGTCTTCATATTTCTTGGTTCTTATTAGTGTTCTGTTCAACTCGATCCATGGTTTCTTTGAGTTCTTTGAGCCTCTTCCATATTTCTTGTCTAAACTCCTTATCTGAGAGATTGATTAGGTGTTTGGCCGTTTTTTGGTCATCAGAATTGTCATCTTCATTCTCTATGTCTGATGCTGGCCTGCGTTGTTTTCCCATTGTCACACTTGTATTGTGGGTTTTTCTATGTGTTGTGGTGGTATTAATTGGCTAAATGATGTATGCGGCCACGCTCCTCTGGCTCCGCCCTTTCTGGGTGGGTCGACTTGCCTCCAAGGAAGGGGAGTCCTCCGTGGGTGAAGCCTCACACAGGATCAAATCTTAGGCCAGAGCACGCAGCAGTGAAGACAGTCGGGAAAAATGCTGGGCTTCAGTGATCCAGCACAGTTCTTAGTGTGATTTTTTTCTTCTTGTTGCAGTGGCGTTCTTTCTTTAGAAAGTGCTCTTTGGAACCTCTGGGAGAGCGAATTTTCTGGGCTTTTTTCGGCCCTCTCCAAAGAGGTTCAGGAGACAGGAATGGAGACAAACACACACAGGCAGCACTCACAGTTTCTCATAGTCGGGCCCCCCTTTGGTTATATCTAAAGAGGAATTTTAATTTGTTCTTTGGTTTTCTAGTTAAGTGACAGAATATTTAGGCCATTAGATCATTTTATACTGCCATAGTTTTGCTCCCTAACATCTAAAAATTAAATTCTAGATTGTAAAATTTTGAAAATATGTTCTGTTTGATGAAGTAGCAGCCTTAATTTTTTTTCTTTTCCTTGTTAAAGAACTGCACAGTTAATCCAAAGGAAAATATCTTGAAAAGAGTAAAGGATATTGGATACATCTTTAAAGAAAAATTTGCTAAAGCAGTAGGACAGGGATGTATGGAGATTGGATTGCAGGTAACTTTACTTCATTTTGTTTTATGCCATTGAAGATGGTAAATAATTTCAAATGCAGCATATATAAATTGTATAAATACTATAATTATATTTGCCAAGTAATACAGAATACTGTCATTATATCTGGGCTTTCTGTTTATGTTTAATACTGTTACAAAAGTCATAAGTGAACAAATAGAAATTTTAGAAAATAGAAGCAAGAAAAAAATCTTAATTATTTGATATTATTAATATTTGAATATTTGCTATGATTTGTACACTATTTGAATATAAGTGGGGTTACAGTCCTGTGTTTATATTGGTTCTATCTATAATGAGTTGTCATTTAAATTTTCTAAGGTTAAGTTTCTTCCTATTTTCTCTGCTTTGTTCTTTGTTGTATGTTATTTAAGAAGTAATTTGTATGGGCCAGAGAGATAGCACAGTGGTAGGGCATATTTGCTTTGTGCTCAGCCAACCCAGAACCTACCTGGGTTTGCTTCTCAGCATCCCTTATGGTCCCTGGAGGCTGCCAGGAGTGATTTCTGAGCACGAGGCCAGGAGTAAGCCCAAAAATTAGAAAAAAAAAAAAAAGAATATGTAACAATATGTTTGAAATTATAATCTACATATTTTAGTATAGTGAGCTTCTCTTTTGATGGGATCAATGTTTTTAAACAACTATGTTTATAAGTTCTTTCTAATTTGTATGAAACTTATATTTATAGTTTTTATGAGGGAATGTGATACTTATTAGTATTTATGTGTCCTTATAAGATTTAGTTATACTTTGGACAAGTGTAAGTAATATTTGATAGTAGTTGGTAGAAAGTAAGATTATTATTGACGAGCACAGTTAGAGCTGATTTTATCTGTTTTATTTTCCCACACAGAGACTCTTCCCTTAATTAACTTTTTTAGTTTTGGGGTCACACCTGGCAGTTCTCAGGGTTACTCCTGGCTCTGTACTTAGGAATTACTCCTTGCAATGCTCAGGGGACCATATGGGATACCAGGGATCTAACCGAAATCAGACAATGCAAGACAAGTGCCTTATCCACTGTATTATCTCTCCAACTCATCTTCCCTTAATTTAGACATATATTTTGAAAATAAATGTCCCTAAGTTAGAAGTATTGCAATAGGCATTCAAAGTGATTGAAATGTCCCCAGGAACATATTTTAGACCTAGTATTATATGCTTATATCTATGTACATATCTATACTTATATAAGGGTGTGTGTATACTTATGTATATATAAACAGAGAGCGTAAGAGATAATGATGTTGACTGACATAGTATGAAAGGAAATCAGCTATTGCACCTACCCACTTGTTAATTTACTGGAAATATCCATCATCATTTTATAGGAAATCTTGAATTTTAGGCAATCTAGATTTTTGTGATCTTTTGGTAGGCATATTCCTAAAAGGATCAGAAAGCATTTTATAGAAAAACATTTTAAAATTAATAGCTATAATTTTCTAAATATCTTATTTCTTTCTTTGTAGCGATACAAACTTGGAGTACGATTGTATTATCGAGTAATGGAATCCATGCTTAAATCAGTAAGTTACAAAGAATCTTAATAGAAAAAAAATTAAATGCTGACATCTGAAAGGTTTTAATTAAGCATCTTTTAAATCTGTTTTAGGAAGAAGAACGATTATCCATTCAAAATTTTAGGTAATTTAATACATTTTAGTAAAATATTTTTTATTTTTATAAAAGTTTTTCAAATTTGGTTGTTTTTATTTTTCCCCATTAGCAAACTCCTGAATGACAGCATCTTTCATATGTCTTTGTTGGCGTGTGCTCTTGAAGTCGTAATGGCTACATATAGCAGTAAGTTAAATTTTAGTGAATAAAGTTTTAAAAAAAGTTTAAAAAATATCCAGGAAGATAATTCAAGTAGTAGAGCACATATGTCGCTTGTTTAAAGTATCTCTTCTTCTTTTCTCCTGTTTCCCCACTCTGAGGGCATTACTGGATGTGGTTGAACTGATAAAATAAATGGATAAAATCAGTTTATCTAAGGTGTGTATTTGGAGGTCAAAGAGTATAGGGTTAAGGCAAAGAAATGCATTTTATATTACTATATATTTCTCATTGTAAATGATCAATTACAATTAAGCCATTTAAGTGGATTATAGGTTAATTAATTTATGTTACTTAGGTGATATTGTTTCATTTATCTCCTATTTTGGTCTGTGCCAAGAAAGAAATCTAAAAGAAAAAAAAAAAAAGAAAGAAATCTATTCAAATAATATAAAATACCAACGGAGTATTAATGGCCATTATTACTACTATAAGGCAGTCTGTGATCATGAGACCAAAGTTTGGAAGTAGAATATACCAAATATATAGAATTTATTTTCTTTTTTGAGGGGTGGGGGCCCACATCCAGCAGTGCTCAAGGGTTTACTCTTAGCTGTGAGGACCATATGGGATGCTGAGGATTGAACATGGGTTAATTCTGTGAGGCAAATGCCCTCCTCTCTGTACTTTTACATCACCTATAGTTGTTTTCTTAAATACAACTTTTAAATGTATTATTTTTCAAAATATAAGTATTTAAATTTCAATGGCAAAAAAGCAAATGTATTAAGTTATATAAGTACACAATTAATAAAGATTAAAATAAATTAGTAAACAAATACAAAAAACAGAAGCCTCAATAAAATGAAATGCACATTTGAAATATACAATTTTAGGGGGGGATGGCGTTAGGGACATAGTAGTGCTTATGGCTTATTTCTGGCATTTTGCTCAGGTATCACTCCTGACAGTGTTCAGAGGATGATATACAGTGCAGGAGATTAAACTCAAGTCAGTTTCATGCAATGTGAATGTCTTACCTCCTATACTACCTATTGCCCCAAGATACAATTTTCTAACTAATCAAATTAGATTATTAAAGAATGTAATATTAGATATTAAATACAAAATATTAAAGAATTTTCCTCTCCCTCCAAAAGGAATTAGTGAGAGTGAGGCAGTTAAAATGGAGGTGCTAATGTATTGTTGATAAAAATATTAAAATATTAATCTATCCTGATTTAAGTTGAGGATCTTTGCAGCTTAGAAAATGTGATAAAATCTATGGGCTCTTTTTACTGGAAAAATATATATTCTCGTGATTTTAAAAAACTATATCTTTTGAGTCCAAATTATAGAATGAAAATTCTGTTTTAAAATAAAATTTTAATGTAACCCTTTTATTATGTTTAAATTTTTTGCATGATAAAATATGTATTCAGGATTAACACTTCTTACCTAAGTTATACTTTTTCTTTCATTTTTAGGAACTATGTCTCAGAATCTTGATTCTGGAACAGATTTGTCCTTTCCATGGATTCTGAATGTACTTAATTTAAAAGCTTTTGATTTTTACAAAGTGATTGAAAGTTTTATAAAAGCAGAAGCCAATTTGACCAGAGAAATGATAAAACATTTAGAACGATGTGAACATCAAATCATGGAATCCCTTGCATGGCTCTCTGTAAGTAACTAAAATTATTGAAGATATTCCTACGCATATACTTAGCAGTTTGTTGTAAGGGAGAAGTATTTGTTAAAATGTATGTCAATAATGAATGTACATTTTAATGAATAAAGTAATTTCAGTATATTACCCAAGAATTCTATAGAATAATAAAATGGAATTTTTTTTGAGCTTCTAGATCACCTAACATAATAGTGAATTGTTTAGGAGTAACTTTCACTTTATAAGAAAGGAAATAGTATAATGTCTCAGAATATGGATAATGGATTAAATCATAGTGGAAAAAATAAGGAAATAAAACAGTAGATAATTTTTAGAGACTGATATGCTTTCTACTAACAATTAAAATAAAGACATTATTATATCACTGGGAAGTGACTATTCCCTTCCATTTTGTAAAGAGAGTAGATTTTACTCCAGTTATTATACATCTCCTATTTTTTTTTTTTTTTTTTTTTGGTTTTTGGGCCACACCCAGTGGTGCTCAGGGTTACTCCTGGCTGTCTGCTCAGAAATAGCTCCTGGCAGGCACGGGGGACCATATGGGCCACCGGGATTCGAACTAACCACCTTTGGTCCTGGATCGGCTGCTTGCAAGGCAAATGCCGCTGTGCTATCTCTCCGGGCCCATACATCTGCTATTTTTATTGGGAAAATATGGTGCTCTTAATTTTATGAAGAAATAACCAAAATGTAGCACATTTTAAAAATTGCTTGTGAAAAATAAATGAAAATTGCTGTGCTCAAGTAGCTTAGTTGTCTTTTGAGTGTCAGAAGCCTTTTTTACTTTTAAGGATTTATGGAGAAAGAAAGTCATTAAGATACTCAGAAATGGATATAATTTGCTTTGGAAGATTTTTTTTTGACTATGTTGTATTTGAAGTGATTGTAGGTCCTTTATATAGTGGTGTCATATAGTATTTAGATATGTACATCAATAGTTGAGGAAAGAGTCTGTATCTGAAAGCTGCTAGAACACAGATAATTTTTTAAATTTTATTTTATTTTATTTTTTTATTCTCAACTTTTTTTATTTTGTACTTTTTTAAAAATAATTTTTATTTTGACCAAAGTGGAATACAAATCTTTCATAGTAATACTTTAGGTATGTAGTGACATTGAATCAGGGGTATTCCCACCACCAATGTTGTCCTCCCTCCACCCCTGTTCCCAGCAATCATCCCATACTCCCCTCTTTTGCCCCCTGGGCTGCTAATATAAGTGGTCCCATCTGTATCTAGCTTGTTGTAAATTGGATATTGATTGAATATTGATTCTGTTGTCATTGGCTTTGGATTTGGTGTTTAAGTTTGATCATTTTTTATTTCTACTCAATGTTCATACGACTGGTCTTGGTACCCTCCATTATTTCCCCCTCAATTTATGAGGCAGAACAATATGGTTAAAGTTATGTGGCTCTGTTTGAAGGAAAGAAAAAAGAAGTGGGGGTGGCAAAAAGTCAAACAAGCAAAAAACGGGAGGAGTTCTTCTAGAGGCTATAAATATCATTTTAAGAGAAGAAAGGGAAAAAGGAAGAAAAACATAACAATAATACAAAAAAAATCAAACAAAAAAACTCCGAAAAGCACCACAGCAATAAAGACAACAACCAAACAATAACCACGGTCCTGAAATAAAAACAAAACAAAGCAAAAAAAGAAAAAGAAAAAAAAACCCAACAACAACAATAACAAAAAAATTGATTTGTGCTTCTCTCTCTCGCTTTTTTTTTGTTTTGCATAGGCACAGTAGTTGTGCATAAGCACAGTAGGTGGTGGTCTTGGTTTTTGCATAGAACCTAGGACGAAGCGTAGGATAGTCTTTCATAGTCTTTCATTATGTTTCCAGAAGTTCTGCTCAGTTGCAGTTGTCTCAGTCAAACCTCTGGAATTAGAGATCTTGGTTGTACAAATTGTAGGACAGAGCCTAGACTAGGGTCTTTTTTATTGGTCTCAGGATAAGTTTTGCCCAGTCATGATTGTTACAGTCTACTGTAGTTAGCGATCTTGGCTTTTGCACAGATCAAAGAATGATGTGTCTTCAGATTTCCTCTTATCGTTAAGTGGTGAGATAAGACAACCTGCTCTTAGATCAAGTTGTTGCCATTTCCTCATTGTGAGGATGTCATATCAAAGCTGGCGCATGTTGGTGTCAGAGCAGTATTAAGAATGTCCCAGAGGGAGTTTGGTTCCTGGAGGTGTTGCGGAGAACTGTGTCGGTTCTATGTCTGAGTTCGGGGATGGACGATCACTGTCTAATCACGAGGAGTCTAAGTTGGGGCCACATGACATATGTTCAAAGTGGGAGGCACCCTTGTATTGGAAAATGTATGAGTTTTTATCCCTAGTAGATAAGAGCTTGTTTCTATACGTAAAATTTCCCCCTTTTTAGTATACCTTTGCAAGCAAAAGGACACCCTTCAGCCCCAAGTCTCATCCCCTAGCAAGAAACTACAACCAACACTCCTGCTGACTCATGCTCTGTGGCTCTCCTTCTCACCCTCCCCCTCAAATGTGGACTATTGCTTGATACCAGATTCAGCTCCAGAAGGACCCCTAGTGCAAGAACTCTACCCAAGCCTTTTCTGCCACAAATCACTTCTCAGACTCAACAAGACCAGGGTGTGTGTGATGAAAATGTGCCTGGATTCCACCCCCCACAAGAATATCTCAAAGGACAATGGGAAACCTATATTTCCTTTATAAGTTTAAGACCTCTATAATACTACCTCTTAATCTATTTATCCCCAAATGTAAGGTAGTCTCCTATCTATATATATATATATATAGATAGATATAGATATAGATAGATAGATAGATAGATAGATAGTCTTGTTTTTTTGTTTTCTTCTCTTCCTTAACTTCACCTATTTTGGTTCTGCTTGGTATAAAACCTACTAGAACACAGATAATTTAAGAAATATTGTACTCCGTTGTGGCTGGAGTCATAGTACAGCAGCTAGGGCATTTGCTTTGCACACGGCCGACCTGGTACACTCCCTGGCATCCCAGATGGTCCCTGAGCCAAATAGGAGTAATTTCTGACCACAAAGCCAGGAATAGTAACCTGAGTGTGGTTGGGTATGTGCCCAAGTGTGCCCCCCCCCAAAAAAAAAGAAAAAAGAAATATTATTCTTCATTGACATTTAATCTTGCATGGGGCATGATCAGGGGACGTTTAACATATTTTCATAATAATTGTGTAGTAGAATATTTTATATGAGGAAATTAATACATAGAGAAGAATTACTCTAGGTCCCATTGTGAGAGCTTTTTTTGACTACATCCCTAGCTTTGGGCTTAAACCAAAACAATTCTCAGTTAAAGAAGCTGTGTATCAATTTGTTAGGATACATGATTTTTGCATTTTTATATTAAAAACTATTTCATCCTTAAATTAGAAAGATTATATTGCTGGATATAGATTTGTTAATAGTTTTTTTCTTTTAGTTCTTAAGAGTAATGATGCTATGCCATTTTTTCTGGCTTGCACTAGTTCTGATAAAGTATTTTATTTGTTTTTCTGTGTAATGATATTTTTTGTTCTGGCTCCTTTTTAGATTTTCTCTTTATTACTGGTTTTAGTCAATTTTATTATACTGTATTTTGTTTGGAATTATGCTTGGATATACTTAAAAGTTTTTATCAGTTAAATTCAGAAAGTTTTTGCCTTCTTTTCTTTCTTTTTTTTTTTTTTGTGCCATATCCGACTGTACTCAGGGCTTACTCCTGGTTCTGCACTCAGGGTCTACACCTAATGATACACAGGGGACCATATGGAATGCTGGGGCTCAAATCCAGGTGGGCTGTATACAAGGCAAGAGCCTTACTGTCACTTTGACCCAGTCATTATTTTTTTTTAATTTTTTTCTCTTTATTTGAATATCTTGATTACATAAATGATTGTGATTAGGTTTCAGTCATGTAAAGAACACCCCCCTTCACCAGTGCAACATTCCCGCCACCAATGTCCCAAATCTCCTTCCATCCCACACTACCCACACCTGTACTCCAGACAGGCTTTCCAGTTCCCTCATAATCCCTTGATTATGGTAGTTCTCTGTATAGTTATTTCTATAGCTGTACTCACCACTCTTTGTGGTGAGCTTCATGGAGTGAGCTAGTGTTCCAGACCTCCTCTCATTGTCTCTGAGGATTGTTACAAAAATGACTTTTATTTTTCTTAAAATCCATAGATGAGTGAGACTATTCTGTGTCTCTCTCTCTACTTCTGACTTATTTCACTCAGCATGATAGATTCCATGTACATCCATGTATAGGAAAATTTCATGACTTCATCTCTCCTGACGGCTGCATAATATTCCATTGTGTATATGTACCACAGTTTCTTTAGCCATTCGTCTGTTGAAGGGCATCTTGGTTGTTTCCAGAGCCTGGCTATTGTGAATAGTGCTGCAATAAATATAGGTGTGAGGAAGGGGTTTTTATATTGCATTCTTGTGTTCTTAGGGTATAACCCTAGGAGTGGAATAGCTGGGTCAAATGGGAGCTCAATTTCCAGATTTTGAAGGAACCTCCATATCGCTTTCCATAGAGGCTGTACTAGACGGCATTCCCACCAGCAGTGGATAAGAGTTCCTTTCTCTCCACATCCCCACCAGCACTGATTGTTCTCATTCTTTGTGATGTGCGCCAATCTCTGTGGTGTGAGGTGGTATCTCATCGTTGTTTTGATTTGCATCTCCCTGATTATTACTAACGAGGAGCATTTTTTCATGTGCCTTTTGGCCATTTGTATTCCTTTTTTATCAAAGTGTCTGTTCATTTCTTTTCCCCATTTTTTGATGGGATTAGATGTTTTTTCCTTGTAAAGTTCTGTCAGTGCCCTTTATATTTTGGATATTAGCCCCTCATCTGAAGGGTGTTGAGTGAATAGTTTCTCCCACTCGGTGGGTGACTCTTGTATCCTGGTCACTATTTCTTTTGAGGTGCAGAAGCTTCTCAGTTTAATGTATTCCCATCTGTTAATCTCTGCTTCCACTTGTTTGGAAAGTGCAGTTTCTTCCTTGAAGATGCCTTTAGTCTCAATGTCATGGAGTATTTTACCGACATGTTGTTCTATATACCTTTTATGGTATCTGGTCTGATATCAAGGTCTTTAATCCATTTGGATTTTACCTTCGTACATGATGTTAACTGGGGGTATATGTTCGCTTTTTTGCAAGTGGCTAACCAGTTCTGCCAGCACCACTTGTTGAAGAGATTTTCCCTGCTCCACTTAGGATTTCTTGCTCCTTTGTCAAAAATTAGGTAATTGTATGTCTGGGGAATGTTCTCTGAGAACTCAAGCCTATTCCACTGATCTGAGGGTCTGTCTTTATTCCAATACCATGCTGTTTTGATAACTATTGCTTTGTAGTACAGTTTAAAGTTGGGGAAAGTAATGCCTCCCATTTTCCTTTACCCTAGGAGTGCTTTAGCTATTCGAGGCTGTTTATTGTTCCAGATGAACTTCATAAGTGTTTGATCCACTTCTTTGAAGAATGTCATGGGTATTTTAAAGGGGATTACATTAAATCTGTATAATGCTTTGGGGAGTATTGCCATTTTAATGATGTTAATCCTGCCAAACCATGAGCAGGGTAAGTGTTTCCATTTCCGTGTGTCCTCTCTTATTTCTTGGAGCAGGGTTTTATAGTTTTCTTTGTATAGGTTCTTCATGTCTTTGGTCAAGTTAACTCCAAGATATTTGAGTTTGTGTGGCACTATTGTGAATGGGATTGCCTTTCTGACTTCCATCTCTTCCCTATCATTATTGGTGTATAAAAAGGCCATTGATTTCTGTAGGTTGATTTTGTAGCCTGCCACCTTGCCATATGAATCTATTGTTTCTAGAAGCTTTTTGGTAGAGTCTTTAGGGTTTTCTAAATAGAGTATCATGTCATCTGCAAACAATGAGAGCTTGACTTCTTCCTTTCCTATCTGGATTCCCTTGATATCTTTTTCTTGCCTGATCGCTATAGCAAGAACTTCCAGTACTATGTTGAAGAGGAGTGGTGAGAACGGACAGCCTTGTCTTGTACCAGAATTTAGAGGAAAGGCTTTTAGTTTTTCTCCATTGAGGATAATATTTGCCATTGGCTTGTGGTAGATGGTTTCAAGTAGATTGAGAAAGGTTCCTTCCATTCCCGTCTTGCTGAGAGTTTTTGATCAAGAATGGGTGTTGGACCTTATCAAATGCTTTCTCTGCATCTATTGATATGATCATGTGGTTTTTATTTTTCTTGTTGTTGATGTTGTGTATGATGTTAACAGATTTACAGATGTTAAACCATCCTTGCATTCCTGGGATGAAACCTACTTGGTCGTAGTGTATGATCTTCTTGATGATGCATTGGATCCTATTTGCCAGGATTTTGTTGAAGATCTTTGCATCAATATTCATCAGGGATATTGGTCTGTAATTTTCTTTTTTGGCAGCGTCTCTGTCAGGTTTTGGTATCAAGGTGATGTTGGCTTCATAAAAGCTGCTTGGGAGTGTTCCCGTTTTTTCAATTTCATGGAAGAGCTGGGCTAGGATTGGTAGTAGCTCCTCTTGAAAGATTTGAAAAAATTCATTAGGAAAACCATCTAGGCCTGGGCTTTTCTTTTGGGCAGATGTTTGATTACAGTTTCAATTTCCTCAGTAGTGATGGGGGTGTTTAGATATGCTACATCCTCCTGACTTAAATGTGGAAGATTATAAGTGTCCAAGAATTTTTTCATTTCTTCTAGGTTCTCATGTTTTGTAGCATAAAGTTTCTCAAAGTAGTCTCTGATTACCCTTTCGATCTTTGCAATTTCTGTCGTGATCTCCCCCTTTTCATTTCTAATACGGGTTATCAGATTTCTCTCTCTCTCTTTCTTTGTGAGTTTTGCCAATGGTCTATCAATCTTCTTTATTTTTTCCAAAAAGCAGCTTCTGCTTTCGTTGATCTTTCGGATTGCTTTTTGGTTTTCCACTTCATTGAGTTCTGCTTTCAGCTTTGTTATTTCCGTCTGTCACCCTGTTTTTGGTTCCTTTTGTTGGTTATTTTCTAATTTTTTAAGCTGCGCCATTCAGTTATTCAGGTATGCTCCTTCTTCCTTCCTGATGTGTGCTTATAGAGCTATAAATTTTCCTCTCAGGACCGCTTTTGCTATGTCCCATAGATTCTGACAGTTTGTGTCTTCATTATCATTTGTTTCCAGGAAAGTTTTGATTTCCTTTTTGATTTCATCTCGGACCCACTGGTTGTTCAGTAGCAGGGTGTTTAATTTCCAATTGTTAAAGTTTTTCTTCTGTGTGGCTTTGTAGTTCACATCTAATTTCAGAGCCTTGTGGTCAGCAAAGGTAGCCTGCAAGATTTCTATTCTCTTGATTTTATGGAGGTATGTTTTATGTGTTAGCATGTAGTCTATTCTGGAGAATAACCCATGTACATTGGAAAAGAATGTGTATTCAGGTTTTTTGGGATGGAGTGTCCTGTATATATCTACTAGTCCTCTTTCTTCCATAACTCTTTTCAGGGCTAGTATATTTTTGTTGGGTATTAGTCTGGTTGACCTATCAAGTGTTGATAGGACTGTTGAAGTCTCCCACAATGATTGTGTTATTGATTTCTTCTTTCAGGTTTGTCATTAATTGTATTAGATAATTTGCTGGTCTCTCATTGGGTGCATATATGTTTAATAGTCTGTTTTCTTCCTGTTGCACATATCCCTTGATTAGTACATAGTGTCCATCTTTGTCCCTTACCACTTTTCTGAGTATAAAGTTGGTGTCACCAGATATTAATATGGCCACCACAGCTATTTTGAGGGTGTTGTTTGCTTGAATAATTTTCTTTCATCCTTTGATTTTGAGTTTATGTTTGTTCTGACTATTCAGATGTGTTTCTTGTAGGCAGCAGAAGGTTGGATTCATCTTTTTGACCCATTTTGCCACGCTGTGTCTTTTAATTGGTGAATTTAGTCCATTGACTTTGAGGGTGATGATTGTCATAGGATTTAATGTCATCTTTGTAGATAAGTTTGCTGTGTTTGTTGGTCTCTCTTGTCTTAGAGTAGACCTGTCAGTTTTTCCTTTAAGGCTGGTTTATCATCTGTGAAGTTTCTGAGCTGTTGTTTATCCATGAAGCTGTATATTCTTCCGTCAAACCTGAACATGAGTTGGGCTGGGTGCAGTATTCTTGGTGAGGCATTCATTTCATTCAGTCTTGTCACAATATCCCACCACTGTCTTCTGGCCTTGAGAGTTTCTTGTGACATGTCTGCTGTAAGGTTTAGGGATGCTCCTTTGAATGTAATTTCCCTTTTTGATCTTGCTGCTTTCAGTATTCTATCCCTATCTATGGGATTTCTCATTGTAACGAGGATGTGTCTTGAGGTGTTTTTCTTTGGGTCTCTTTTAGCTGGTATTCTTCGGGCATGCAGGATTTGATTGCATGTAGTCTTTAACTCTGGGAGTATCTCTTTGATGATGTCTTTGGCAGTTGATTCTTCTTGGAGATCTCCTTCCTGGGTTTCTGGGACTTCAATGATTCTTATGTTGTTTCTGCTGAGTTTATCAAAGACTTCTATTTTCATCTGTTCGCATGCCTTGAGTACCTTTTCCTTTGCCTGTTCATTTGTCTTAAGGTTCTTTTCCAATTTCTTCTGTTGTGTTGAGCTTTTCTGCATCACATCTTCCAGTACTCCGATTCTCTCCTCAGCTGCTGATATCTGTTGGCGAGGCTATCCATTGTGGTTTTCAGTTGAGCAACCGTATTTTTCAGATCTGTTATTTCAGTTTGGAGTTTTCTGATTTTTGTCTTTGTGTTCTCTTCAGATCGATCTATGCTCTTTTTGAGTTCTACGAACATATTCCATATTTCTATTCTAAACTCCTTATCTGAAAGGTTAATCAGGTGGTTGTAATTTATTAGGTCAACCGAGCTTTCGTCTTCATTCTCTATGGATGGTGTTTGCCTGCGTGGCTTCCCCATTGTCATGCTTGTAGTGTGGTTTTTCCTGCTTGTTGTGGTGGGGTTCATTGATTAGAAAGAGTGCGTGGCCACGAAGCGCTCTTCTGCTGCCTCTAGTTGACAGTCCCCTGAGTGAACAAAGGCACAGCAGGGCAGAGTGATCCCGCAGCCCCAGAATGTAAGCACTCAGCAGCTTCAAAATGCAGTTTTTTTGGGGCTGCGCTCCCTAGGCCTCTGAGGAAACCTTCGGGGATTCAGAAGCACAGTTTTCGGCAGACAAAGATAGGAGTTTCCCCTGAAGTCCTCAGAGTGAACAAAGGCACAGCAGGGCAGAGCGATTCTGCAGCCCCAGAATGTAGGCACTCACCAACTTCAAAATGTAGTTTTTTGGGGGTGCGCTCCTTAGGCCTCTGAAGAAACCTTCGGGGATTCAGAAGCACAGTTTCAGGCAGACAGAGATAGAAGTTTCCCCTGAAGTCCTCAGAGTGAACCTATTTTCTTAAAATATTTTTGTTGTTGAGGGAAGTAGAAAGCCTATCTCAAATACAGGCGGGGGGGGGTGGTGGGGGGGTGGGTAGGTGGGTGGGGAGGAGGGAGATTTGAGACACTGGTGATGGGAATGATGCACTGGTGAAGGTGGGTGTTCTTTATATGACTGAAACGCAACTACAATCATATTTGTAATCAAGGTGTTTAAATAAAGATAGTAAAATAAAATTTTTTTGTTGATAGCTTTTACCCCTTCAGTGATTTTGTAGTTTAGTTTTTTTAATCAGAAAAGATGTTTTCTTTTAATGTTTATGTCAGTGAGATTTTTTTATTCTGTCCCTTCTGGTCTTAAGTAAAGCCAGAAGATTATGATATGAAGTGCACAGTATAAACAAACAAATGAAATAAACCAATCATAATCTTCTGGCTTTACTTAAGACCAGAAGGGACAGAAGAAAGTAGAGTGCAGAGCTAGGTGAGAACATAGAATAAAAAAATCTCACTGATTTTAATAATGCTTATCCTAATATTCTAAAATAAATTTAAATTAAAATTCTAAACTAAATGGTTATTTATTTGTCCAATCCCCTGTCATTCTCAGTGGTTAGTTCTTCAGTCTCACAGTTGTTGCTGTCAGGTTTCTGTAATTTTAGATCCTGGTTTCTGTACAGGTCCTGTGTCGAAGACCAGGTGGTGTGTGGTGTCTTCTGGTTGAGAATCCTGCCCTAAAAGCAGATTATTGCTTTTGAACAGGGCTGTTTTCTTGATTTTTCTTCCTAGCAGCGTTGGTGGTAGAGTGGTCCTCATATTTCATTATTTGCATAAAGAAACACTATAGATTTTTGTGTATTTTTTTTGGGGGGGTCACACCTGGCGGTGTTCAGGGGTTACTCCTGGCTGTCTGCTCAGAAATAGCTCCTGGCAGGCACGGGGGACCATATGGGACACCGGGATTTGAACCAACCACCTTTGGTCCTGGATCGGCTGCTTGCAAGGCAAAAGCCGCTGTGCTATCTCTCTGGGCCCGTGTATTTTTTTTTATCTTCCTACTTCTCTGCCTTTGTTGATTATCCTTAATAGCTTTTCACTAGTTTTTTGGGATTGTCTGTATAATTACCATGTCATTAGAAGTAGTGAAATATTTATGTTTTCCTTTCAATTTGAAATCTTTTATCTTCTTTTCTTGCCAGAACTTCTAACACTTTATTGAATAGCAGTAATAAGAGCAGGCATACTTGTTTCCTGGTCCATGAGGAAAGATTTCAGATTTTCATTATTAAGTATTCTATTGACTGACTTTGCCAAATATGAATTTTATTACTTTGAGATGTATGCCTGTTACTCCTGCTTTGATGAGGGTTTTATCATAAAAGATGTTCAACTTGTTTTTTTGCATCTCTGACAAGCTGTGAATGTGGTTACTTAATATTTAGAATATCACTGCTATATTTTATTGTATTAAATTAATCAGGTTTTTGTTTTGGAGGGATACTTAGATGTATAGAGAACATAGAAGTACTATTTACTAAAATGTTTTCTGTATAAAATTTTAGTAAGTCAAAGTTATCTCTTTTATTTTGAGGGGAGGAAGTACACCTGCAATGTTCAGGGACTACTCCTGGCTTTGTGCTCAGGGGATAGATATATGCAGTACTGGGAGTTGATTACATTGTCATAGCCATAGTTGAATGCGAAGCTAAGTGCCTTAACCTCTGTACTATTTCTCCAACCAAAGTCATCTGCTTTAATTGTTGTCAACTTGAGAAGATTTTTCTTAAATTGAATTTTGCCATATTGTTTTTCTGTAGCACCAAAGATTTAGCAAGTTTCTTTATTCAATTACATAAATATCTAGCCAAAGTGCTTTTACATAAGAAAATAACTTAAAATATTTTTATAAACTAAAATGGCATATTTTATACATCAAAGTGATTTGTATTAACTATTTTTAGAATCCTGATTCGATGATAAATTGGTAAACAAATTTATAAACTATTTTGGTGTTCCTTTGAAATGCCAAACTTGACAGGATGTGAACACAAAAGGGTGAAAAGCCTGTTGTTCTGAAAAAAATATATTTGTTGTATATTTATTTTTTTTTACTTTTTTTTGTTTGTTTTTTTGGGGGGCCACACCCATTTGATGCTCAGGGTTACTCCTGGCTAATCGCTCAGAAATTGCCCCTACCTCGGGGGGACCATATGTGATGCTGGGGGATGGAACCGTGGTCCTTCCTTGGCTAGTGCTTGCAAGGCAGACACCTTACCTCTAGCGCCACCTCACCGGCCCCATTTATTATATATTTGTATGGTGTATTATTAACCCCTTTTAGTTATACTTTGGCAAGATCTTAGTATTTATCAATGGAAATTTTTTTGAAGACATTTCTTACTAAGAACTATGTCTCAGGAAGTGGAATGAATTGTGAGTTAATTAAGCCATAGTCAGCTCTTTTAAGAAATAAGGATAGGTACAATGAAATAATGTGATGCCATAATTTTTACATGGTAGCCATGCTACCATAATGAGAATATTTTGTTTAATTTTTTAAGTTTTCCATGAGTTATATAAAATAATAATATACTTGTTTTGGAACACAAAGGAAAAAATTTAGTTTTTAAAAAATAAGATTCTTTCTGAGAATATAAGTTTTCCACATTTTTCTGTCATAGTATAATTCTATATCCTAATTCCAACACTCTGTAGCTAGTAGTTTCTCAAAAGAAAAAAGAAAAGAGTTGAACTCACCACTCAAAACTGGTATTATTTGGGACTAGAGCGATAGCACATTTTCCTTACATGCAACTGACCCATGACGGACCTGAGTTTGATCCCCAGTGTCCCATAAGGTTCCCGAGCCAGGAGCGATTTCTGAGTGCAGAGCCAAGAGTAACACCTGAACATCACTGAGGGTGGCCCCAAAACCAATATATATATATATATATATATATATATATATATATATATATATATATATATATATATATATATATATATATATATATATATATATTAATACAATTTTATTTCCTAATAGCTATTTCTTTGCATTGCTTTTTAGGCCATTCAGGCTTGCAATTTAATATTTTCCTCTATATTAATTAGTAGTCTTGATATTAAAAATTTTATTTGTATAATTAGAAGTTAAAAATATATTTTCTGGGGTGGGGAGGAGGGAGATCTGGGAAATTGGTGGTGGGAATCTTGCACTGGTGAAGGGGGGTGTTCTTTACATGACTGTAATCATACAACTACAATCATATTTGTAATTACGGTGTTTAAATAAAGATAATTAAAAAATTTATTTTCGGGGCCGGAGAGATAGCATGGAGGTAAGGCGTTTGCCTTTCATGCAGGAGGTCATCAGTTTGAATTCCGGTGTCCCATATGGTCCCCCGTGCCTGCCAGGAGAAATTTCTGAGCTTGGAGCCAGGAATAACCCCTGAGCACTGCCGGGTGTGACCCAAAAACCACAAAAAAAATCTATTTTCATTTATATTTCCCTGGCAATGAAGATCAGTATGTCCCTAAGTCTTACCTGATGGCCATATATGCCCTTCCCTCTTCGGAGTCCCACTGAGGTTCTGAAATACTAGGAAGCTCTCACAGTTCTGCAGCTCCTTTTCTGTAATTCTTGCCATGTTTTATCTTTATTTATTATAAAGATTTATGTTTACTTTGTCATTTATTTAGGTAACTAAAGGAGCTCCAGTCTCCTCTCTGTTCTGTCAACAACAGGGACTATTAACCATCCATTTTAAACAATGATTATTATTGGATAGATTATATCTCCAGTGATAAAGTGATGGAAGGTGTCTGGAATATATATCTTTTTTGGGGGAGCACATCTGGTGAATGCTCAGGGGTTACTCCTGGCCATGCAGTCAGAAATCACTCCTGGCTTGGGGGACCATATGGGACGCTGGGGGATCAAACCGGGGTCTGTCCTAGGTTAGCCACATACAAGGCAAACGCCCACTGCTGTGCCACTGCTTCAGACCCTATAATTATTTTTTTAAGTGGAATTTTTTTTCAGTTAAGATCTCTTCCTTGATAGGGTCTAAAGTGATAGGCATGGTGGGTAGGGCACTTGCCTTGTATGTGTTCAATCTCTAGCTTGCCATATGGTCTCCTGAGCCCCTAAATAATTTCTGAGTACATAATCAAGAGTAACTCCTGAGCACTGGTGTGTGTGTGTGTGTGTGGTGTGTGCGCACGCTTGTGCATGTATGTTTAAATCTACCATAAAAGAAGAGAAAAAAATAAATTCCTTCATGCCTATGAGTGTGATCTATGAGTATTTTTACAACACTTTCTCCCTGGAAAGAAGGGATAGTGGAAAAATAAAAAAGAAGGGATAATGGAGAGGTTGGATTCTAGACAGTTGTTTTTTCCTGTGATGTCATATTTATTATTATTGAAGTTCAAGTTGTAGTACCGTATATTTTAATTCTTAAATTTTTTCCTGAGACTAGAATTGAACTTTTTTTACTTTACTTTTCCAGTAGATGGCACTGTTTTTTGCTTTTATTATATATATGCATATATATGTATAAATACATATATTTTTTCTTGCTTTGTTATGAGAAATGGATATAGAGGAGTCTCTACATGTTGAGAATATATTGGGTAGTGGGATGACCCATTTCGTTTTTTGAGAGATTGCTGTTTTCTTTTTGGAGTTAGAGGTTTTGCAGGAGGGCCTCCCAAATGGTGTCTCTCCTGGCAATTTTTGAACAGCTCAGCAGGTTGTTCAGTGTGAGGAGTCAAAAATGCAAAGCTTTGGGGCTGGAGAGATAACATGGAGGTAGGGCATTTGCCTTGCATGCAGAAGGATGGCAGTTTGAATCCCGGCATCCCATATGGTGCTCCGAGCCTGCCAGGAGCGATTTCTGAGCATAGAGCCAGAAGTAACCCCTGAGCGCTGCCAAGTAGGACCCCAAAACCAAAAAAAAAAAAAAATGCAGTGCTTCTCTAGATCTCTTGTGCCAGAGGTCCATGTCACTTCTGGAGAACTCAGGACACTCCGGGGCCACACCTAGTAGAATTTAGGAACATCCATGGCTACACCTAACAATGTTCCCTAAACTATGGTAGTCCTTTGGTATAAAAAGTATTAAGTACTAGCTGTTCTTTAAAGTTCAGCAGGGAATCTCCACTGTCCTCATCTACTATTAATACCATTGTCAGGTGAGGAACTGAGGCAAAGAGAAATTGAGTTTACTGCTTGGTGGAAGCTTTGTCCTATTTAGTTTTATTATTCATGCTTTATTTTTGTGTGTATATTTCCCTTTATGTCACTAATGTAGTAGATGCTGAATCAGTAGGAACCTGTGTTTTATAGCACTGGATATTATTTAATTTTCACAGAGTGTAAATATTGTCCTTTTTTTTTTTTTACAGATGAAAAGTAAAAAGTTTAGTGATATCATATAAGTTGTTTTGGTGTAGCTCAGATTTTCTTACCCATAAAATAAAGATGATAACATTAAACTTTTTAGAATAGTGAAGAAATGATTATAAATAAGCCTTTAATAGAAGAATAGAAAGTACATTTTAGAAAGAATACCATTGAGGCTGGAGAGATAGCATGGAGGTAAAAGCATTTGCCTTGCATGCAGAAGGTTGGTGGTTCGAATCCTGGCATCCCATATGGTCCCCTGAACCTGCTTGGAGTGATTTCTGAGCATAGAGTCGGGAATAACCCCTGGGCACAGCTGGATGTGACCCAAAAGCCAAAAAAAAAAAAAAAAGAAAGAAAGAATACCATTATTTGTTAGCTTTGTTCACTTTTACTTTTACTTTATAGTGCATTCTTAATAAAAGAAAACTTCCCCATATTGGGTCCTGACATATAACTATGTCAAACTTTTCTCTCTCCTTGAGGTACACCCCACTCCAACCCTACCCCTACTCTCTCCCATTATCTTCACAAAATTGAAAAGGTTTGGGGGGAAAAAGGTGTAGCTGAACTCTAGAATTATTAAATGTGGGCATTGTTTTCACTGTTATACTAAGGCTGGAATTTGTTATAATTTAGTTATGAATCATTCAGGTAGTTAATTTGATGGCAGTGTCATAGTTCATTATTCATTTATTCAAGTATAAATAAGAAGAAAAGCAGAATCATTGAAACAGATGGCAATAGTTCTTGCGTGTAACCTGTGGGAATGGAGCATTTATACTCTTGTTCAGAGAGTTTTCTATATGATAGTAATGACACTTGAATATAGCCTTAGATTTTTTAATTTTTAAACTTGTACTCATTTCTAAATGAGGAAGAGCTCTTGAACCTGAATGTGCAAGAATTGAAAATTTATCTTATGTGGTTTCCGTTTTAATTAATGTAGATTCTTAACTTCTCCAGCAAAAAGGGAAGTGATTATTAATTAGCAAGCTTAGTTACATTTTAGAACCACTCAAAGGTAATTGTTAAATCATCTTAGTTAACTTATGTACTTAAAACTCTGAAATCTCAGCATCTACCTAATATGTTTAAAATTAATGTTAGTGCTAATATTGGTTCTTAATATTTTAACATTACCAGAAAGAACCAAATATTAAAAGTATTTTTGGCATCTTCCTGTAAGTGCTAGATTTAGAACATAATTAGGAAATATAAAAGAATAGCTGGGGACCCGGAGAGATAGCACAGCGGCGTTTGCCTTGCAAGCAGCCGATCCAGGACCAAAGGTGGTTGGTTCGAATCCCGGTGTCCCATATGGTCCCCCGTGCCTGCCAGGAGCTATTTCTGAGCAGACAGCCAGGAGTAACCCCTGAGCACCGCTGGGTGTGGCCCAAAAAGCGCGCACACACACACACACACACACACACACACACACACACACACACACACACACACACACACACACACACACACACACACACACCGCTGGGTGTGGCCCAAAAAGCACACACACACACACACACACACACACACACGAAGAACAGCTGGGATTGTTTTTTTCCTAAAAAAACTTTAAAAATTATTTTGTTAAATTTAAATGTTTCTTGCCTACATTAAAGTAAACTTAATTTTCTTTGGCCTCACAGGGTCTCCTTTGATATATTTCTAGTAAATCTTATGTATTCTTTCTAGTTGAGCATTCTGTGTTCTTGTTTTGGTTTTTACTAATTGGCTTTTCTGCTTCTTTCCCATATGATTTGGTGTGTACCTAATGGGCTGTCAGTATTATGGAATTTAGAGGTGTCTTGCAGTATCAGGAACTCCGGGATTTGAAGAACTGAGGCAATTTCTGTCTGTCTGTCTGTCTGTCTGTCTGTCTGTCTGTCTGTCTGTCTGTGTGTGTCTCTCTCTCTGTCTCTCTGCCTCTCTCCTTTCTCTTTCCTTTTTCTCTCTTCTTTCTCTTTCTTTTCTCTCTCCTCTGTCTGTCTGTCTGTCTGTCTGTCTGTCTGTCTGTCTGTCTGTCTGTCTGTCTGTCTGTCTGTCTGTCTAGTTTTGGGTTGCACCCAGGTGATACTAAGAGTTTTTTCTGGTTCTGCACTCAGGGGTCATTCCTAGCAATGCTTAGGACTATACGGGATGCCAGGAATTGAACCTGGGTCTGCCAAATGCAAGTCAAACACCCTACCCACTGGCAGTCTTCTACCTTGTATGGATAGCAAGCTGCCTGGCAGAACTGCTGTTTTTATTGAGTACAGAGACCACCCCTGGGTTGGGCAGTAAAGACAGATAGCTCAGGCTATTCTGAGCCAATCCCACCCAGGTTTACAAGTAAGCCAACGTCTGTTTTGGGATAAATTCAAGTTGTAAACAAACATACAAAGGAACCAGGGATGGGGCTAGGGCAGTGGTGCTCAGAGGAGGTAAGGTGTCTGCCTTGTAAGTTCTAGCTAGCCTAGGACAGACTGTGGTTCCATCCATCCCCCAACCCCCACTCTCCACCCTGGCATCCCATATAATCCCCCCAAGCCAGGAGCGATATGTGAGCACAGAGCCAGGAGTAACCCCTTGAGGGTCACTGAGTGTGGCCCCAAAACAAAACAAAACAAAGGAACCAGGGATGATTTTTTTTTAGGTAAAATAAGGTGTAACTTAACTATACAGTGTTTCAACACCAGTACCTTCACCATTGTCCACTTCCCTCTACCAAAGTCCCCATTTTATGTCCCGCCCCTTAGTCTGCCTCTATAGCTGCCACTATTTTCTTTACCATTTTCTTCTTTGAGAAATTTTCTATTCTCCTTTTCTTCCTGATTTTTTTTGATAGCATTGGATGCTTTATTCTTTTTAATATGTTCTTTTTTTATTTTATTTTACTTTTGGGCCACACCTGGTGATGCTCACAGGTTATTCCTGGTTATGCGCTCAGAAATTGATCCTTACTTGGAGGTCTGTATAGGATGGGGGGGGGAGGGGGATCAAATTGTGGTTCGTCCTGGATCAGCTGCGTCAAGGCAGATGCCCTATTGCTGTGCCATTGCTCTGGCCCCCTTTTTAATATGTTCTTAACTCTGAATTCTTTCTTCACAATATTCTTTTCTTTTCAGTCTTTTCTTGGGCATAATAGAGAATACAAAGAGAAATACAAAAATAATCCTTTTCTTCAAGGATCTTGAAGTGTCTGTTTAGAAAGATACGACATAGGTCATGTAAAAAGCCCTTAATTAACATAAGAAATAAATAAATGGGCCCGGAGAGATAGCACAGCTGTGTTTGCCTTGCAAGCAGCTGATCTAGGACCAAAGATGCTTGGTTCGAATTCCGGTGTCCCATATGGTCCCCTGTGCCTGCCAGGAGCTATTTCTGAGCAGACAGCCAGGAGTAACCCCTGAGCAACGCCGGGTGTGGACCAAAAACCAAAAACCAACAAACAAAAAAAGAAATAAATAAATGATATTTTCATCCTAGAGAGAAGGGTCAGAATGAACTTAATTGCGTGTAGGTTTTGCCGAGTAGTTTGTTGTGCCAAAATATATATATATAATTAAGATTTTAAACACAGTCTAAATAGACAATTCTGGAATGCAGGAATCTTGTTTGAAGATAGAAAAGAAACAAAAAGTTTGAGGTCAGGGCCATATTTTAAAACTGACATTTCTCTGTAGGCAATGCATTTGCTAACTTTTAAAATTCTATTAAGTGAGTGCAGCCAAATGATTGATACATGAACTTAGTTGATCTGTTGTGTATGGATTGAATGAAGGAAATGAAGAAGCAGGTCTCGTGAGATAGTAATTGTGGTAGTCCCAGTATAACATGATGATGTTGATGATTATGTTTAGTTTTTTTTGTTGTTGTTTTTGGGCCACAGCCATTGACACTCAGGGGTTACTCTTGGCTATGCGCTCAGAAATCGCTCCTGGCGTGGGGGGACCATATGGGACGCTGGGGGATCAAACCGTGGTCTGACCTAGGCTAGCACTTGAAAGGCAGATGCTTGACAGCTTGTGCTACCACTCCGGCCCTGATGATTATGTTTATTGAAGGGGCAGAATATGGATAATTTTCTTTAATTCTAATAAAATTATTGAGATTTGTTATATTGCTAAGCACTATTAATGTAGTTTTGTTTTGTCTTTGCCATTCTTATTAACTTTCAATTTTATTATGCTATAACAGACCGGTTACTTATTTTTTGTTTTACAGCATAGCTTTATTTATGTATTCAATGAATCTTCTATGCTTAGACATTTGAGTAGTTTATAATATTATGCCATTTCAAATATGCTTCTTCTTTGTGTTACTGAAATGTCTTCAGGGTAAATTCCACAAATGGCAAGGTGAGAGTGTATGTGTTTTATATGCTGCTAAATTCCCATTCATTCATAAGCGTCATACCATTTTTTATTCCCACTAGGAGTTGAAATTACCAATACATTCTCAAGTACTGCTTTTTTTGCACTTAATTTTCAACTACAACATCATTTAGCAATTTTCTTTTCATTTATCTGTCATTTGATAAAAAGGCGGGTTTGGGGATTTTTTTGGTTTGCTTGTTTGTTTGTTTGTTTGTTTTTGGGTCATACCTGGCAGCGGAGTTACTCCTGGCTCTGTGCTCAGAAATCTCTCCTGGCACGCTCAGGGGACCATATGGGAAGTCGGGATTTGAACCAAATCCCTTCCTGGGTCAGCTGCATGTAAGGCAAATACCTTACAGCTGTGCTATCTCTCCTGCTTCAAAGGGGCATTTTAATGTGTGAGAATGGACAAATGAGAAAGACAAGGATAAGAACAACTCTAGATTTAAACTGAGGCCACTTACTGTGACGCTTTCCCCTTTTATTGACAAAGACAAATCAGGTCTACTGTGTGTGTGTGTGTGTGTGTGTGTGTGTGTGTGTGTGTGTGTGTGTGTGTGTGTGTGTGTGTATTCTGGGGGGATTTTTTTAGAAATGCAAATTTGAATAGCTTTCTACTCAGGTCTGGGTGTGTGTTCTTGGAACGAGGGGTTTAGTTGGAGGTTTGAGCCACACCCAGAGGTGCCTAGAGCATTTTCTATTTCCAGCTCTGTTCTTTGAAGAGTTAAGAGATTTTGTGCTACTTGGGCTAGTGAGTACTTTGATCCCTTGTATTTAGATCTCTTGTCTCCATTTTCTCAAATCTTAGCCTGTTTTTTTTATTATTGCTTTATTACTTGTAAGATCTTAATTCTGTATCTCCATCCACTTATACTTTGTTCAGTCCTTCCTTTCAGTACACCAAACTCTCTTCCACAAGGCCTTTGCATATGCTGCTTCTCTTAACACTATTAAGAAAAACCAAGTTCTTAACCTGGCTATACCTTATTGTGTGACCTTATGCATATTTTTTGGTCTTTTGGTTCTTTAGTTTCTTCAATAGTTATAGCTATTAACTATCTCTTGGCTGTAAAGTATCTAACACATATTTTTATCTTTTTTTGTTGTTTTTGGACCACACTGGCTGTGCTGAAGTCTTACTCCTGGCTCTACATTCAGTGATAACACTTGTCAGTGCTGGGGGATCATATGGGGTGCTAAAAATCGAACCCACTGTACTATTTATAATTCCAACCCCCCTCATTCTTTTTGTTGTTGTTGTGGAGGGGCCTTCAAGTAGTGCTCAGGGGTCTTGAGGCATATCAGTAATTGAAGCAAGGTTGAGTTCAATATTAGGACCCAATGAAGTTAATACAGCTCTGACCCAGTGGTTCTGAGAGCTAACATGGCTAGAGCTGGTGATACTCAGGGGCACATGGTGCATGGATTCAAAGGCACTTGTGCATTCAGGGATGTGCCTCTGTCTGATCCCAGAGCTATCTTCCTGGATCTTTATTTTTTTCATTTAATACTTACTATATAAGTGGTTGAAATTCTGCACAAAGCATTTTATTTTAAATATTCAAGCAATCTTTATTGATTTATGTGTAACAGGAACCATTGGTAAGAATTTAGTCTTTTCCCTAACTTCCATAATATTTTCTGTTAAATGAGAACAGTTACCAAAAACATTGCTTAAAAAGGTCTTCAAGGACTTTTTTATACAGGACTGTCTCGTAATTGCTTGTTACGTTTTGCTCTTCAGCCACATTGATGGAGGTCAAGGAACCAACCCTACCTAGAGAGACCCAGATAAGTACTGGGAGTCTCCATTTTTCCAGTTGGATCTACAGAATTGGCTACTGGTGACATAAAGACAAAGGGTATACCTTAATACATAAAATATTTAAGGGATGCTTAACAGGAACAAATAGATGTGTCCTCTGTAAGATACTTTAACGAGGAAAGCAAAATTTTAGTACTTTGTTTCTGAATTCTTTTTGCCATTGTTCCCCCACACCCACCCCACCTCCTGCAGTTTTACACAGTGATGAAAGACATAGATCATCATTCTCTAATCTTTAAGGAGTAACTGGAAAATTCCTTTGGGAAAGAAGGGAGACAATAGATACAGTTCCCTGGGGGTGATTTTTTTTCACTATTTTGCTCTGTTTGGTTGCCTCTGACTTAATGCCTTTTATATGTTGTCCTTTTATAAATTGAACTGTGGAATATGGGAATACATGTACCAAAAAAAAGAAAATGGAAAATAGAAATTTGAGAATTAGTGCTTTTAGGGATATGTATGTTTCTCCCTGGAAAATGTTGCTAATTAAATATTGTTGGATATTAAATACTCTGGTAGATTTAAACGTTTGTGAAGTCAAGGAATGTATCTCAGCAGTACTCAGCATTTGCATTGTTGGTATGAGAGTCCTTGTTTGATCTCCAGCTCTCCTGGGTAACAAAATTAATGTTTTGCATCTTTAAGTTTATTCTTAAGCTTTATTATTAAGTCATTTAGTTTATCATTAAGTCTTTTTAGTTTGGGATTCATTTCTAAGAAATTATATTGTAAATAGATACTGGTTTTCAGGCCAGTACAAAACTGTTTTAAAAATAATTTATACAAAATTACCTTAAAGTGACCCGTTAACTCTGTTCATGCAATATTCTTTATAAAAATCACTCAAAACAAAGTATACTAGGTCACATCTTACTTCATTGTAATTTTGGATGCTGGATTAATTTTGAGTTTTGGAAAATAGTACATAATCTGCTGGGCAATATTAACTTAATATATTAACTAAAGACCAGGTATCCGGTTAATTGGGTCCAAAACATATAGAACAAAAACAAAAAAAATCAAGCTTCAGTTACTTGCGATTTTGCTTGCAACATACCACTCATAGATTAAATGTTTCTCAGTTGAGGAAATGAAATTTGCTGATAATGCATTTTTTAAAATCTTCAATTCCTTAACTAAATGACTAATTTTAAATGCCAACTTACCTCATTTACTTCAGTACTTGGAATATGTAGTATAAATTGGAAATTCCTCAATAGTCTTAAATTTCTTTAAAGTTTTTTCTGTGGCTGTATTATTTTTAATACATGTATTTTCTTTTTGTGTGAACTACTTACTTGTTTAATACTTGATATTTTCTGAGTTCAGAACCTATCATTAGGATGCTGGGAAACTGTTTTACTTACCTCAAATTTTTTTTATTTTGCAACTGCTCTTTTGAAGGGAATTAAAGTGAAAAGTTATCAACTTTCTTAATAAAGATGTTAAAAACAGTGAGCTTAGTTTTGGGCAGGGAGAACTTATAATTTTTTTTTTAGTTTTATTAATCAGGGTTTTCTGGAAAGGAGAAAATAGAAAACCCTCGGGAAAATAAATCAACTTAAAATGCAACACTAACAAAGGAAAGTTTAATACTATTCTATCATTGTAGTCAAGATTTACTCAGCATTTGAAATGATAGAAAACTAATAGTTTACTTGTAGATGTTATTTTGTAAAGAATATTATTATAAAAATTAAAATTTATCTTTGAGTAGAGGTCAGTAAAAAATTCCCTAGGGAACATAGTAATGAACTAGTTTGCTTATATTTTTAAGTAATAAAACCTGTGCTTGGAAATTTTGCTGACAGATTTAATTCAAGGAAATCTTGAAGAATCTGTTACAGATGCCTCCTCTCTTTCTTCCACATCATTAACTTGCAACTTTCTTATTCAAAATTATTATTCAAAAAATTAGACTACTGTATGATTTCTGAAGAGTGATGTAAAAATTAGTACTTCAGGTTTTAAGAAAAAGACAAATTTACTTTTCTTAGACTTTAAGTCTAAGAATTAAGGCCCTGCTTAATTTCTTCATTAGTTTGCCTTTTTCAGTATTTATTTTGCTTTAGGTTTATCTAAAGTAAACTGACTCCTAAAGAAAACTCTCCACTGCTATTTTACTGAAACTGAATTTACTTTATCTAGCAAGTTATTATGATTTGAGATCATTGCAGCCCAAATGAGGATCAAATTCAAACCTCAAGTGTATTTGTTTGAAGTTGTTTTTAGGACTTGTTAAAAAAAATTAAGATGTAAAAATCATGTGGCATGCGGCATTTTATTTAATTGCCTACAAAGACAAAAAAAACCTAAGCGTTGCCTGTAACTGCAGCATCCTCAAGCCTTTATTTTTACAGTTGGTTACGATAAAATTTTATATTATTTTCCCCAGAGATATTTCCAAATGCTTATCAGTTTTTTCAAATTACTGTTTTCTCATTGGTGCTATATAGCTTTTGAAATGTGGCTAGTAGTTTTATCTGAAGTTAAAATGGTAATCAGATATGCAGTGAATAAAATATTAAATACTTAAATCAAACTTTTAATATTTGTAAAGTAGTTTATTCTAAAATTAAGAAATCCATGAAATACAAATAGCTATCACATGAGTTTAAATCAGTCACTTTTAGACTTTGAACAATATTTTTTTTTCTTTAATGAAGAGGAAGATACACATCAAAATTATTCAAAAATAAAATGGAATATATACAAGAATAAAATACATTTTAATGCTTAACACATGGAAAAATAATTGTTCAAGAAAACACTTCACAGTTGAAGGAATGTGGAAGTCTGTCCCAGTGTAATCCAGTGCTTTTATTTTAGGCAGCTTAAATTGTAGATTCATTGTCAAATATCTTACTTTTTAAAGTCTGTAGACCGATGTTGAATAAAGTTCTCATGAGCCTTGAACATTCAGAGAATCTAGAGTCACTTCTCCTTGAAGACCAGCTTTTCATTTTTATTGAATTCTGAATTGCATCCGAGGTGAAGTAGTAAACTATAGGGTCAAAGCAACAGTTTAAAACAGCAATGCAGAGAGTTATTGGGTACATAGTTCTTACTGCTTTGGCTGCTGAACAATTGACAAATGTCTGTGTTCTCATAAGAGAATATAAAATAAGGTTTATATTGTAAGGCACAAAACAGAAGCAGAATATCACCAAGTGTACAAAAATCATTTTTAAAACTTTCGTTTTGTTTATTTTGCTTCTACTTAAAGTAACTGGTTTACTTAAAGTTCTTAGCAACCATACTAGAACAAGTTACATTAAAATTAAAGGAATAAAAAAACCTACTATTTCAATGAAAATCAACAATCCGTGAGAGATAGGTTTTCCAAGTGTCTTCTGGAAAATTTTCAAAGCAGGCTTTTTGAGGGTATTACCCTGAGGGTGGGTAGATTGAAAAAAAACTGCTGGGGCACTACCTCCCACACAGTTAACCACACCGCAATGCAAACAATTTTTGCATTTCGTTTGGTTCTTAGAGTCTTTGACTTAAATGGGTAGACGATTGCCAGAAATCTGTCCACACTAATACAAGTTAAAAACAGAATGCTTCCATACATGTTGGTATAAAATAGCATCACTGAAATTTTACAGAGCAAATCTCCAAATGGCCAATTCCGTGTCGTAAAGTAAAAGATCCTGAAGGGTAAAGTAAAAACAAAAAGCAAGTCTGACACTGCCAAGTTAATCATGTACGTTGTAGTTTCATTTCGTACTTTGAGGGTACAGACGAAAATGTATATGGCAACACAGTTGGATATCAATCCGAGCACAAACACCATACTAAATGTGCACCCATACAAAGTATACTTAAAGGAGTCATCAAAGCAGTTGGAGCTGTTATTGCTTACCATTATAAAGGCACGTCCACTTTACAGTGACAAAGTCCTTTGGGCAGCTGCAGTCGTTTTGGTATTCAGATCCTGACCACTTTATAACCTCCAAAGTATTTGTAAATTCCTCAGATCCTTGGATTGTTTTGTAAATCTTTCTTCCAAACTCTTCAAAGGAAACATGAAATTCGTTGCTGTAGAGTTTCCAGGTACTTCTTCAAGTAGGAAAATATTCTCATTTCCTAGTTTTCAGAAAAACTCTTGAATTCAGGACAGAGTTCACTGAAGAGTGATTTTTTTAAAGTGCAGTCTGAAGCCAATCCATTAGATTTTTAAATTAATGAAAACCTTTCCTGAGTCGGTAGTAAAACGACTCTTCTGGAAAGTTCTTTTTCAGTAATCACCATGCATATTCCACGAGTAAGGTTCCTTTACATTTCAGTATGATAAAGCTGAAATTTACACTCTTTGGCTTTTCCATAGAGTTGCAAAGATTCAAACATTACCGACTTGTTTTCATTTCTTCATGTTCCTTTTAAACGGAGTTTCTCTTTTTGATATTCTTGCAGTGGATCCCAGGTGGTGGTAAGCAAAAGTCTTTCAAAGATTCCGAAATAAATTCCAAAGCATGTTAGCGCTTGCTGCATGCAGACCTTTTCCTTCCTTGCCAGCAGTGTAGTGAGATGGTCTTTCTCTGAAAGGAAAAAGAAAGGCTTACTAAGATTTGTAATGTGACGTCACAGGAAGAAGAGGCTGGGCTTGCACAAAGAAAGGTTTCAGCTCAGTTTGTTTGCAGTTCCTTTAATCTGATAATGTGTCTGCTGTGAAGGTACCTAGGAGGCTTGCAAATGATCACTGACTTGTTTAGCCGAGTTGTCTGTCCCCTTCACTCTTTAAATGGAAATACTTTCTGGGCTTTTGGTCATCTCACCAACTGTTTTTTTTTTTCCCTTCCTTTCTCTTTAAGTAATGAAAGAAAAAAATCTCTCTGTGATTGATTGCTTTTGTGTTTGCAATATAATTTTTAAAGTTAAATACACTCATGTATTTTAACACATGTATTTAAAAATTCAAGTTGTTATTGATAAAATGGTGTTCAAGAACACCATTTTAATATTTTAATATTAAGATATAAATAAAATTTTTTTCAGTATTTTTTTAATTTTATTTAAACACCTTGATTACATACATGATTGTGTTTGGGTTTCAGTCATGTAAAGAACACCACCCATCACCAGTGCAACATTCCCATCACCAATGTCCCAAGTCTCCCTCCTCCCCATCCGACCCCCGCCTGTACTCTAAACAGGCTCTCCATTTCCCTCATACAGATATAAATAAAATTTTACTGACAGACCAGTGATTCACGCTTCTTGGCTTCTGTTTTCTGTAATTGCTCCTTAGGATTTAATTTAATTAGATGATTGCTCCAATTCTGGATCTACAGCTCAACAATTTTTCTCATGTTCTTTCTTCTATAAAATTGAGTTTATACTATTAAATACTTTAGATTTTGAAGTTACTACTTTTCTGAAGAGTAAATTCAACAATGTTTCTGTCTGATGTGATATACCAATCTATGCATAAAATGAAATTATTCGTATTGATGTTGAAATTTTAGGAAATAAATGTTCTACTACTAACTACATTTTAGCTTCACAGTTTATTTTTCTCTTACACCTTTGCTATGAGTCAGACTATATATTAGATTATAGTTTTTTTAAATTTCAAACTCATGTTAGTTTATTGTCCCCTCTATGATGCAGTATACTGACTTTTAAAAATCCAAATAAATTGGAAAGTAGAGTTTGTATGGGATGGTGTAGTTCAATATAATTTATTTTCTCAAACAAGGATTGAAAATATAGAAGCCTCTGCTACATGTTTTTCTTTCTTTCTTTCTTTCTTTCTTTCTTTCTTTCTTTCTTTCTTTCTTTCTTTCTTTCTTTCTTTCTTTCTTTCTTTCTTTCTTTCTTTCTTTCTTTCTTCCTTCTTTCTTCCTTCCTTCCTTCCTTCTTCCTTCCTTCCTT
The DNA here is from genome assembly GCF_024139225.1 of Suncus etruscus. Classification (NCBI taxonomy): domain Eukaryota; kingdom Metazoa; phylum Chordata; class Mammalia; order Eulipotyphla; family Soricidae; genus Suncus; species Suncus etruscus. Next base: position 60,370,667 of record NC_064855.1, read on the forward strand.
CCTTCCTTCCTTCCTTCCTTCCTTCCTTCCTTCCTTCCTTCCTTCCTTCCTTCTTCTTTCTTCCTTCCTTCCTTCCTTCCTTCCTTCCTTCCTTCCTTCCTTCCTTCCTTCCTTCCTTCCTTCTCCTTCCTTCCTTCCTTCCTTCCTTCCTTCCTTCCTTCCTTCCTTCCTTCCTTCCTTCCTTCCTTCCTTCCTTCCTTCCTTCCTTCCTTCCTTCCTTCCTTCCTTCCTTCCTTCCTTCCTTTCCTTCCTTCCTTCCTTCCTTCCTTCCTTCCTTCCTTCCTTCCTTCCTTCCTTCCTTCCTTCCTTCCTTCCTTCCTTCCTTTCCTTCTTCCTCCTTCCTTCCTCCTTCCTTCCTTCCTCCTTTCTTTCTTCCTTCCTTCCTTCCTTCCTTCCTTCCTTCCTTCCTTCCTTCCTTCCTCCCTCCCTCCCTCCCTCCCTCCCTCCCTCCCTCCCTCCCTCCCTCCCTCCCTCCCTCCTTTCTTCCTTCCTTCCTTCCTTCCTTTGCTTACTGGTTTTTGGGCCACACCCTGTGACCCTCAGGGGTTACTCCTGGCTATGAGCTCAGAAATCACTCCTGACTTGGGGACCATATGGGACACCGGGGATCGAACCTCCAATTCCAGGTCCATCCTGGGTCAGCTGCTTGCAAGGCAAGCATCCTACCGCTGTGCTATCACTCTGGGCCCTTGCTCATGTTCTTCTTATTTTAAAATATCATTCAGAAGAAACCAGCCATTTTATAGTTACTATTTTTAATTTGATTCAATTTATACTAAAATTCACCATTTTATAGTATTTAAGGAACTGTGGAGTACTTTAGGAGTAATTACCTTTTCATTAATTACTTGTCCAATTTAAAAGAAATATGTTTAACTTATATTTAAAATTTTTGGGTACTTTTATACTATTTTAATTGAGCTACTGTCTTAGCTTTTGTTGATGAAGCTACTTATATTGTTATTTATATTTATTATTTCACTCAGAAATTTATAGGTAAGTGATACTAAAAATGTTAGTGTTATTTATAATCAGTATACTTAATTTTTCATTTTGTGAACAAACATATACACTACAACAAATTCATTATTTTATTGTTGAGATCAAACCTACATCTCTATATATAAGGCATATATATATTCTATCACTATTTCATATTCTGACCCTTAAAATGTGAAGGTCTGAATGTTTCAATTTCACATTATTATGGAAAAGCTGTGGGTCTTTTAAAGTGTTAACTAAGAGTTTACATTATTATTGAAGACATTTTATTATAGTTCTGTAGTAATCTTCCTCCAAATCTATAATCTCTTTAGACATTATTAAATAATTAAATATTAACATGCTTATAAATTGAACTTTTGTACTTCTACTTTTACTTTAAATATGACATTTTCCCAAGCAGTTATTGAAATGTAATAATAATACTTGAGAATATTCTTCCCACCAAAGATACTGATGTCAATCATTTGGCTTTTCTTGACATCACTGTACATTTGTAGTTTTATTTGTTATGATGCTTGAAAATGGAAAAATTATTATTTATTGAAATAAGCTTTTTGTTAAGAATATATTAATATCTAGAAGAAAAACAATATAAAATATATTAATCTTTAATTCCTTCACAATACTTAATTTTTAGTAATTAATCACATGTTTGCATGTGTATGAATCATAGAAGCTTGAATTTTGTTGGAAGCTATTTCTGCTGAATAAAAGTAATTAGAGGGGTCAGAGCGATAGATAGCACAGTGGGCATTTGCTTTGCGCCAGCCACGACCGTTTGATCTCCAGCATCTCATATACTCCCCGAGCTTATTAGGAGTGATTCCTGAGGGCAGAGGCAGGAATTAACCCCTGAGCACCAGTGGGTGTGGTCCAAGATTTGATGGTGCTCTGGGGATCATATAGGATGCTGGGAATTGAACCTGGGGTAGTTACATACAAGGCAAGCACCCTACCCTCTATATTATATTGCTCCAGCCCCATGAAACTTATTTTAATGGGATATTTGTGTACTTCTAAAAGATAAATAGAATTAGTTTCATAAATGGAGTTAAAATATTTTTGTTTTCTTGGTTTGGGGACCACACCCAGAGTTTACTCTTGGCTCTTGTTCTCAGTATCATTCCTAGAAGGCTCAAAGACCACTCAAAGTGAATTTAGGGGATCACAAGGGATGTGGGGAATTAAACTTGGGATAACCTCGTGATCAGGATGTACTGGTACCAGTTATGCAATGAAATATGATTAACATTGAAGTTTCAGGTGTGCATTATTTTAAATGTGTATGTTACATTAAATTTACTATAAATCCACATCTGTCCTTTACTTTATGATGAATTAATCGCCCACTTTTAACCTGAGTCTATGTCTTCCTATACCCTTTTGGTAGAGGAACAAATAATTTTGGTAACAAATAATTTGGCCTGGTAGTATTAAGGTTTCATTTCTTTTTGATTTGACTTGTTTGTTTATAATATAGGAGTGAAAAGCATATAGTGTGCCTATTTTTTTCTCCATTCTGATTTATTTTATTGAGCATAATACTCACTATGTCCATACATGTGGTAGCTGTGTCAAGAATAGCCCCTGAGTACTGCTGATTGTGGAAAAATAAAACCCTCACCCACTCAAATAAATGAAAACAAATTAAATTGTCCAAATTACTAGTAATTTACAAATTACTAGTATTCAGTTATATTTTCTTCTATTATGGTTTAAATTTTACTATCATGTCTAATACCTCAAATTTTATTTACTTTTATTTCATTTTGAGGTCATTCCCACCAGTACTCTGGGCATACTTTGGGCTCTCACTCCTGGCAGTACTTGGGGGATCATATGAGGTGCCAGGGATCTAACGCATGTTGAACACATGAAAGGCAAAATCTCTGCCCTATCTCTCTGACCCCTAGTTTAGTTTTGTTTAGGGGGCATACCTGTCTCTGCTTTGGGCTTACTTCTGACTCTGCTCTTAGGGATTACCCCTAGTGGGACTCTGGGAAATACATTAGGTGCTGATGAACAGATATGGGTTGGCCCATCCAAGACAAGCATCTTAGTCACTGTGCTCTCTCTCCAGTCCCAATACCTCAAATTTGATGAAGTAAAACTCATAGAATCAAGTTTAATTTTTTTTTTTTTTTTGGTTTTTGGGCCACACCCGGTGACGCTCAGGGGTTACTCCTGGCTATGCGCTCAGAAGTCGCTCCTGGCTTGGGGGACCATATGGGGCGCCGGGGGATCGAACCACGGTCCGTCTCCTAGGCTAGCGCAGGTAAGGCAGGCACCTTACCTCGAGCGCCACCGCCCGGCCCCGAATCAAGTTTAATTTTATTTTGTTTCTTAGCTATCTTAATGTTTCTCTCATCATAAATGATCAGTTGGAATTTCTTTGTAAATTTTTTGTCAATTTCTTTATTTTTTTATTTTTTTATTTTTATTATTTTATTTATTTTTTATTTATTTTATTTACTTATTAATTAATTTATTTATTAGTTATAAATTTATTATTTATTTTTATTTTTCACTTCTGGCATCCTCTTTTGGATCTGTTCATAATACCTAATGTTTTAGCAATTTTCGTTCAGTAAGCCAATATGATCTTTTTAGTTCTTTTTTTTTTTTTGAATATAGTTTTAATTACAGAACACAGCCAGTATTATCACCACTTAAAAATCTTTTTTTTTTTTTAGTAAAAATAAAATTTTTTTTATTTTATTTTATTTTTTTTAATGCATAATTTTTTTTTATTTAAACACCTTGATTACATACATGATTGTGTTTGGGTTTCAGTCATAAAAGGAACACCACCCATCACCAGTGCAACATTCCCATCACCCAAGTCCCAAATCTCCCTTCTCCCCACCCAACCCCCGCCTGTACCCTAAACAGGCTCTACATTTCCCTCATACATTCTCAATATTAGGACAGTTCAAAATGTAGTTATTTCTCTAACTAAACTCATCACTCTTTGTGGTGAGCTTCCTGAGGTGAGCTGGAACTTCCAGCTCTTTTCTCTTTTGTGTCTGAAAATTATTATTACAAGGGTGTCTTTCCTTTTTCTTAAAACCCATAGATGAGTGAGACCATTCTGCGTTTTTCTCTCTCTCTCTGACTTATTTCACTCAGCATAATAGATTCCATGTACATCCATGTATAGGAAAATTTCATGACTTCATCTCTCCTGACAGCTGCATAATTTCCATTGTGTATATGTACCACAGTTTCTTTAGCCATTCGTCTTTGAAGGGCATCTTGGTTGTTTCCAGAGTCTTGCTATGGTAAATAGAGCTGCAATGAATATAGGTGTAAGGAAGGGGTTTTTGTATTGTATTTTTGTGTTCCTAGGGTATATTCCTAGAGTGGTATAGCTGGATCGTATGGGAGCTCGATTTCCAGTTTTGGAGGAATCTCCATATCGCTTTCCATAAAAGGTTGAACTAGACAGCATTCCCACCAGCAGTGGATAAGAGTTCCTTTCTCTCCACATCCCCGCCAACACTGTTTATTCTCATTCTTTGTGATGTGTGCCATTCTCTGGGGTGTGAGGTGGTATCTCATCGTTGTTTTGATTTGCATCTCCCTGATGATTAGTGATGTGGAACATTTTTTCATGTGTCTTTTGGCCATGCGTATTTCTTCTTTGTCAAAGTGTCTGTTCATTTCTTCTCCCCATTTTTTGATGGGGTTAGATGTTTTTTTCTTGTAAAGTTCTGTCAGTGCCTTGTATATTTTGGAGATTAGCCCCTTATCTGATGGGTATTGGGTGAATAGTTTCTCCCACTCAGTGGGTGGCTCTTGTATCCTGGGCACTATTTCCTTTGAGGTGCAGAAGCTTCTCAGCTTAATATATTCCCATCTGTTAATCTCTGCTTTCACTTGCTTGGAGAGTGCAGTTTCCTCCTTGAAGATGCCTGTAATGTCCTGTAGTGTTTTGCCTATGTGCTGTTCTATATGTCTTATGGTTTTGGGGCTGATATCGAGGTCTTTAATCCATTTGGATTTTACCTTTGTACATGATGTTAGCTGGGGGTCTAAGTTTAATTTTTTGCAAGTGGCTATCCAATTGTGCCAACACCACTTGTTGAAGAGGCTTTCCCTGCTCCATTTAGGATTTCCTGCTCCTTTATCAAAAATTAGATGGTTATATCTCTGGGGAACATTTTCTGATTATTCAAGCCTATTCCACTGATCTGAGGACCTATCCTTATTCCAATACCATGCTGTTTTGATAACTGTTGCTTTGTAGTACAGTTTAAAGTTGGGAAAAGTAATTCCTCCCATATTCTTTTTCCCAATGATTGCTTTAGTTATTCGAGGGTGTTTATTGTTCCAAATGAATTTCAAAAGTGTCTGATCCACTTCTTTGAAGAATGTCATGGGTATCTTTAGAGGGATGGCATTAAATCTGTATAATGCCTTGGGGAGTATTGACATTTTGATGATGTTAATCCTGCCAATCCATGAGCAGGGTATGTGTTTCCATTTCCGTGTGTCCTCTCTTATTTCTTGGAGCAGAGTTTTATAGTTTTCTTTGTATAGGTCCTTGACATATTTAGTCAAGTTGATTCCAAGATATTTGAGTTTGTGTGGTACTATTGTGAATGGGGTTGTTTTCTTAATGTCCATTTCATCCTTATTACTATTGGTATATAGAAAGGCCATTGATTTTTGTGTGTTAATTTTGTAGCCTGCCACCTTGCTATATGAGTCTATTGTTTCTAGAAGCTTTTTGATAGAGTCTTTAGGGTTTTCTAAGTAGAGTATCATGTCATCTGCAAACAGTGAGAGCTTGACTTCTTCCTTTCCTATCTGGATTCCCTTGATATCCTTTTCTTGCCTAATCGCTATAGCAAGTACTTCCAGTGCTATGTTGAATAGGAGTGGTGAGAGAGGACAGCCTTGTCTTGTGCCAGAATTTAGAGGGAAGGCTTTCAGTTTTTCTCCATTGAGGATAATATTTGCCACTGGCTTGTGGTAGATGGCCTTCACTATATTGAGAAAGGTTCCCTCCATTCCCATCTTGCTGAGAGTTTTGATCAAGAATGGGTGTTGGACCTTATCAAATGCTTTCTCTGCATCTATTGATATGATCATGTGGTTTTTATTTTTCTTGTTATTGATGTTGTGTATTATGTTGATAGATTTACGGATGTTAAACCAGCCTTGCATTCCTGGGATGAAACCTACTTGATCGTAGTGGATGATCTTCTTAACGAGGCATTGAATCCTATTTGCCAGGATTTTGTTGAGGATCTTTGCATCTGCATTCATCAGTGATATTGGTCTGTAATTTTCTTTTTTGGTAGCGTCTCTGTCTGGTTTAGGTATCAAGGTGATGTTGGCTTCATAAAAGCTATTTGGAAGTGTTTCTGTTTGTTCAATTTCATGAAAGAGTCTTGCCAAGATTGGCAGTAGTTCCTCTTGGAAAGTTTGATAGAATTCATTAGTGAATCCATCTGGACCTGGGCTTTTGTTTTTTCGGCAGACATTTGATTACTGTTTTAATTTCATCAATGGTGATGGGGGTGTTTAGATATGCTACATCCTCTTCCTTCAACCGTGAAGATTATAAGAGTCCAAGAATTTATCCATTTCTTCCAGGTTCTCATTTTTAGTGGCGTAGAGTTTTTCAAAGTAGTTTCTGATTACCCTTTGAATCTCTGTCATATCAGTAGTGATCTCTCCTTTTTCATTCCTGATACGAGTTATCAAGTTTCTCTCTCTCTCTTTCTTTGTTAGGTTTGCCAGTGGTCTATCAATCTTGTTTATTTTTTCAAAGAACTAACTTCTGCTTTCATTGATCTTTCGGATTGTTTTTTGAGTTTCCACTTCGTTGATTTCTGCTCTCAGCTTTGTTATTTCCTTCTGTCTTCCTATTCTTGGGTCCTTTTGTTGAGCATTTTCTAGTTCTATTAGCTGTGTCATTAAGCTACTCAGGTAAGCTCCTTCTTCCTTCCTGATGTGTGCTTGCAAAGCTATAAATTTTCCTCTCAGTACTGCTTTTGCTGTGTCCCATAAGTTCTGAGAGTTTGTGTCTTTATTGTCATTTGTTTCCAGGAACCTTTTTATTTCCTCCTTGATTTCATCTCAGACCCACTGGTTATTGAGCATGAGGCTGTTTAACTTCCAGGTGTTAAAGTGTTTCTTCTGAGTCCCTTTGGAGTTCACAAATAATTTCAGAGCCTTGTGGTCAGCGAAGGTAGTCTGCAAAATTTCTATCCTCTTGATCTTATGGAGGTATGTTTTATGTGCCAGCATGTAGTCTATCCTGGAGAATGTCCCATGTACATTGGAGAAGAATGTGTATCCAGGTTTCTGGGGATGGAGTGTCCTATATATATCCACTAGGCCTCTTTCTTCCATTTCTCTCCTCAGGTCTAGTATATTCTTGTTGGGTTTCAGTCTGGTTGACCTGTCCAGTGTTGACAAAGCCGTGTTAAGGTCCCCCACAATTATTGTGTTGTTGGTGATATTATTTTTCAGATTTGTCAACAGTTGTATTAAATATTTTGCTGGCCCCTCATTCGGTGCATATATGTTTAGGAGAGTGAATTCTTCCTGCTCTACGTACCCCTTGATTAATATAAAATGTCCGTCTTTGTCCCTTACAACCTTCCTGAGTATAAACTTTGCATTATCTGATATTAGTATGGCCACTCCAGCTTTTTTATGGGTGTTGTTTGCTTGGATAACTTTTCTCCAGCCTTTTATTTTGAGTCTATGTTTGTTCTGACTATTCAGGTGCGTTTCTTGTAGGCAGCAGAAGGTTGGATTGAGTTTTTTGATCCATTTAGCCACTCTGTGTCTCTTAACTGGTGCATTTAGTCCATTGACGTTGAGAGAAAGAATTGTCCTGGGATTTAACGCCATCTTTATTTCAAAATTTGGTGTGTCTTTTGGGTAGTCTTGTCTTAGATTAGGTCTTTCAGTTTTTCTCTTAGGACTGGTTTTGTGTCTGTGAAGTTTCTGAGCTGTTTTTTGTCTGTGAAACCATGTATTCTTCCATCAAACCGGAAAGTGAGTTTTGCTGGGTATAGTATTCTGGGTGAAGCATTCATTTCATTCAGTCTTGTCACAATATCCCACCACTGCTTTCTGGCATTGAGCGTTTCTGGTGACAGGTCTGCTGTAAATCTCAGGAAAGCTTGCTTGAACATGATTTCCCCTTTTGATCTTGCTGTTTTCAGAATTCTGTCTCTATCTGTGGGATTTGTCATTGTGACTAGGATGTGTCTTGGGGTGGTTTTTCTGGGGTCTTTTGGTTGGTACTCTTCGGGCATGCAGGATTTGATCACATATATTCTTTAGCTCTGGAAGTTTCTCTTTAATGATGTTCTTGACCGTTGATTCTTCCTGGAAATTTTCTTCCTGGGTCTCTGGGACTCCAATGATTCTTAAGTTGTTTCTGTTGATCTTATCATAGACTTCTATTTTCGTCTGTTCCCATTCTTTGACTAATTTTTCCATTGTCTGCTCATTTGCTTTAAGTTTTTTGTCCAATCTCTCCTGCTGTATGGAATTGTTATGTATCTCATCTTCCACAGCACCAAGTCTATTCTCAGCTTCTGATACCCTGTCCCAGAGCTTATCCATTTTGTCATTCACTTCGTTTACTGACTTTTTCAGTCCTGTTAGTTGACATGTTATTTCAGTTTGGAGTTTTGTCATTTCTGCCTTCATATTTTCTTGGTTCTTATTAGTGTTCTGTTCAACTCGATCCATGGTTTCTTGGAGTCTGTTGAGCACCTTCCATATTGCTAGTCTAAAGTCCTTATCTGAGAGGTTGATTAGTTGTTCAGTCATTATCTGGTCCTCAGAATTGTCATCTTCATTCTCTATGTCTGATGCTGGCCTGCGTTGTTTCCCCATTGTCACACTTGTATTGTGGGTTTTTCTACGTGTTGTGGTGGTATTCATTGTCTATATGATGTAGGCAGTACACTCCTCTGGCTCCTCCCTTTCTGGATGGGCTGACTTGCCTCTAAGGGAGGGGAGTCCTCCGTGGATGAAGCCTCACACTAGGTCAAATCTTAGGCCCAAGCATGCAACAGAGAAGACAGTCCAGAGAGAAATGTTTGCTTCTGTGATATAGCGCCGTTCTTAGTGTGATATTTTCTTCTTGTTGCAATGGAGTTCTTTCCTTAGAAAGAGTGCACAGCCGCGTAGCGAAGCGGAGCGGCCGTGCTCCTCTGAGCCTCTTTTTGCCCCACTCGCAAGAGTTTCACGCAAGAGGACAGTAGACAGACATAGACAGGTCACACTCACAGTCTTTCACAGCTGAGCCCCACTGGGCCGGTGTACTTTCGCGGATTTTCCCCGCCTTGTGTCACACACAGGGAGCCAGCTTTTGCAGAGGTTAGCCGGTTTTTATGCTCTGAAGTCCCTCCCTGAAAATGGCTTCTGGGCGAGCGAGGTTTCTGGAGGCTCTTTTTGCCCCACTCGCAAGAGTTTCACGCAAGAGGACAGTAGACAGACATAGACAGGTCACACTCACAGTCTTTCACAGCTGAGCCCCACTGGGCCGGTGTACTTTCGCGGATTTTCCCCGCCTGGTATCACACACAGGGAGCCAGCTTTTGCAAAGGTTAGCCGGTTTTTATGCTCTGAAGTCCCTCCCTGAAAATGGCGTCTGGGCGAGCGAGGTTTCTGGAGGCTCTTTTTGCCCCACTCGCAAGAGTTTCACGCAAGAGGACAGTAGACAGACATAGACAGGTCACACTCACAGTCTTTCACAGCTGAGCCCCACTGGGCCGGTGTACTTTCGCGGATTTTCCCCGCCTGGTGTCACACACAGGGAGCCAGCTTTTGCAAAGGTTAGCCGGTTTTTATGCTCTGAAGTCCCTCCCTGAAAATGGCGTCTGGGCGAGCGAGGTTTCTGGAGGCTCTTTTTGCCCCACTCGCAAGAGTTTCACGCAAGAGGACAGTAGACAGACATAGACAGGTCACACTCACAGTCTTTCACAGCTGAGCCCCACTGGGTCGGTGTACTTTCGCGGATTTTCCCCGCCTTGTGTCACACACAGGGAGCCAGCTTTTGCAAATGTTAGCCGGTTTTTATGCTCTGAAGTCCCTCCCTGAAAATGGCGTCTGGGCGAGCGAGGTTTCTGGAGGCTCTTTTTGCCCCACTCGCAAGAGTTTCACGCAAGAGGACAGTAGACAGATAGACAGGTCACACTCACAGTCTTTCACAGCTGAGCCCCACTGGGCCGGTGTACTTTCGCGGATTTTCCCCGCCTTGTGTGACACACAGGGAGCCAGCTTTTGCAAAGGTTAGCCGGTTTTATGCTCGGAAGTCCCTCCCTGAAAATGGCGTCTGGGCGAGCGAGGTTTCTGGAGGCTCTTTTTGCCCCACTCGCAAGAGTTTCACGCAAGAGGACAGTAGACAGACATAGACAGGTCACACTCACAGTCTTTCACAGCTGAGCCCCACTGGGCCGGTGTACTTTCGCGGATTTTCCCCGCCTGGTGTCACACACAGGGAGCCAGCTTTTGCAAAGGTTAGCCGGTTTTTATGCTCTGAAGTCCCTCCCTGAAAATGGCGTCTGGGCGAGCGAGGTTTCTGGAGGCTCTTTTTGCCCCACTCGCAAGAGTTTCACGCAAGAGGACAGTAGACAGACATAGACAGGTCACACTCACAGTCTTTCACAGCTGAGCCCCACTGGGCCGGTGTACTTTCGCGGATTTTCCCCGCCTTGTGTCACACACAGGGAGCCAGCTTTTGCAAAGGTTAGCCGGTTTTTATGCTCTGAAGTCCCTCCCTGAAAATGGCGTCTGGGCGAGCGAGGTTTCTGGAGGCTCTTTTTGCCCCACTCGCAAGAGTTTCACGCAAGAGGACAGTAGACAGACATAGACAGGTCACACTCACAGTCTTTCACAGCTGAGCCCCACTGGGCCGGTGTACTTTCGCGGATTTTCCCCGCCTTGTGTCACACACAGGGAGCCAGCTTTTGCAAAGGTTAGCCGGTTTTTATGCTCGGAAGTCCCTCCCTGAAAATGGCGTCTGGGCGAGCGAGGTTTCTGGAGGCTCTTTTTGCCCCACTCGCAAGAGTTTCACGCAAGAGGACAGTAGACAGACATAGACAGGTCACACTCACAGTCTTTCACAGCTGAGCCCCACTGGGCCGGTGTACTTTCGCGGATTTTCCCCGCCTTGTGTCACACACAGGGAGCCAGCTTTTGCAAAGGTTAGCCGGTTTTTATGCTCTGAAGTCCCTCCCTGAAAATGGCGTCTGGGCGAGCGAGGTTTCTGGAGGCTCTTTTTGCCCCACTCGCAATAGTTTCACGCAAGAGGACAGTAGACAGACATAGACAGGTCACACTCACAGTCTTTCACAGCTGAGCCCCACTGGGCCGGTGTACTTTCGCGGATTTTCCCCGCCTTGTGTCACACACAGGGAGCCAGCTTTTGCAAAGGTTAGCCGGTTTTTATGCTCGGAAGTCCCTCCCTGAAAATGGCGTCTGGGCGAGCGAGGTTTCTGGAGGCTCTTTTTGCCCTACTCGCAAGAGTTTCACGCAAGAGGACAGTAGACAGACATAGACAGGTCACACTCACAGTCTTTCACAGCTGAGCCCCACTGGGCCGGTGTACTTTTGCGGATTTTCCCCGCCTTGTGTCACACACAGGGAGCCAGCTTTTGCAAAGGTTAGCCGGTGTTTATGCTCTGAAGTCCCTCCCTGAAAATGGCGTCTGGGCGAGCGAGGTTTCTGGAGGCTCTTTTTGCCCCACTCGCAAGAGTTTCACGCAAGAGGACAGTAGACAGACATAGACAGGTCACACTCACAGTCTTTCACAGCTGAGCCCCACTGGGCCGGTGTACTTTCGCGGATTTTCCCCGCCTTGTGTCACACACAGGGAGCCAGCTTTTGCAAAGGTTAGCCGGTTTTTATGCTCGGAAGTCCCTCCCTGAAAATGGCGTCTGGGCGAGCGAGGTTTCTGGAGGCCCTTTTTGCCCCACTCGCAAGAGTTTCACGCAAGAGGACAGTAGACAGACATAGACAGGTCACACTCACAGTCTTTCACAGCTGAGCCCCACTGGGCCGGTGTACTTTCGCGGATTTTCCCCGCCTGGTGTCACACACAGGGAGCCAGCTTTTGCAAAGGTTAGCCGGTTTTTATGCTCTGAAGTCCCTCCCTGAAAATGGCGTCTTGGCGAGCGAGGTTTCTGGAGGCTCTTTTTGCCCCACTCGCAAGAGTTTCACGCAAGAGGACAGTAGACAGACATAGACAGGTCACACTCACAGTCTTTCACAGCTGAGCCCCACTGGGCCGGTGTACTTTCGTGGATTTTCCCCGCCTGGTGTCACACACAGGGAGCCAGCTTTTGCAAAGGTTAGCCGGTTTTTATGCTCTGAAGTCCCTCCCTGAAAATGGCGTCTGGGCGAGCGAGGTTTCTGGAGGCTCTTTTTGCCCCACTCGCAAGAGTTTCACGCAAGAGGACAGTAGACAGACATAGACAGGTCACACTCACAGTCTTTCACAGCTGAGCCCCACTGGGCCGGTGTACTTTCGCGGATTTTCCCCGCCTTGTGTCACACACAGGGAGCCAGCTTTTGCAAAGGTTAGCCGGTTTTTATGCTCTGAAGTCCCTCCCTGAAAATGGCGTCTGGGCGAGCGAGGTTTCTGGAGGCTCTTTTTGCCCCACTCGCAAGAGTTTCACGCAAGAGGACAGTAGACAGACATAGACAGGTCACACTCACAGTCTTTCACAGCTGAGCCCCACTGGGCCGGTGTACTTTCGCGGATTTTCCCCGCCTGGTGTCACACACAGGGAGCCAGCTTTTGCAACGGTTAGCCGGTTTTTATGCTCGGAATTCCCTCCCTGAAAATGGCGTCTGGGGCGAGCGAGGTTTCTGGAGGCTCTTTTTGCCCCACTCGCAAGAGTTTCACGCAAGAGGACAGTAGACAGACATAGACAGGTCACACTCACAGTCTTTCACAGCTGAGCCCCACTGGGCCGGTGTACTTTCGCGGATTTTCCCCGCCTGGTGTCACACACAGGGAGCCAGCTTTTGCAAAGGTTAGCCGGTTTTTATGCTCTGAAGTCCCTCCCTGAAAATGGCGTCTGGGCGAGCGAGGTTTCTGGAGGCTCTTTTTGCCCCACTTGCAAGAGTTTCACGCAAGAGGACAGTAGACAGACATAGACAGGTCACACTCACAGTCTTTCACAGCTGAGCCCCACTGGGCCGGTGTACTCTCGCGGATTATCCCCGCCTGGTGTTACACACAGGGAGCCAGCTTTTGCAAAGGTTAGCCGGTTTTTATGCTCTGAAGTCCCTCCCTGAAAATGGCGTCTGGGCGAGCGAGGTTTCTGGAGGCTCTTTTTGCCCCACTCGCAAGAGTTTCACGCAAGAGGACAGTAGACAGACATAGACAGGTCACACTCACAGTCTTTCACAGCTGAGCCCCACTGGGCCGGTGTACTTTCGCGGATTTTCCCCGCCTTGTGTCACACACAGGGATCCAGCTTTTGCAAAGGTTAGCCGGTTTTTATGCTCTGAAGTCCCTCCCTGAAAATGGCGTCTGGGCGAGCGAGGTTTCTGGAGGCTCTTTTTGCCCCACTCGCAAGAGTTTCACGCAAGAGGACAGTAGACAGACATAGACAGGTCACACTCACAGTCTTTCACAGCTGAGCCCCACTGGGCCGGTGTACTTTCGCGGATTTTCCCCGCCTGGTGTCACACACAGGGAGCCAGCTTTTGCAAAGGTTAGCCGGTTTTTATGCTCGGAAGTCCCTCCCTGAAAATGGCGTCTGGGCGAGCGAGGTTTCTGGAGGCTCTTTTTGCCCCACTCGCAAGAGTTTCACGCAAGAGGACAGTAGACAGACATAGACAGGTCACACTCACAGTCTTTCACAGCTGAGCCCCACTGGGCCGGTGTACTTTCGCGGATTTTTCGCCGCCTGTGTATTCTGGGTTTGATTGCTGGCATCCCTTATTGCCCCTCCAATCCCACTAGGAGTAATTTCTGAATGCAATGTTAGCTGTAAACCCTGAAAACTGCTTGGTGTGGCCAGAAGAAATTTTTTAAGCCTTCTTAGCGATTCATTTTTTCAGGCATTTCTCATTATAAACTGTGAGTCTATATGCGTGTCACGAATAAACCTTCCTGGCTTGATCTTGTCACGTGAGCATTCACGTTTCCTGGTGATCTGAGTGCTCCACCTGCCTTTCAGTTTGTTTACCAGGAAATCAACCCACCACTTAAAAATCTTAATACTCAATTACAATATATTGTTTTTAAAAATAAAATAATGTACTTAAAACAATTCTATTTCTCAAATGCCATTGATTATGTCAGTTGCTTTTAATCTATACCTCACTTTTGTAAACATGTTTGAATAATCTTCTTGAAACTGGAATTTTACTCTTTACTTGGAATTGAATCCTTAGGCTTTCTTACCTCAAAGTCAAAGGGACAGAAAAATCAGTAATGTTGCGTCATTATATACCACCTGGCAGAATGAAATCACTGCTCCTATCCAAAAAAAAAAATTTAAATTTAAATAATTTAAATAATATTCTTTAACTAAGGTTAAACACCTACAGCATAAAAATATTTCCATTAGCATTTTTTTCTTAAATGTGGTATAAGGTGTTCTTTGGTATTATAAATGACGGGTAAAATAATAATGGCCTTTCCCCACATTAAGAGAACTTTAAATCTAAATATATATATATATATATATTTTTAAATTTAAGTAAATTTAGTACATTTATCATTTTAAGTGATTTTCTGATGAATTTGTGATTGACTAACTGGGTGTTATGATCTCATCAAATAAATGTTATGGAAAAATAATTCATCTTAGAATGCTTTTTAGCTGGCACGCAGGAATGTCCGCAATTAATACATTTATGAAACTTATAAAGAGTTTTTAGATACTAAAATCTTGTAATTAAGGTTTAATTGACGTGCTGGCACTTTGAGGAAATTCTTTGGTTTTGTGCGGCAGTTTGGGCACTCGGGCTCAAAAAGGTTAGCCATCACTGGTTAGAACAATAGCAAGGGGTATAAAAAAAATGCCTTCAGAATAAGTATGAGTTGTGAAAATGTGATATATGTGATAATGTGACATATAGTTTTTCTGGGGCAAATTTATAAATTTAGTGCCATTTCAGGAAAAAATAATATATTTTCCAGAAAGAATAGAGAGACAAATTTTATTTTTAATATTATTTTAAGTCTTATTTTTAATTGTCTTCTCTTCCCTTTTGTGTTCCTGTCACCATTACCCATTTCCTCACATTCTTACTTAACCAGTTTATTTTCAGACTTCTTGAATATTACCTAAAATAATAGAGTAGCTTGCCATTTAAAGTTGTACTTTAGTTAAGTGAATTTTTCAAAATCAGTGGAGAAAATATGGAAAATTGGATGAATTGGCTTATCAGATAACAATTTAAAATAAAAGTAAATGAATTTAATATTTATATAAATATAAATTAACTCCATCCAGTTCAATAATTTAATATAAACATAGACTATAGATTTATTTTTTTCTTTTTTGGGGGTCCCATACCTGGCAGCATTTAGGGGTAACTCTTTTTTGTTTTTGTTTGTTTGTTTGTTTTTGACTTTGTTTTTTGGGTCACACCCGGCGGTGCTCAGGGGTTACTCCTGGCTCCACGCTCAAAAATCACTCCTGTCAGGCTCAGGGGACCATATGGGATGCCGGGATTCGAACCACCGTCCTTCTGCATGAAAGGCAAATGCCTTACCTCCACGCTATCTCTCCGGCCCCTAAGGGAGAGTGTTTTTTGTTTTTTTTTTGACTTTTGGTTTGTTTGTTTGTTTAGGGGTCACACTGGGTGGTGCTCAGGGGTTTCTCCTGGTTTCAGGGGTAACTTTGAGCTCTTTGTTCAGAAATCACTTCTGGCAGGCTCAGGAGACTATGTGGGATGTCAGAAATCGAACCCAGATCCGTCCGGTGTCTGCCAGGTGCAAGGCAAACATCCTACTGCTGTGCTATTTTTGTAATTTTTTGGTAAATTTGTATATTTTTTGTAAATATTGACTACTCTTAAAATTGCAGTGAGTTCAAAGGGTTTTTTCATATTTAAAGTCTGCAGTTTTAAAGAAAAAGATGCATTTGATTTAAATTCTGTTGTAAGGAACAAAAAGACAATGTCAATTTTGTATTGCATTGATGTAATTGCTAAGTGGCAGAATTTCTTAACAGAAGTTTATTAAATAAGGCTAACAAAAATTTGCAACCCAATTCAAAAAGATAAGGGTTCTGAACAAGCATATCTTTCCTTACTTAACTTAAAAGTAGTTCTCAGTATTAAATATCCAAATTCATATTTGATTAGATTTTTTAATCTCTTTTTTGTTGTTTTTTTTTTCAGGTGATTTTTAAGATTTACTTTTATGAATACTACTGCTCTTATTAAAAACAACCACAAACATATTTGAATTTAAGTTTTATGTACATGTTTTGCTTTTGGCCTAACCAGAAATCAAAGAATGAGAATGGCTACATAAAAGAAGATATTTACTGATACTCAGATATTTGGCAAAATTAATCACTAAGATTCTAGCTATTAGTAATTGAGTAGAAGAATAAAATTTCCAAGATCACTTATTTTGTTAGTTTGCTTATGAGATGATCTGATGATCAACCAATTTCGCATTCTTGAAAAATTTGAGTGTTTCCTATCAACAACAGATGTTACTGGTGCTGTCTCCAAAAGGTCAGAAACAAAAGACTGGAAGGATTGACTCTACAAAAGGTCTCCTGATAAAGCCCAGCCTTTGTTATTGTTTTCAATTTAACAAGACTGTTTGAGCTTCATCAAAAGAAAAAAAAATAGGTCACTGGACTGTTGTCTTTTTCATATAGATTGGGAAATAGGATAAGCACACTTAACATTTTTTTTCCTGCTTGTGTTACCTTTATCTCTGGGTATGCTGGTATTTGTTTATTCTATAGAAATACTTACTGAATGCTAACTGCCACGTGATCTTCTATGTGCTAGGAATGCAGTAGTGAGTAAAACAAAGATCGCTGAATTTATCTTTATTTTGAGAGAGAGGCACTTGATAAACATTTACTCAATTGGGAATATTTAATATAAAGACAACTAGCATTTAGAAAGGAGAAATGGTGTTCACTTTAGGAAATTCTTGGAAGACCTTGTTGTAAGGAACTTTTAAACAGATAATTTAAAAAAGTGAAAGATTGAATCTTAAAGGCCTTACCCTTTAATTGGTTAACAGCAAGTTATAAGTAGATTTCCACCCCCAAATCTGTATTCCCAGCCTCATGTTTCTTAGCTTCTTGCCAGATTCATGTCTTCAAGATTTTTGGCAATTGAAAACTGCCATCTAAGTAGTGTTTTCAATTTGATAAAATTTAGCATCTGAATCTAACTTTGGTTTGACATGACACTGAATATGAGAATGTGATTTTTTTTTTTTTTTGCCTACTGACAATAGAGTTCCTTAGGCTCAATAGATCTAGAAAAGTACCCAGTCCCAGTCTGACTTCTTTCTTCCTGTATAGTTATGAGATTTGTCTTTGATGTTCCACTAGATCTATCCAGGGCCTAAATTTTCTTCTCCTGATTGACTTTTCCTGGCAGCAGTGACATCTGGATCAGCTAACTTCCATTAGTTATCAAAAGATAAATTTGACTTAGCATTTAGGATCTTAAAGGTACTTTTATTTTATTTGCCATTTTTTTCCTCCATTTATACGGTATCCTGATTTTGTATCTATCTTTAGATTTGTGTCACTGTCTATCCTTCAAAGAGCCAACTTTTGGCCTTACTGTCATGTTCTGTCATGTGGCATATAATTCAATTGGTTGATTCCTAGAATCATGATTTTTTTTCCTGACAAAATTCTACTACTTTTTAGGCACATATGAGAACATTACAAGAGTTTGTTTTTAAAACATTTTTCCTAGAAATAAATACTTTATAATTAAAAAATATTCCCACTTGCCCATCCCTTTATTATTAATTGAGCAGAAGTTGCACACATGTCTGGCTGTGATGTTCACACATCAGTCTGTGTGCTTGATAGGAATTATATATTTTTTGTGGTGTTTACATATACCTGACTGCAATATGGCCAGAATAATTGCTACACCAGGGGTCACAGACAGCAAAACTACCCAGATCACCCTTAGTGCATGTGCTATGCTGGAAATTTGAATTTATGAACATATGCTTGCAGCACAGATATTCTAAGCCCTAGTCATTTTCCTTCAGGGCCTGGGAATAACATTTTTAAATTTAAATAGGAAAAAGATTATTGAGGCTTTTACAAAACAATAATAAAAGTGATTTTAAGCATACAAGAGAAAAATAATCTACTACTTTAATAAATGAACTGCTTCTAGTTTTCCAGGTTTAGTTTATGTCTTTGTTATGCTTGCATAGTTAAGAGAAGATTTTATATCTACCCTGAATTACTCAAAGTAATTTAACCATCATTTATTCTAATGCGAGAAAAATGACTTTATTTCTGACTAAAGAGTGATACTGCTCTTGGAGTACACTGGAAAAATAAGAAGGTCAATAATAGCCTTTTGGTACTTTCTGTGTATTCACTTGATTAAAGTATATTTCCAGAAAGACACTGGAAATTACATATCTAAAATGCACCTTGTTAGATTCACTTTTTTATACTTTAAATTAAAAAAATTTAATTTGTGCTTTTCTGTTTATTAAAATACTTTTAATTTGATTGCAAAGTATATTTTGCTATTTTAAAGCACTTAAAATAATGCTATTTCATGAAGTTTACATCATTTGTTGAAAAATCGATCCGTTCTCCCACTTATTTATTTTTATACCCTTGACAGAAAGAAAATAGTATAGATGGGACAAAATAATATTGCATTTAAAGTAGCCATATTAATAATTGCACTATATATAAATGTTCTGAGCACCTAACTGAAAGGCAGAGATAGATTAGGTTAAAAAAAGTGAATGAACTCTGTCATTTATTAAAAATCATTTTACAACATGAGTACATAAGTATGTTAAAAAATGAAAGCATGGGCTGGAGAGATTGATGGAGGTAAGGTATTTGCCTTGCATGCAGAAGGATGGTGGTTAGAATAACGGCATCCCATATGGTCCCCTGAGCTTGCCAGGAGCGATTTCTGAGCGTAGAGCCAGGAATAACCCCTGAGCACTGCCGTGTGACTCCCTCGCCCAAAAAAATGAAAGCAGGGACCAAATGATTACATACTTTGGTTGAACCAAAGATAATTCTAAGATTTGTACCAGGGATTAGATAATTGATAACCAAAATGTATTAAATTATTAAATTAATTATTATTTAATAATTAATTAATAATTATTAGATTGTTTATTAAATTAATCAAAGATGAATCATATTAGTTGAATCATAGCTGATTGATTATAAAGGTAATGGGTTCATGTTATTACTTGAACATGTCTATATTTGAAATGTTTATTACATATTTATTTAGATATCTAAAGTATCAAGTTGGAACTGATGGTCCTAAGATTGTGAAAGAGCATTTTTAGAAATACAGATTTAGGAATAAGTGGATTAGTTAGAACCATAGTGATGAATTATATATATGCAAAAATATTCTGATAATATCGGTATTAAAGAAGTAGTGAATTGGAAAAGAACTGAAAGAAAGTTCAAGGTTGCTCCAAATTCGCTCTTTTCTATTCTTGTTTTCTTTTGCTCGGCAAAATGATCTTACAATGTTTTGGCTTAGGATAGTACAAAAACATTTCCTGTAACGTGGGTCCAATAATGTTCCTTAAAATACCCAGAAAACAATAGCAATTCCTGTCTTCTACTTCCCCTATTGTTAATTTTTCTATTAGCTCTGGAGAACTTGTACTTACAGGAATCATGAGATTCTCCTTTAGGAATATCTAACCTGTAAGTCCTTTGTTTTCTTGAAGAAGTTTATGCTCTTTTTAGAAATATATGTTAATTATTTAAGATTCATAAATCATCTACTTTTGAATGTGATTTATACTAATCTCAATAGTTGGGCATAGCCACATGCTAGAATAAAACAATGTGTTGTCTAGAGAGCAATTATGTGGACGGTTATTTTAAGTCGATAAATAATGAAATGAGTCATCTTGCCTGAATTCACAAGAAAATTGTCCTCTGAGTCCTGGATAGAAGTAATGTGTCAAATAAAAATAGAAACTTTCCAGAATCTAAATATTCAGTTAAATCTTCTCAATGAAATAATATCTTCAGCTATATATTAGTTATCTTTGATTATATATGTAAGACATTATTCAAAACTGAGTAACATAAAGCAAGTTATGTTTATTATCATAGAATTTCTGAAGGTGGTTTGAGTTTAGTCTATAGCTCTCTAAGACAGCTTTCTAAGTTCTTGTATGGAGCTATAGTGAAATAAAGGTGTGGCTGGAGTTGAAAAATGTGCTACCAAGTTCACATACCTGGTTACTGACAGGTCTTACTTCATTGGCTGTTGGTCAGAGGCTCCCTTGGCCATACATCCTCCATTTCATTGGTCTACTTACTATTACATACTAGTGTTTTTTTCCTTAAGGCTGAGATTCTACAGAGTTCCCCGGGTTGCAAGTTGTCTATAAAGGCATGTGAGAAGCATGACATTAATTCTACTATCTGCCATTGGTCAGACAGACTAACCTTAACACAAAATAGGCAGTGTCTATGAAAAGTATTTACTTACTCACTTTGGGCAATTGTGACTGAGTGACTTTGGATAGTTTAAATTATTTTTACTTATAAAATGATATTTTAAAAACACTATTTTTCTCTAGTTTATGAGAATGAAATAATATATAACATAATATGTAACAATATGAAATGTTTGCCATTCAGTATGTTTTTCTTAATAAACTCTTAAAGGACAGAAATGTTTTATGTGGATTGTTTTATTCTCACAACAATTCTATTTTATAGGTAGTCTTTAATATTATTGTTTCTCAGTGTCTCTAGTGTGTAATTTTAAGTGTCTCTAGTCACAGTGTATTTAGTTGAACAAATGAATAAAGGTAGAATTGTTGGGAAATGAAACTAATTTCAAGGAAGACAGCAAAATGGAATCTGGTAAAATTATGAGTGATAAAAAAGAATGAAAGGAAAAAAGCAGCATAAATTAATAAAATTAATTAA
Organism: Suncus etruscus; assembly: GCF_024139225.1. NCBI lineage: Eukaryota > Metazoa > Chordata > Mammalia > Eulipotyphla > Soricidae > Suncus > Suncus etruscus. The sequence goes on from NC_064855.1 coordinate 60,391,801, forward strand.
ATTATTATGAGGTTTTAGAGTAGGTAGATAATTTTTTAGAGTAGGTATACAACATATATTTAGAAGTAGGCAGACAGCTTTGAATCCTTACTCCACTATATATCAACCATACACACAGGACAGATTTTAAAAATCTAGATAGAGTAGGTATACAACATATATTTAGAAGTAGGCAGACAGCTTTGAATCCTTACTCCACTATATATCAACCATACACACAGGACAGATTTTAAAAATCTAGATCAAATTCTTTATGTGTAAAATATAGATATATGAATTTATATTCTAAAGACTTATGAGAATTAGATAAGAATATATTTAAATGTTTAGCATACTCACCATACTATAGATGTTCAATAAGAATTAACTAGGACTATGATTAAATTACAAGATAAAACTATGTTAGTGGGGGCCAGCGAGGTGGCGCTAGAGGTAAGGTGTCTGCCTTGCAAACGCTAGCCAAGGAAGGATCGCGGCGTCCCATATGGTCCCCCAAGCCAGGGTCATTTTATGAGCGCTTAGCCAGGAGTAACCCCTGAGCATCAAACGGGTGTGGCCCGAAAAACCAAAAAAAAATTATGGTAGTAAAGGAAATATAATAGGATTGTGAAGTATGTAATGACTAAATCATGAATCATAGTTATCAAAATTAGTCGTGATAGAAATGAAGGTCATAGTTGTTATTCTTGTTTATAGTGAGGTACCCTCCTGGTTCATCACCAGATTTTTGATGGATTTAATACAAAGTTATAAATTGGTTTTCATAGACCAGTCCGTGGTAGAAAGTTTGCCACATATTGCAGGGGAGTAGAGTTAGATCAGAATAGGGACCTCTATGACTATCGTAGTTGGAAATGATCACTCTGGACAAGAACTGTGTGATGAAAGGAGATAAAAGGATATGCATGATACCTCTTCAGTAATAATATTGCAAAACCACAGTGTGTAAAAAAAAGGAAGAGAGAGAAGAAAATGTCTGCCTCAGAGGTAGACAGGGGAGAGGGTAGGAGAGAGAGCAGGAAGGAAACTGGAGACATTGGTGGAGGGAAATGTGAACTTTGAAGTATATTGTACCTTGTATGACTGAAATTCAATCATGAACAACTTCGTAAGTGAAAATAAAAACTGTCTGTATTATGAATAACCTTGTACTCACAGTGTTTAAATAAAGTAATTAAAAATTGGTTCTCATAGGGGCCGGAGAGATAGCAAGGAGGTAAGGCATTTGCCTTTCATGCAGAAGGTCATTGGTTCGAATGCCGGCGTCCCATATGGTTCCCCGTGCCTGCCAGGAGCAATTTCTGAGCATGAAGCCAGGAGTAACCCCTGAGCACTGCCGGGTGTGACCCAAAAAACACACACACACACACACACACACACACACACACACACACACACACACACACACACACACACACACACACAAATTGGTTCTCATAAATAAAAGTTAATGAAATTACTCCAAAAATCTGTCTTCTTACCCTACTATTACTTTAATTCAAATGCTGGGAAAATGAAAACAAAAGTCTTCTACCAGTGATTGATTGTACTGTTTCTCAGGCAATTTTAAAGTTTCAAAGAAGTTATAAATGTCTATCGATATTATAACAGTTGTCCATGTCTGGGGATATGATGATGGATGTACATACTATAAGATGTGAATCGGGGGAGCAGCCTTGGATACTTAGTACTCATAATATAAACTTTCATTTAAAATTACATTTGGACTTTAAAGTTAGAACTTTCTCTGCATTTGCTTTTGGTAATATTTTCACCTTATATTTATTGATTTTATAGTTTTGAACCTATCTCACAAGCTGGATAAACTTAATAAGTTTATCATAATAATAGATTCTCCTTTCTCTTTTCTCACTTATTTTACACTATTAAAAATGATAACATTTTTATTTAGGAGTTTATTTTTTCTTTATTAATTTTAATAGACCATAATTTATATTTTGTAATGTGCTTGGAAACTTAATATAAGTGTTATGCTAGTCCTATTAAAATGGTGTGTGTGTATATATATATATATATTTTTTTTTTCTTTTTTGTCTAGAAAGAGTTGAAGTGAAAATGGAATTTTCTTTTCCTTAAATGTTTGGTAAAACTAACAAATCAATTAGAGTCAATGTTTTCTTTGTAGACAAACTTTAAATTCTGGTTAAATAGAGATGAGGGCTGGAAGAACTGGCCCACTATATGAAGCTTACCACACAAAGAGTGGTGAGTTCAGTTAGAGAAATAACTATACCAACAACTATCATGACAGTGGTAGTGAGTAAGAGATATAGAATGCCTGTCTCAAATACAGGCAGCAGTGGGTGGAAGAGGAGGGAGATAGGGGACATTGGTGGAGGGAAGTTTGCACTGGTGAAGTTGGGTGTTGATTTTTATACCTGGAACTCATCTACAAACATGTTTGTAATTATGGTGCTTAAATATATTTTTTCTAAAAATTCTGATTCATATACTCTTTAAATTTTCATAGAATTGTTAATTATCTTATTTCTTAAATTGAATTTTACTGGAGCCATAGCTATCGTACAGTGGATAGAGGACTTTCCTTGCATGTGGCTGACATAAATTTGATCCCTGTCATCCAATGTGATCCCCAGTCCTGACTAGGAATAATTCCTGAATTCAGAGCCCGGAATAAAACCTAAGGCACCACTGGGTATTGTCCAGAAACCAAAACAAAATTTTTTTTGAGTTTTTTTGCTGATTTATGCATTCATATTTTATAGTAATTTTATTAGTTTCCATATATAAATATAAAACTATTCTCTAATATTTATGATGACATTTCTTTCATTCCTAATTCTATATAATCCTTTTCTTTTTCTCAGTATGACTGGCTTAATTTTATTAGTAATTTTAAATAACTTTGTTGATCAAACAATATACCTTACCTTGTTCTGATTTTCATTAATATGTGGTCATTCTCTTTAGGTCATTCTCCCCTACTTTTAATTTCTTTTAAAATATAGATATCTATAGTTATATACTTTTCTTGTCCTATTTTTGTTTGTATTACACAAAAATTGACAAATAGTACTTTTTTTTTTTTTTTGGTTTTATGGGCCACACCTGTTTGATGCTCAGGGGTTACTCCTGGCTAAGTGCTCAGAAATTGCCCCTGGCTTGGGGGGAACCATATGGGACGCCGGGGGGATCGAACCGCGGTCCTGATCCTTGGCTAGCGCTTGCAAGGCAGACACCTTACCTCTAGCGCCACCTCGCCGGCCCCGACAAATAGTACTTTCAACATGGAGAAAAGAACCTCATTCTGACTAACTTACTGCTATTATCATTGTGGACTAAATTTATAGTCAATAAAAATCAAATATGATTACTAATCAACATAGATTTTGAAATGTACATGCAAGTTTATATTAATGTTTTATGTCATTTATTTCATGTAGGATTCACCTTTATTTGATCTCCTTAAACAAGCAAAAGACCGGGAGGGACCAGCTGATCACCTTGAATCTGCTTGTAATCTCACCCTTCCTTTTCAGAATAACCACACTCCAGCAGATATGTAAGCATAAATGTTATATTTTATATTTGATCTGCAAACATTTTGAGCATGAAATAGAAATAAAAGGTCAGGGACTTTTTTTTGTATGTGTGGTAGGTTTAATACAATTTTGTCTTGGACTTGAAGAATTGGGAGAAATTTAAAATCTATATTTTAACTTAAAAATAGATGTATTTATGCTACCTTTTATTGAGATAAGAAACATGTCAGCTACTTTATAGAAGCTATAGGGAACAGACTTGTGAAACATTAGTCCTGTTTTTAATAAGCAGGACTATAAGATGACTCAGATAAAGGTCATATAAATTGTTATGGAATGCTACTGAAATTATTTAATCAGAAAACATTTACTCATTTAATAATACGTGTAATTATACATATTACACACGTAAAATGAGTGTGATTTTAAGAAATAGATGATCAATTAGCTTTAAAGTTAAATAGAATTTTAACATGGAAACTGGAAAGAGTAACATACGTCCTAAAAAGTACAACCAGTAGTAAAGCAGGGCAGCCTTATTAATGACTAGTATTTGGAATATAGTTTAGAATGCATAGGGGAGTACTAATCTATTCCTATGATATTAACCTGGTATAGTTAGTTCACAATGATAGTGATGGAAGAAGAAAGCAAAGCAATAACTAAAACATTTAGGTTTATTGAGGGTTCAGAGTTCTGCAGCTGCTGAAAAGGTGCCTCGGTAATTGAGCTTTTTTCCCCCAGTTGATGTTTATGTTAGCTCTGTGCTAGTAATATGCTGTTAAATTCAGTACTTAATGAATAGGTATTAGAGACATAGATAACTTACTGCCAAATGAAAGACGTTTTGCCAAAAGTTAAAATAATCAGATCCAAGCAATCTGACTTTATTTCTAAAAGCATATGCTTTTAAATGCTCTAGCAGAATGGGTAGGATATTTGCTTTGTACACAGCCAACCTAAATTTAATCCCTGGCATTGCACATGGTCGCAGACAGAGTGATTCCTGAGTACTGAACCACGATAACCCTGTTTTTATGTATATAGTTGTTTACAGGGTGATATATGAACATTATTTTTTTCTTGAATTTTTAATGAGCATTTATGGATTACTAGAAAAATGTTTGTCTGAACATTGAAAATACTAAGACAAATGAAATAAATTAGGTCAAATCCCCTTATAGAATTTATATGCAAGGAGATAGAAGTACATAGTGAACAAATAGTAGCATAGTATGTTCTAATAAAGGAAATAGTTATATGAAAGAAAGAAAATTGTGGAGCTTAACAGCAGTTAACTTGCATAAAGCCACCTGGGGTTTGATCCTCAGCGTGCTATATATTCAATGAGCATTGCCAGGAGTAATTCGTAAGTGCAGAGTCAGGAATAATCCCAGAGCACTGCTGAATGTGGCTCCCCTGAGCCCCATAGGAAAAAAAAAAAGGAAAGAAATTGAGAATAATAAAATAAGCAGCTTTCATATTTTCCTTCAGACCTCAAAAATGATTGGATACTGGGCCAGGAGAAAAAAATCTGTTGTTGTGATTTTCAGGTGTAGTAAATAGGAAGTGTATTGCTCTGAGGGCCACTGAATTTAGCTGGTGTGAGTAATAAAAGAAAATTATAGTGACTGGAGAAAAGTGAGCAAGAGGACAGAGGAGGGAAGGTTTAAGAGGAGGTTTGGAGAAACTAACAGAAAAATAACTTGTACATTCATTAGTCTGCAGCAAGGAATTTGGATTTAAGAAGGGTTGTAGCAAAGCATGAGTTTAAGCAAAGGTGCAACTTGCTATCATTTGTATTTTTAAATGTCAATTTTCTGGCTGTTATTGGATATTCAGATGATGTTTGAATAGGGAAAGATGTAGGGGACAAAAGAGAAGGAAATGTTTGGGAAAGCTTTTTCATGATTTAAATGAGATATTGATGACAATCTATGTCCATAGAAATTAGAAATAAAAGGTCTGGGACTTTTTTTGTATGTGTGGTAGGTTTAATACAATATTGTCTTGGACTTGAAGAATTGGCAGAAATTTAAAATCTATATTTTAACTTAAAAATAGATGTATTTGTGCTACCTTTTATTGAGATAAGAAACATGAGAGAACAAATTCAGTCTTGAGCATTTTAAATGTTTGATATTCGGGGCCGGAGAGATAGCACAGTGGCGTTTGCCTTGCAAGCAGCCGTCACAAGACCAAAGGTGGTTGGTTCAAATCCTGGCGTCCCATATGGTCCCTCGTGCCTGCCAGGAGCTATTCCTGAGCAGATAGCCAGGAGTAACCCCTGAGCATTGCCGGGTGTGCCCCCCCCCAAAAAAAGTTTGATATTCAATTAGTTATTCCTTTAAGAAAATGAGTATTTATACTTATAACTCAGGGAAGACTGACTTTTACAAAGTAAATCAGTATTGTTACTGCAGCATGTTTAGCGAATAAAAGGAAAGTCAAGATTAATAAACTATTAATCTTCTACTTACAAAATAATTTTTATGATGATTCCCCTTTTTCCTTATTATTACTTAACATAGTACATATAGTGCAAACACCCATGTTAAGAGCCAGAACTTTCTTCCTGGTCAGAATATTTTTTAGCTCCTGAAACAGAATTAGAAAGTAGATCTGAAAAAAAAAAAAAAGAAAGTAGATCTGGATGATCAAGTTAGATAGAAGGTTCAAGAGAATAGTAGGACTTACCAGATAACATCCATTAATATCTTTGTTTTAAACTTGAATATATAAATATAAATAAACCTAAATAATAATACCTGAATTATTAAGTCAGAATTCTATTTATGTAACTTAGTGGCATATATTTTCTACAGTGTACATATATATTTTTTTTTAAATATTTTTATTTAAGCTCCATGATTAAAAACATGATTGTAGTTGGGTTTCAGTCATAAAAAGAACAACCCCTTCATCAGTCAAACATTTCCATCATCAATTAATAATTAACATTAACATTGTCAACATAGTTGTCATCATAGCAGTTCTCTCACCACTCTTTGTAGTGAGTTTCATCTCATGAGACCAGTTCTTCCAGCCCTCCTCTCTATTGGTCTCTGGGCATTCTTCAATAATGCCTTTTTTTTTTCTAAAACCCATAGATGAGTGAGATTATTCTGTGTATGTCTCTCTCCCTCTGACTTCTTTCACTCAGTATAATGATTCCACGTGCATCCATGTATAGGGAAAATTTCAGGACTTCATCTCTCCTGATTGCTGCATAATATTCCATGGTGTATATGTTCCATTGTTCCATTGTGTATATGTAAACTGTCCCACAGTTTCTTTAGCCATTCATCTGTTGAAGGGCATCTTGGTCTACATGTATGTTTTAAGTCTTATTATAGTCATAAACATTTTAAGAGAATCAGAAAAATATAACAATACTAATTTAGTGTCAATGAGCTGCTCCTTTAAACTGTCATTTATGTCTCAGTCTTACTATAATTATTCCTATTGAACATGTATAAATATACAACTATTTTTAATAAGCACCAATTGAGAAATATTTATTGATATTGAATTAGAAATTTTATTTATCTTTTAATATATAAAATCTTCATTTAAGCACCATTACATGCATGATTGTAGTTGGGTTTCAGTCATAAGCAGAATACTCCCCTTTCACCAGTGCAACATTCCTATCACCAATGCTCCACTCTTCTCCTCACCCCTGCCTGTATTCGAAACAGGCATTCTACTTCTCTCAATCTTTAACATTGTCATGCTAGTTGTTAGTGTAGTTATTTCCCTAACACCATTCACACTTTTTGTGGTGAGCTTCAAATTGTGAGCCGTTCCTTCCAGCCCTTAACTCTATTATCTTTGGGCCTTATTACAATATCTTTACTTTTTCTTAAAATTCATAGATAAAAAATTCATAGATGAGTTGAGACTACTCTGTGTTTATCTCACTCCCTCTGACTTATTTTAGCATAATGGATTCTATGTACATCCACATATAGGAAAATTTCATGACTTTATCTCTCCTGACAGCTGTATAATATTCCATTGTATATATGTACCACAGTTTCTTTAGCCATTCATCTGTTGAAGGGAATCTTGGTTGTTTCCAGAGTCTGGATATTATAAATAGAGCTTCAGTGAATATAAGTATGAGAAGGAATTTTTGAATGGTATTTTTATGTTCCTAGGGTATATTCGTAGGAGTGGTATAGGTAGATCATATGGGAGCTCAATTTTCAGCTTTTGAGGAATCTTCATATAGGCTGGACTTGATAGCATTCCCACCAGCAGTGAATGAGAGTTCCTTTCTCTTCACATTCCCACCAGCATTGATTATTCTTGTTCTTTGTGATGTGTGCCAGTCTCTGTGGCTTGAGATGGTTGTTTTGATTTGCATCTCCCTAATGATTAGTGGTGTGGAGCATTTCTTCATGTGTCTTTTGGCCATTTGTACTTTTTCTTTAAGAAACTCTCTGTTCATTTTTTTCCCCATCTTTGAATATGGTTAGGTTTATTTTTTATTAAGTTTTTTCAGTACCTTGTATATTTTTGATATTAGCCCCTTGTCTGATGGGTATGGGTGAATGGTTTCTCCCATTCTGTGGGTGATTTTTGTATCCTAAGCACTATTTCCTTTGAGGTGCAGACGCTTCTTAGCTTAATAAAGTCCCATCTGTTTATCTCTGCTTCCACTTGTTTGGAGAGTGCTGTTTCCTTGAAGATGTCTTTAGTCTCATTGTCATATAGTGTTTTACCCACGTGTTGTTCTATATACCTTATGGTTTCAAGCTTGATATCAAGGTCTTTAATTCATTTGGATTTGATCTTTGTGCATGGTGTTAGCTTGGGGTCTGAGTTCACTTTTTTGCAAGTGGCTAACTAGTTGTGCCAACACCACTTGTTGAAGAGGCTTTCCTTGCTCCATTTTGGATTTTTTGCCCCTTTATCAAATATTAGTTCATTGTATGGCTGGGGAATGTTCTCTGGATATTCAAGTCTATTCCACTGATCTGAGGATCTGTCTTTGCTGTTGTTTTTTTTTAACTATTGCTTTGTAATACTGTTTAAAATTGGGAAAGTAATGCCTCCCATATTTCTTTCCCAAGGATTGCTTTAGTTATTCGTGGGTGTTTATTGTTACAAATGTATTTCAGGAGTGTTTGATCCACTTTTTTGAAGAATGTCATAGGTATCTTTCGAGGGATTGCAGTAAATCTGTACAATGCTTTGGGAAGTATTGCCATTTTAATGACATTAATCCTGCCAATCCATGAGCAAGTTATGTGTCTCCATTTCCTTGTTTCCTCTCTTATTTGTTGAAGCAGGCTTTGTAGTTTTCTTTGTCTAGGTCCTTCACCTTTTTAGTTAAGTTGACTCCAAGATATTTGAATTTGTGGGGCACTAATGGGAATGGAATTTGTTTTTAATGTCCATTTCTTCTCTATTATTGTTGGTATATAAGAAGGCCATTGGCTTTTGCATGTTAATTTTGTAGACTGCCACTTTGTTATATGACTCTATTGTTTGTAGACGCTTTTTGGCAGAGTCTTCAGGGTTTTCTAAATATAGTATGTCATCTGCAAAGAGTGAGAGCTTGATTTTTTCCTTTTCTCTCTGGATGCCCTTGATATCTTTTTATCGCTTAATTGCTATGGCAAGTACTTCCAGGAGTGTTGAGAGATGGCAGACTTTTCTTTTACCAGGTATTTGGGGAAAGGCTTTCTGTTTATCTCCATTGATAATAATATTTGCCATTGGCTTGTGATAGATAGCCTTGACTATATCAAGACAAGTTCTTTTCATTCCCATCTTGATGTTGGTGTTTATCAAGAATGTCTGTTGGACCTTATCAAATGCTTTCTCTGCATCTCTTGATATGATCATATGGTTTTTATTTTTTTTTTGTTGATATGTTGTATTATGTTGATTGATTTACGATGTTAAACCATCCTTGCAATCCTGGGATGAAACCTACTTGGTCATGGTGAATGACCTTCTTCTTCTTCTTTTTTTTTTTTTTTTGTTTTTTTGGGTCACACCCGTTCGATGCTCAGGGGTTACTCCTGGCTAAGTGCTCAGAAATTGCCCCTGGATTGGGAGGGACCATATGGGACGCTGGGGGATCAAACCGCAGTCCTTCCTTAGCTAGCACTTGCAAGGCAGACACCTTACCTCTAGCACCACTTCACCGGCCCCGTGAATGACCTTCTTGATGATGCATTGAATTCTGTTTTCCAGAATTTTGTTGAGGATCTTTGCATCTGTCTTCATCAGGGATATTGGTCTGTGATTTAGAAATTTTAAAGCAAATTTTGCTTTTCCATATGCTAATTTTTATTTAATAACCTGCTATATGAATTCTATAAAAATATTTCATGGGCAATATGTATGCATTTAGCTTTGTGTGTGAGAGAGATGGAGATTTTTAGTAAATTTAATGAAGCATTTTTCTTTGAATATCTACAGGTATCTTTCTCCTTCAAAATCTCCAAAGAAAAAAGGGTCAACTACACATCAAAATTCTACTGCAAATGCAGAGGCTCAAGCAACTTCAACTCCCCAGACTCAGAAGCCATTGAAACTTACCTCCCTTTCACTGTTTTATAAAAAAGGTTAGTAGATGATTACTTTCAAAAGCATGGACTCTCAAGCCAGACTAACTGGGTTCAAATCATGGCTCTTCTGCACACTAAGTATGATCTTGGACAAGTCACTTAATAATCTGTGCCCTGGCTTCCTCACCTATAAAATGGAAATCATATTAATGATTCTTTACCTTATAGGATTTTTGATATAGTTAAATACATAATACATAAAGTGCTCCAAGGATTATACAGAACAAAAGTAAGGCAGTTGACATCTGTAGTGTCCATGACTTGGTTTGAATCCCTGACGACATGTATGGTATACTCCATCTGAATAAAGAGGCAGAAATGGCACCTAAGTACCACTGGGTATGATGCTTTCCACATCCCTTTACAAAAAGAAAAGTACTATTGTGTGGACTGAAGAGATAGTTTGAGGGGTTAACGCACTTTCATGTGGCCAACCCCAGTTTAATCCCTGGCAACTTGTATGGTCCCAGGCACTTTCCTGACTACGAGCCTGGTACTATCTCTGAGAACCTTTGAGTGTGACCCCTACCCCCAAAATAAAACAAAAATATTTACAACAGGTCCTAACATATAGTTAGCATTCAGAAATTATTATTGCTGCTGTCACTGTTGTGCTTTCAGATTAATGTTTTGGAAGTATTTGCTCCTAACCTTACTTTTGCTGCTTGTGTATGTAGCATTTTAGATTTTATTGTACGTGGTCTAGTGTAGGTACATTTTTTTGTTTTCCAGAATATATTTTTTGCTCTTTAAGACATACCTGGCCATAAGACACACATAGTTTTTAGGTGCTCTCCTTCCGTGCACTCAGGCTTCACATCCATGTGGCATTCACTCCATAAGGCACACTTTTTTTTGGAGGGGAAGTGCATCATTTGGTATGAAAAATACGGTAGCTTCTCTAGTTTGTGTTGTAGGATTGAGAGATTAGTGTACATGCAAGGGCTTGGAACTCTTTGAGAGAAAATGAAAAGCCAGAGTTTTTTCTTTTCAAATCTTTTTGGTTTTGGACCACACCCAGTGCTCAGAGCTTACTTCCAGCTCTGTGATCATGGTTTGTTCCTGGCAGGATTGGGGGGACCATCAGGGTGAGATCAAAACTAGGTTAATTGCATGCAAGGCAATTGCTTTATCTGCTATACTGTCCCTCTAGCCCCTGTGATAACCAACTTTTCTGATTTTTTTTTCCAATTGAAATATGTTGAATTGACAGATACATTTTAAGGTGGTACTGAAGTTAGAACTGTGATTTCAAAGTGTGATTTATATCTAGCGGAATTACTTCATCTGAAACATTACAGAGAAAAATACATATTTTGCATCTCACATTAAAAGTATTTTAATCAGAAACTCTAGGATTAGTCCAGAAACCCTTTCTTTTTAAACAAACTTGCAGGTAAATCTGATGCTTGCTAATAGTTGAACACCAGTGGGATAAATTATTTTTAAAAAGTATAATTAGGGGCGGGCCCGGAGAGATAGCACAGCGGCATTTGCCTTGCAAGCAGCCGATCCAGGACCAAAGGTGCTTGGTTCGAATCCCGGTGTCCCATATGGTCCCCCGTGCCTGCCAGGAGCTATTTCTGAGCAGACAGTCAGGAGTAACCCCTGAGCAACGCCAGGTGTGGCCCAAAAACTAAAAAAAAAAAAAAGTATAATTAGGGGCTTATTGCAGATATGGGTCAAGTGGTAAAAACATACCTTGTACGTACAAAGGTTTGTATATTAAAAGTAGATGGGATAATGTTCAATTTTATTATTCTTGATCTCCAGGCCTATATTTTAATAGTCTTTTTAGTATATATAAATAAGTTTCACATCATAGTCATGCTATCATTTAGGTAATCTGTTTAGGTTTATGATTTTTCAGCATACTTTGTCAGTATTTATAAAGAAAATTCTTTTTGATTTTAGGACTGGAAAAATTTACACATATTGGCAATTCCATTCTTTTTTAAAAGTAATAGTTCTTTAATAATGTAAGAACTCCCGATTTTTTACAACTTAGGACTAACAGAACTAACAAAACTTTAGTTTATCTAATTTCAAAATATCTGTTGTCTGAGTAGCTAAAGAAATTTTGCTATATCTACACAATGCTATATCTAAATTGTGCTAATGCTGCACAGATATTAGGAAAAATGAAATTAGCCTATACATAAATGGACCTGGAAAGTATTATGCTGAGTGAAATGAGTCAGAGGGAGAGAGATAGATACAGAATAGTTTCACTCATTTGTGGGATTTAAGAAAAATGAAAGACAGTATGGTGATAATACCCAGAGACAATAGAGGTGAGGCTTGAAAGAACCAGCCTATGATATGAAGCTTACCACAAAGATTGGTGAGTGAGAGAAATAACTACACCAACAACTATCATGTCAATGATAGTGATGAGAGAAATAGAATGCCTGTCTCGAAGATAGGCAGGGGTTGGGAAAGGAGGGAATTGGGGGCCATTATTGCAGGGAAGGGTATACTGGTGAAAAGGGTGTGCATTTTATGGCTGAAACCCAATTACAGATATGTTTGTAATGAAAAATAAATAAATTTATTTATTTAAAAAATGAGCCAAAATAGATGCATTCACTGATCTAGTAATCCTACTCAGGTCCAGAGAATATAAAAAACATAAATACAAAAGTTCTATGTAGGGCCTAAAGTGATAAAACAGGTGCTTGCTTTGCACATAGCTAATCTGGGTTTAATCCCTGGCATCCCATATGGCCCCTGAGCAATGCCAGAAATAATTCCTAAGTGCAGAGCCAGGAATAACCCATGAACATCACTGGGTACGACCCCCCCCCCAAAAAAAGGGCAAAATGAAAATTATTCTCGCCTTTCTTTCTCCCTATGTTTGCTTATTTCATGCAGCAATAATCAGTTCAACCATTACTGGGATGTAGTTCGGCAGCAAAGCATTTGCCTTGCATGTGTGAAGCTGTGGTTCACTCCCCAGCACTAAAAGTACTATTATGCTTTCTAGGTTTCTAACTGCTGAGATTAGGGATCATTTATGCATAGGAAGAGTAATGTAAAGGTGATGTTACTGTTAAAGTGCTGTTTAATAGCATCATAGTTTACGTGATTTGGAAAAGTTCACTTGTCAATCACAATGAATGATAAAACGACTATTTCTCCTTATCTGTCCAGTTTACCGTTTAGCATATCTTCGACTCAATACCTTGTGTGCACGCCTTCTCTCCAACCACCCAGAACTAGAACACATCATCTGGACCCTTTTTCAGCACACCCTGCAAAATGAGTATGAACTCATGAAAGACAGGCATTTGGACCAGGTATAACATTTCACTTCCTTTTCTTTCGACCCATTGAACTACTTATTTTTTTTCATTTTTGCTGCTATGACTGGGAATCTTACATTCTTAGTTGTGATGCTCACACACTGGGCCATAGTGGCTTCTGAGGTTGCAGTGCTTCCACATGTTTGCCAGAGGTTGCACCACTTTATGGTAATCACACACATTCTTGTTGTTGCACTCACCAGTGATCACTGTAGTACTCACATATATGTTCAAAGGAAACTGCATTCAGGCCACAGTGTTCATACATCATTAGTTGAGGAGTTCACCAGAATTGTCGACTTCAGTTGCAGTTTGCACACACACACCTGGCTGTACATGTGGGTGCACTGAGGTTTAAACTCACAACCAAGTAACTGCAAGGCAGGTACTTTAGTTGCTGAATTGTCCTCTGGTGTAAAGCAGGTACTTTAGTTATTGAGCTGTCCTCTGGATTCAGTAGCAGTGGTCCTCAAACTACAGCCCCCTGGGCACATGCGGCTCCCTCGGGTTATTTATCCGACCCTCTGGGTGTTTGTGCTGCCTCTGCCTGTCCCGGTTATCGGCCATAGCCGACTTGTCCTGAGCCCACAAATGCACATGTGTGGGATGTGCACCGCACTCTATGACTCCCCTCCTTCTCTCTGTCTCTCAGTGACTTGTCTCAATCTTTTTTTTTTTTTTTTTTGGTTTTTGGGCCACACCCATTTGACGCTCAGGGGTTACTCCTGGCTATGAGCTCAGAAATCGCCCCTGGCTTGGGGGGCCATATGGGACACCGGGGGATCGAACCGCGGTCCATCCGCTTGCAAGGCAGACACCTAACCTGTAGCGCCACCTTCCCGGCCCCTTGTCTCAATCTTGGGCAAGAGTTCTCAAACTCTGGCCCATGGGCCTCTATTGTTCGTCATTTTTTTTAAACTATAGTTTGACCCCCAATGGTCTGAGCAATTGTGAACTAGTTCCCTGTTTAAAAAGTTTGACTACCCTGATGTAGTCTCTCTCTCTCTCTCTCTCTCTCTCTCTCTCTCTCTCTCTCTCTCTCTCTCTCTCTCCCTCCCTCCCTCCCTCCCTCCCTCCCTCCCTCCCTCCCTCCCTCCCTCCCTCCCTCCCTCCCTCCCATCCTTCCTTCCGTCCTTTTTTATTTTTGTTTTTTGGGCCACATCCGGTGACGCTCAGGGGTTAGTTACTCTTGGCTCTGCACTCAGAAATCACTTCTGGCTTGGGGGACTATATGGGACACTTGGGGATCGAATAGCAATCCATCCTAGGTCAGCCATGTGCAAGGCAAAAGCCCTACCGCTGTGCCACCGCTCAGGCCCCATGTATTGGTTTCTTAGGAAAAGATTACAGTCAAAGCTTAATCAGCTTAGTAGATTTAATATTTATTCATATGTTGACTATCTTTTATATATTTTTCTGTAATTGTTACAAGTTAGCTTTTAGAACTTAAATGTATCAAGTAACTATTGGCTTAATAACATAATATATTTTACTTATAAAAATTCTTAAAAAGAGGTATGGGGGCCCGTGAAGGTGGCGCTAGAGGTAAGGTGTCTGCCTTGCAAGCGCTAGCGTAGGACGGACAACGGTTCGATCCCCCGGCGTCCAATAAGGTCCCCCCAAGCCAGGGGCGATTTCTGAGCGCATAGCCAGGAGTAACCCCTGAGTGTCAAATGGGTGTGACCCAAAAACCAAAAAAAAAAGAAAAAAGAGGTATGGGATACATGCTCTGAACAGGGGTGGATGGAAGACAACATTGGTGGTGGCATTAATTCATTGTCACCATGTACCTTAAATATTACTGTGAAAGATTTGTAATTCACTTTGATCACAATAACAATTATTTAAAAAATATTCTGAAAGATCCTACTTATTATTACCTTGTTAGGATAAATCGGTTTCATTTTAGTGGGAATAAATAAAACAAATTTAAATAATTTTATCAAAATAAAAATATTGCCTATTGAATAATAATGTCTATTAATATATAATAATAATTGTAAAATAATGCCTGAAAATGGTGAATTAATTTACAGAGCACAGCTATGTGTCTTTCTTCTCTGAAACTTTGTTAAGAACAGTATTTTGGTGGAACAATTTTATTGTTATACTTCACATATTATACATTTCATCCATTTGTGATGCATGATTCATAGTTTTTAATATTTCACAATATTATGCAATTATCACCATTATCCATTTTAAAACATTTTCATCATACCTGAAATAAACCTTCGTATCTGTTATCCCTCCCTATACTCCCACATTCTCTAGTCTCAGCCAACTTTATTCTATTTTTCTGTATGTAGATTTGTCTATTTCCTGTATTTAAATTAAATGTCATTTTTTGTTTCTGATTTTCTATTAGTATTTTCATTTTTCCATCAGTGTTACATTTATATCAACACTTAATTCTTTTTTACTGTCATTGAATGAATATATTATACATGGTGATTCATCAGTTGATACATATTTGAATTGCTTCCACTTTGGTATTATAAATATGTTTTTGTGACATTATATGTGTTGGTTTCTGTGGAATTTTTTGTTTGTTTTGGAGCCATACCTGATGATTACTTCACCATCAGGGTTCAGGGTTACTCCAGGCTCTGCATTTAGGAATTAGTCTTGGCAATGCTCAGGGATCAGTATTCAGGGGACTATATTTTTTTGGCTATTTATTTTGGAATAAAATTACTAGATTATATGATAACTATGTGTTAAACTTGTAAGGAATTACCAGATTGCTTTCCAGTGTGACTATACCATTTTAAATTTCTACCGGTAATATATGAAGTTTCAGTTTCTCTGTGTCCTCATTAACTTGTTATTTACTTTTTTAAAAATTACAATCATTTTAGTGGATAAAAGGTGACTTACATTCTCTATTGGCTAATGTTGATTAAACATTCTTTCTGTAGTTGCTGGCCATTTCTATATTTTCTTCTGAGAATTATCTGTTTAGAATATTTGGCTTATTTTTTTCATTGAGTTGTCATTTTGTTATTAAGTTGTAATGGTTCTTAAAATATTTTTTTAATTTTAGTATTTTAAATATACAGGGACCATTGAATACTTTTGTTGTTGTTGTTGTTGTTTTTTTGTTTTGTTTTTGGGTCATACCTGGCAGTGCTCGGGGGTTACTCCTGGCTCTACTCTCAGAAATCACTCCTAGCAGGCTCAAAGGACCATATGGGATGCCGGGATTTGAACCACTGTCCTTCTGTATGCAAGGCAAACACCTTACCTCTATGCTATCTCTCCCGCCCCCTTTTTTTAGTTTTTGTGTTTTTCTTTTTTACCATTAAATACTTTTAAATAATGTTATAAATTTATTTTCTTGTAAGAATATGTCTTGAAATAAAGAGAAAAGAGAAAATTCTTGTACCTCCAGTGAGGCCATTAAGACATTGTCAGAAGATTTAGTAAGCTCTTGCTGCTAATTGACCATTCTGTTACTTTTTTCTGAACATAATGGCTTCAGAGAAACTTTTTTTTTTTACAATAATTTATATCTCATTAACCTGGAAACAAATGCTTTATGATCAGCTATGTCAACTATGTGATACATGCTCTTTAAATAAAGTAAGTTATTATTTAAAAAATATATCTTGCCATAAATATACCACCTAAATTTATGTGAAACAAAATCCAGCTCTTGATACCAAAATATTATTAACATGCTGAAGAATCCCACTTTTTCTTTCCAGTAGTTCTATATTTCTTCTATATTACCAAATGTAATGTTATTTTTGTTTTTATTGGATCACTTGAAACTGGCTTTTTAAAAATGATTAGTTATATTTATACTTATTCATTTCAAATGTCAGATTTTTAACACTTAAGAAATAGAAACCCAAACTGAGAGTTGTACATTTGCATTTTGTTTTTTTAAACATAATATGGCTAAACACTTAACATGGACTTACAAACTAAGCTCAGTAGATAAGAAAAGATATTCCATACTTCCCTGGCAGGGGAGATTCCATGATCACGAAGGTGGTTTTTCCCAGGGTGAGGCTTATCCATTGCACTCCGGATGTGCTGACCCTTGCGATTTCCCCAAATGTGGGAAAGTCGACTGCATAATTTGTGGTAGTGGGGGACTGCATTCGCGCTCTCCCCAAAAATAAAAAAAAAAGAAAAGATATTCCTGTAAAAAAATTTTTTTTTTAATTTTTAAAAGAAAGATAATAGAGCTAATAATGGAGCTAAAAGAAAGATAATAGGATTTTTAAAACAAAAGAATGTAACAAAAATCTATTTTTGACACCCTGTTTATTTACTAGATTATGATGTGTTCCATGTATGGTATATGCAAAGTGAAGAATATAGACCTTAAGTTCAAAATTATTGTAACAGCATACAAAGATCTTCCTCACGCTGTTCAGGAGGTAAGTATTCTTCCTTGACAATATATTTTCAATATAGTTATAAACATATCTGACCATGTGATAGAAATTTTCAACTATTTTATTATTGGAGTTTTTTTTGTTTGTTTGTTTGGTTGGTTGGTTTATTTTTGGGCCAAAATTGGTAGGACTTATTCCTGGTTCTGAGCTCAGGGGTCATTCCTGACAGGGCTAAGGGTGCAGCTCTTTGAAAGGCAAATGCCCTATCTGGTATACTCTCACTTTGTGCCATTTATTGGGGTTTTCATTTGTTTGTATTTGTGCCACATCTGGCAAAGGCCAGGGCTTATTACTAGCTCTGCACTCAGGAATCACTACTGACAGGGCTGGAGCATCATATTATGGGATGCTGGGGAATGTCTCCAGGTTGGCCTTTTCTGCTGTGCTACTGCTTCAGTCCTTTATTGGTTTATTGCTGAAACTTAAATGGAATTGGAAAGCTAAGGCACTTTATTAATATTAATAAACATTATTTAACTATTAAGGAGTAGTATATCCCTATAATAAGTGGGTTATTTGTGACAAATCTTTCCCTGTTCAGATATAAGTAGGAATATATCCATGTATTCATATGTCTGTGACATTTCACCTCTAGTAAAAGCAGTTACAAGCCCCAGAAGAGTTTTTATTTTCAGATTATTTTTTTTTCTGCGTAATTTTTGCTTCTGTTAAAATGTACTTTAACTTTTAAAAAGATGATCTGTCTTTGTGCACTACAAGAAAAATTTTAAATAAACCTCCAAATTCATTTAACAAATGTTTTTACTCTTCCTTAGACATTCAAACGTGTTTTGATTAGAGAAGAGGAATATGACTCCATTATAGTATTCTATAATTCAGTCTTCATGCAGAGACTGAAAACAAATATTTTACAGTATGCTTCTACAAGGGTATGTTAAAAGTATATTTTGACTGGGAAAGCCTAATTAAAAAGCTATGGGTTTTACTAAAACATTAAATAATCTACTTCTTTGTTTTTTTCCCTAGCCCCCTGCCTTGTCTCCAATACCTCACATTCCTCGGAGTCCTTACAATTTTTCTAGTTCACCTTTGCGGATTCCTGGGGGGAATATCTATATATCACCCCTAAAGAACCCATATAAAATTTCAGAAGGTCTGCCAACACCAACAAAAATGACTCCAAGGACAAGGTTAGTGTTTTCTTTTTAGGGAGGTGGCAAAGAATAAAAGAGGATTATTTTGATTGAAACATAAACATTTGAAACTTCATTTAAATAAACTATACTCACGTCCTTGATTTGCTTATTTATACTAAGTAAAATGACATGATAAGAATTTTTCAGAGATTGGGGTGGGATGTTATATATTCTTGAACTTGCTTGCATATTTCATCAACTTCTGTGAGTTCTGGGTCTGTTATTCTGTAGACATTTTAAAAACCAATTTGGTAATAGCTTTAAGTAATTAACTTGCTAACCAAATATTATCTTTAAGAATTTTTATTTTAGGCCAAGGATGTGCCTTGGTAATATAGCATTTGCCTTGTATGAATGAGACCTGGGTTTAGTTCCAGATGCCTCAAAAGTAAGAATAATGAATTCATTCTGCAGTTCATTAGATGTGAACCCATTCACCTTGTTTCATTATTAAAATTAGCACACTGTACATTAAATCTTCAGTAGTCCATCCTGAATTCTGCTTGTGATTTCTTGTAACTCTTCTTCAAAAAGGAGCTGTGGATCAGGGAAGTAATGATGTGAAACTGTTTTAAATTCTCAAGTGAAAGGTTGTTTTAAATTCACAAATGATACAACTGCATTATTATATTATCTTCCACATCCTACCACAAGTGCTCTTTGACTTTGAAGTTCTTCAGTTGACTTATTAAAGTTATCATGGGCTGTTTGAAACTGATCTTATTTCACTAAAGTGGGAGGCAAATTAACTACTACAGTTAATGTAGTCTCATCTCAGAAATTGTCAGCCCATATAGTTGTACTTTAATGGGCAAGAAAAACAGAGGAGAAAGGATATATTAACTACTTAGAAAGCATTTGTGTGATATTTTTAATTATATAAGTAATGCATACTCATGATAAAGATTTCAAATTACAGAAAAACATACGGTAGAAAATAATTAGCACTTATATATAAGTGCTCCTGTATAACTCCATACCATCCTTTGTTTATTTGGTATGAAGAGTTGAGTATCTGTATGCTGATATCTACAACTCTGTAAGCTGCAAAGATTTCATACCGTATCTATTTATTTTGCATAGCCCCACATCACTATATGAAATATATATTTAGGTAATTTTTAAGGATGATAATTAATCTATGTTATGCTGATAATAGGCACTATTTACTGACCTTGGTGAAATCACTTCTGGATTGAAGTTCCCTAGCTAAAAGGTCACATTCTGAAAATCCTGTCAAATCTTTGACTCGGTAGTAGGAGAACATTTTAACTTTGTACAGCATATTCTGGTTAATTGTATATATCTATATCTATATATTGCAGAAAATGGCCAATTATTTTAAATATAGTAATGGCCTATCAAGGGATTGGAGGCTAATAAAAGTCTGTACATAATAGTGTCATGTCTATATATATATATATATATATATGATTAAATTTCTATTAGGACAGTCTAATAATATTCTTCAGCTTTATTTTTAAAAACATAGATTAAGATGAAACAAACTGACTAGACATTATTTCCAATTTTAGGTATATGATATGTTATTTTGTTCTCTACCACTACAAATTGCAATTAGAAATCTGATCATTACTTTTTTATTTTGATTTTTTTTTGAAGGTATGTTATTTCTCTCAAGTAATGCTTAGCAGTTCCAGGGGCCCCACTGGTGATTCTCTGTAGTGAAATAAAAACAGTTTTTAGAGATATTTATTTAGAGTAATGTAAGAGGAGATAGATATATGTTCAAGAGAACATGAGCTTCTCAAGAGAGGAAAGTGCTGAGAGCCCAGCCTTGGGTGAAGAAGCAGTGAATCTTCAGGATAGAGAATACACAAAATTTAAAATGTTTTATTAGGTTTTATTTTGGGGGCACACCCAGTAGTGTTCAGTGCTTCTTGACTCAGGATCACTTTAGGGACCATATAAGGTATGTATTGGGTTGCAAAGTAACCATCAAACTATCTTTTTGGCCCAATAGATTCTCAGCCAATTGGGCTGGCAGTTCATTGCAAGGGCCTGAGGATGCAATGTTGTTCAGAATACCTGCACCACCCTGGCAGTGCTGGGGACCTATAGGACTGCATTCTCTGATACTCCAGGGATCATATGGTTCCAGGAATCAAGTCCTAGCTCAGTGCATATTTGGCATTTCCCTAACTATAGTACATCCTAACTATAGTACATCCTCATCACTTGGTTTTTAATAAGAAATGTGAAGGAAGTTTCAGATGAGAATTTACCCTTTGATTTAAGGAGTATTTTGTATGACTAAAGCTAAATTTGTTTTATCCTTTTAAAATAAGGGTAGTGTTAGAGTATGTTTTTGCAGATGTGTAAATAAATATCAGTAAGACCACCACAATATATGACTAGATTAGCACCATTAGAAAGACTCTAATGAGTATAATTTATCAGTATTCAGGGAGTAGAGGACACATTTCATTACCATTCAATAGTGATGTGTCTATATTCATTTTATTCACAGTTGTATGTGATTCATATTACTAATTGGTATTTATCTTAACTTGGCAGAATCTTAGTATCAATTGGTGAATCATTTGGGGTGAGTATTTTCTTTCTATAACATATGACAAAGTAAAATGTACTCTAAAAAGAAGCTTAAGATTTCTATAGTATAAATTTAGCATGTTGCATAGAATTAATTTATATAGCTTGCTATAAATATATGTAACATTATAGTTTATTTTAAAATCGAGATTAATTTTTAAAAAGCATATAATTCTAAGCAATTCTATTACCTGAATATTTGGAAAGCATTTTTATAAAATTGTTTATGAACAAGGTTTGAAAGTATGTATAGTAATCTCACTGCTTGAAACTGAGAGTAGTACCAAGTCCTATATTTACTATTTTATTTATGCATATATACCTAATATAAAAGTTTATAAATTGTGCCCTGTAAGAGATTAACAATAAGAATTGCTATATTTGAATAACTAATAATAAAATAAAACTATTTTATAAGCGTACTGATATTAAATTTATATTAATATCATCTCAGAATTTCTTGCTATACATATTTTTGTATGGATAGATACCATATTAAAATGTCATATGAGTCGGTCTACCTACTGTTTTATACATATACGGTAAATGTTTTTGTTTGTTCTTCCTCTCAGATTTTTATCTGGAAACTGATTATAAATTGGTTACATGTTACTCTACCTTATGTAAACAGTATAGCTATATGATAGTCTTTGTTGCACAGAGATATGAGATAGATTACTTTGAAGACTTATTCTAGCCTGGGAATCCAGTACTTAGCTAGCTGCAGGGTCTATTCACAAGACAGATGAGTTACCAAGCAGTAGTTCTCTTTATTCATTGTTGTTTTTTTTTTTTTTTTTTGAGGAAGGGAGGGGAGGAGAAAATGAAGGAGGGAAGGAAGGAAGAAGGGAGGAAGAAGAGAAGAAAGGAGGAAAGAAAGAAGGAGGAAGGAAGGGAAGCAGGAAAGACTGGAGAAAGGGAGGAAGAAAGAAAAGGAGGAAGGAAGGAAACAAAGATGAAGGGAGGAAGGACTGAAAGAAGGGAAGAAGGAATGGAGGATGGAAGGAGGGCAGAAAGGAGAGAGGGAGGGTGAAGAGAAGGAAGGAAGGTAGAAAGGAGAGAACTGTTCAGTTCTTTTTTCTTTACAAACTTACGAAGTTGTTCATGATTTCATTTCAGTCACACAATATACAAGACCCTTGACCAGTGAAGATTTCCCACAACCAATGTCCCTAGTTCCCCTCCCACCCTTCTCTCTCTGTCTCTCTGTCTTTTTCTTTTTACCCTTTTAAACACTGTGGTTTGCAGTAGTTACTGAAGGGATATCATGCATATCTCCTTACCTCTTTTCAGCATCCAGTTCTTATCCAGAGTGATTATTTCCAATTATCATTATCATAGTGGTCCCTTTCTGCCCTGTCTCCTTACTGTACTCTCAACTATTTGTGGCAAGCTTTCTACCATAGTCTGGTCCTCCTGGCCCCCATCTCTTATGTCTCTGGACACTATATTTGTTTGTTTCGGAGGCCACACCCATTGACGCTCAGAGTTTACTCCTGGCTATGTGCTCAGAAATCACTCCTGGCTTGGAGGGAACATATGGGACGCCGGGATTGAACCACGGTCAGTCCTAGGCTAGCGCTTGCAAGGCAGATGCCTTAGCTCTAGCGCCACCGCTTCGGCTCCTTCTCAGGACACTATTAACATACTATCTTATTTTTTTATATCCCACAAATGAGTGTGATCATTCTGTGTTTATCCCTCCCACTCTGACTCATTTTCACTCAATATAATATCCATTTTCATCTGTGTTTAAGTAAATTTCATGTCGTCATTTTCCCTAACAGCTGTGTATTCCATTGTAGATGTATCACAGTTCCTTTATTTACTCATCTGTTGACAGACAGAGGTTGCTTCCATATTCTGGCTATTGTGAATAGTGCTTTTCTGCATTGTTTTTGATCCTTAGGGTATATTCCTAAGAGTTACTGATATTGCAGGATCATATGGAAGCTCAATTTCTAGTTTCTTTGAGGAGTATCCATTATTGTTTTCCAAAAAGGCTGGACCAGTTGACATTCCCACCAGCAGTCCCTCTCTCTCTGCATCCATGCAAAGACTGGTTGTTCTTGTTCTTTTTGATGTGTTCCAGTCTTTGTGGTGTGAGATTATATGATGTGAGCATTTTTTATGTGCCTTTTGGCCATTTGCATTACTTCTTTGAAGGAGTTTCTGTGCATCTATTTCCATTTTTGATGGGGTTTGGTGTTTATTTCTTGTTAAGCACTACTAGTGCCTTATATACCTTAGTTATTAATCCCTTATCAAATGGGTTTTGGGTGAATAGTTTCTCCCATTCCAAGGGCAGTTTTTGTATCCTGGTTACTTTTTTAATGTAGTCTCATTTATTTATCTTTGCTTCCACTTGTTTAACCAGTGGTGTTTTATCCTTGAAGATAACCTTACCTTCATCTTTCATGGAGCATTCTGTCTAAGTTTTCCTCCATGTACCTTACGGTTTCAGGTCTGCTATTGAAGTCT
Organism: Suncus etruscus; assembly: GCF_024139225.1. NCBI lineage: Eukaryota > Metazoa > Chordata > Mammalia > Eulipotyphla > Soricidae > Suncus > Suncus etruscus. The sequence continues at coordinate 60,415,844 of NC_064855.1, forward strand.
TTAATCCATTTTGATTTGACTTTTGTACATGGTGTTAGTTAATATTTTTTTTTTTTGCATGTAGCTGACCAGTTGAAGAGGCTTTTCTTGTTCTACTTCTTATTTCTTGCACCATTATTAAAGATTAATTGATCATATACCTGAGGTCAGGGTTAGTCTTTTATCTCTGTAGTAAAGTTGATTCCAAGGTACTTAATTTTCTGAGGCACAATTGTGGTGTGATTTTTTAAAATCTATATTTTTTTCTTTCCTTATTTGTGAATAGAAAGCCATGGATTTCTGCATATTAATTTTGTAGCCCAAGCAGCAATTTTCTTAGTGCCCAACTAGGGGAGAGTTACTAACAAAAAATGAAGAATCATACAGTTATTGGCTCAAGTCATATGGCTTGTAATACAGCACCCCTCATCTCCTACAGTAACAACTCAGAGAAAGAGATAGAAGAAGATAATGAGCTAGATGGATGTCATAGTTATTTTGTACCTAAAATTGAAAATGATTGAGTCATTTTTGCCATGCTATTTTTGTCAACACAACACTAGTTCCAACCCCTAGTTAAGAGGAATAAACACAATTGATGTAAAAACTGGTAGATAGGATTAGTGGGAGGAAGTAGGTAATTTGGTTAGAGTCAGCCCATCTACCAGGTATGTGTTATGGTCTCTGGAGAAAATCTGTCCAGAGAAGGGTTTCACAAACTGTTCTAGCTTCATATGCTTCTGAGAAGTAGTGGGGTTTTTTTTTTGTCTCTGAGTTCTAAAATTGAGGGAGCTAAGTATTTCATAGAGTTAACAGACTAAAGAGGATCCATATGGGAAGAGACAGGAGAAATTTTTTGTTTGTTGTTTGGTTTTTGGGCCATACCCAGTAGTGGTGGTGCACAGCTCTGAGCTTGGAAATCACTCCTGGCATACTCAAGGGACCATGTGGGATGCTGGGGATCGAACCTGTGTCTGCTGTGTGTGCATGGCAAATACCTTACCCATAGTGCTATCTCTCCAGCCCAAGACAGGAGATTTTTATTTTGTTTTGTTTTTCAGGCCACACCCGTTTGATGCTCAGGGGTTACTCCTGGCTAAGTGCTCAGAAATTGCACCTGGCTTGGGGGGACCATAGGGGTCGCCGGGGCATCGAACTGAGGTCCTTCCTTGGCTAGCGCTTGCAAGGCAGACACCTTACCTCTAGCGCCACCTCACCGGCCCCAGACAGGAGAATTTTTAAGAGGAGATACTTTATTGGGTCAGAGTTAGGTAGAATTACTCTTACTTTGAGATTTTTCATAACTCTTATTTGATAAAGCATAAAAAATGAAGCTATTATACTTGCCTCATTTTTATATACCTCAAACTATAGCTAAGGGTTTATAACTAAAAGATTCTGTTCTTAAATTATCTTAAAAAGAGAAATTTGTAATCTATAGACTTCTGAGAAGTTCCAGAAAATAAATCAGATGGTGTGCAACAGTGACCGAGTGCTCAAAAGGAGTGCAGAGGGAAGCAACCCTCCTAAGCCACTGAAAAAATTGCGCTTTGATATCGATGGAACTGATGAAGCAGATGGAAGGTAGGAACCATTCTTGTATGTTTTTCAGAAGCCGAATTGGTCATCTAGTGAACAAAATACCAGCTCTGATCTTGACTCTCCATTTTATCCCTATTTTATTTGAAAATTGCATATTCCTTAACATAATTGATGATTTTACAATTTGCTATTTAAAGTAGATGTAAATACATTATTGCTTTAAGATATATATATATATATCTGTTGTTTAAAGCATTTTGTAAGTGGTATCATATAACTATATGCATTCAGAGATAATATCTAATGTTTAAAATAGGATCATTGTTTTACTTCTGAACACAGGAATAGTACCTAAGCATTGCTATGTATGGCCCAGCACTCACTCATAAAAAACAAAACAAAACAAAACAAAACAAACGTAGTCTGAACATTGTTTCACAAAACTATTATTGTTTTCATTAACTTTCTATTTTAAAACTCTTGAAAACTACTGTTTTCTATAAGAACAATGAATCATAAATTTTAAAGAATCATAAATTGGTGACATTTTGGGTTGCTTATAAAACTATTAAAATTACTTAAAAGCATAAATAAGCCATGGCAAGTTCTATAAGTGTTGGGAATTTGAGTTTTCCATTATTACAGATTAAGTACCTTGTATTTATTTAATTTGCAGTAAACATCTCCCAGGCGAGTCCAAATTCCAACAAAAACTGGCCGAAATGAGTAAGTATTTAACTTGCCTCTGTAAATGAAATTGTTTATCTTAGCAGACCTTTCATATTTTTAAAACTTTATTTAAACACCATAATTTGTAAAATTGTCCATAATATGGTTGTTTTGAGAATTCACTGTTAAATCACCAGTCCCACCACCAATGTGACCTTCCCTTTACCATTGAACCTGGTTTCCCACTGACCCAGAATAGTGCCTGCTTAGCAGGCACAAAATAATTCATTTTATATTGCTTGTTACAACAAAATGGCTATTAAAATGATTGAAAATGCTTAAGTAAAATAAAAATTTGTGAAAATTTTTCTATCTCACAACAGCATCATTAAAATCATTGTTATCTGAGGGTTTATTAAACTATTGCTAGTTGAGCCTTTTATGTTATTGTTATTGTTTATTGAGTTTAGTTGGCCTCTATGCTATACTACTTTCCCATCTAATTTGGTGTGTGGAATTTGCAGGCTCCAGGATCTGTAGAACTGGGCTGATAAGTTTCAGTGGCCTGCTTGGCACACATTTCCTCTGAGATTAGCTGTAAAGCTGGGCCATAGCAAAATTATCTATCATCTATCTATCTATCTATCTATCTATCTATCTATCTATCTATCATCTATCTATCTATCTATCTATCATCTATCTATATCTATCTAGAATTTGGGGCCACACCTGGTGGCACTCAGGAGTTACTCCTGGCTCTGAGCTCAGAGATCACGTGTGGCATGCTTGGGGCACCATATGGAATCCCAGAGATCAAATCCGGGTGGGTCTCATACAAGGCAAATATCCTCCCTGCTGTGCTATTGCTTCGGCCCCTTTATGCATTTTAAAGATATTTGGGGTCCTAAGAGATCGTCAGTAGGTAATATGATTGTCTTACTGGCAGTTGATCCTGACTCATATCCCTGGCACCACAATATAGGCCCTATTGGGTTGTTTTTGAGAAGCAGAGAGTGAGTGATGTCTGGTACTGGATATATATTAGGAAAAAGAAATATAGGATATGGAAAAAAAGAGAAATATTCAAATATTAAAATTTAAAGATATGATTTTAAGTGATTCAAAAATATCATTCTAGGTCAGAAGATATAATAGTAAGTACAATACCAGTTAAAACAAAACTTTTTTCAGTAAACTATCTCAAAACATTTCTAATTATACTAGCATTGAATATAAAATGTTAAGAAATCTAAATTCAATATACAAAACTGTAAATTTGTGGGTTATAAATTTTCTAGTGAAACAAAATAGTTTTGACTCAAAGAAATTTAGAAAGATGTAAGGGTGTAGAAGGTAGGAGGGAGATAGAGACAGAGAGACGTGTTTAAGAAAGAACATGGATTTGCAAGAGAAAGCATGTACACAAAGGAATGCTGTGATCTGTAAACAATACTTTAGTTGATCATTCTGAGTTGATAGCTTATTAATATTTTACTCTGCTTAAGTGCCAAACTAAATATCATCATCTCTAGAACAATGGTCTACAAAGTTGAGCATCTAGAGGTCTGTATAAGACCACTTTGGGGGATACATTGAGAAAGTATTAATTTTTCTGTTTAATATATTTTGGAATATATTTTTATAATTTATGTGTACACACATTTTGGTGTTAAAATGCTTGGGAAAAATTCACTGTATATATACATATGTATATATATATATATGTATATATATATATGTATGTATATATATATATATATATATATATATATATATATATATATATATATATATATAAAGTTTGGCCATCACTTTTTCAAGGCTTGCACTTCATTGACATGGCTAGAGCATAAAATAAGAAGTCATCAGCCCTTTGTCAACTTATTGGCACCATTAATGCTGTTGACACTTCTTTTTTTATTTTCCAGCATCTACACGAACACGAATGCAAAAGCAGAAAATGAATGACAGCATGGATACTTCAAACAAGGAAGAAAAGTGAAGACTATGTGATGTTGGTGGGCACTGCATACACCTCTGGCTGTATGGTTTCTTGAATTGACTGTATTAACTCAGCTTGGTTGCTGTCATATTTAATATGTATCTTGGGCTCACTTGTAGATATAAAATTACAGATGCACTATGAGTATTTGTGCATCTGATTCCTAAGCCAGTTGCCATGTTGTGGTCAATAGACTACATTGTTATTGTACAAGATTGAAAGTCTTGTGTAAATCCCACCATTTAAAAGTTTGTAGCAGGTGTTTCCATTTCCAAAGTGTAATTGCTCTGTTTTTCAAATGGTGAGGATACTCCCAGACTGGGAATCTTAATCCCCACATAACTGAGTACTTTGTCTTTTCTTGTAGCATATGCTTGATGTTTGCTATTTTCTTTATTAATTTATATTTATTTTTTTAACTTAACATGAACCATAGAAAACGTGTTTTCCAAATACAAATTGGCTGGCTGACCCCCACCCCCACCCTACCCCAACATTCACCAAAAATGATTCTAAGTCCTTCTGTTAAAACAGGTTATTAGAAACTAGGAGAAAATGTACTAATTTTTTATACATTAGATTTTAGTTTATTGATGGAATCTGATGTTCTGTAGGCTCGTTTTATAAATTCAGCTTTTAAATACAAGCAGAAAGTAAAGTGTAAACATACTACTGATACAGATTTCATACCTCAGGACATGTAATAATTTCTTTTCTTCATCCAGCTCATTTTAAAATGAGAGTAGTCAATAATACTCTTGTTTTTTATACCATTCAGATCACTGAATTAATAAAGCACGCATTTAGTACTTGAAAGCTGAAGTGTTCTTGCTAGAGCTGTTGCAGAGGACCCTAAAAATAGTACAACCCAAGTGCACTTTCTAATGTTTCTGGGCCCTGAAGGATCAAGATACGAAACAATTTTACTCTATGGACTGTTAACTCTAGGAGCCTTAATTTCTTTTTTCTTAGAGATTTGTCTAACTCTAATGCATCTTAGCAGGTATTCTGCCCTCCTAAATTTGAAGAGTGTTTTTTCCAAAATGGTACCTGCCTTCCATTTTATGACTTTTGAACTGGCAGTTGTCTATTTATCTTTATTTTTTTTTTCAAGTTAGTATGGTCTAACACTGTTAAATTCAAAGCCACATTATTCCCAATACAAGAATTAAAGTAATCAAAAGTTTGTTTTCTTTTTGGCTAGGCATTCATATTTTCTATTTGATTTTTGCAGAAACTTCAATAGCTACATTAGAAAGAGGCGCTTTTCCCCCTGGAACCTAAAGTTTTATTTAAGCTGTGTGACTAACTTATTTAGAGAGGATATAATTTAAAATAGGTGGTATTTAAGGTAGAATTTTAGTAAAACTACAGTCTGAACTCTGACTTCTTAAAAATAAAAAGAATTCTGATGTTATTTGTTAGAAAACCATTTTAATTTGTGCTCATTTAAGTTTCAAACTTATTTTTGGTAGTTATCTTAATAACAAAGGTACTAGAAATCTTTTTTCCAGTCTCATTAATTTTTGCATGAATATCATATGAATACGCTTTCATCCAAGAAGTTACCACATTTCTTGGTATTTTGCTAAAAACTACACATTAGATTTAGTGTCAGAATTTTAGGAGCTTCAGATATCATGTATGGAGATTTCTTAAGGCCTCAAATAATTGCTTTACTGCTTTTTTATATTGGTTAAAATTGTACATTTAAAATGTATGTTACTATTTTCTACAATAGTTTGTCTATTTTAAATAAATTAGTTGTTAAGAGTCTTCAGAGTTTGATGTTGTCTTTATGTCATATGTTCAGATATGCACCTGTGTATGCAATTTTCTACTCTCCCATCTATTTGGCTCTATAGACAGAAATAGCCAAATTTATTTATGCAGTTTTGGTCTCTTGTAGGTCAGGAATCTTATACATTAAACCTATACTATCTCTGGCCCCTTTGGGTTTTATGTCTTTCATGCAGTCAACCCTGCTTTAATCCCTAGCATCTCATCCCAAGAACTGTGCCTGAGCAGCACACATTTTCAGATCTTTCCAACTGAAAAATATCTGGAAGGGGGGGAGGTCCCAGTCCCCCAGGGACCCCACTGGGAGAATCCCCCAAATAAAACAAAAACCCTAGGCTGGAGCTATAGTATAGTTGCAGTGGTCCTCAAACTATGGCCCACAAGCCACATATTGTATTTTTTTTTTTTTTTTTTTTTTTTTGGTGTTTGGGCCACACCCGGCCGATGCTCAGGAGTTAAACCTGGCTGTCTGCTCAGAAATAGCTCCTGGCAGGCACAAGGGGCCATATGGGACACCGGGATTCGAAGCAACCACCTTTGGTCCTGGATCGGCTGCTTGCAAGGCAAATGCCTCTGTGCTATCTCTCCGTACATATTGTATTTGATGAACAAAGACAAAAGAATTTTCTTGACCCAATGATCATGAAAAGGAGGTAACTACAAATTGCAGTCTGTATTTTTCAGGTTCTAGCTAAGAATAGCAAGGTTTACTTTCAAAAAGAAAAAAAATGCATTAAATATCTTCACAAACCTCTCAGTAGATGGGGACACTTTGATTTCTGTAAAGTCTTTAATTTTTCAGTGTAAGTTGGGTATAATTATAGGTAAAGCACTAAAGTACTGAACTTCCTTATGTGAGAAAGAGAAGAAACAAATGTAAGGATGGACTATATGAACTTGTGTAAAAGGATTCCTTAATTACTGATTTTGTGTCATAAAAATGCACCTATTCTCTCATATATCCTTAACAGAATTTCAGGGTAAAGTGGTGCTCTACATTCCTCACATAGAAATATTCTTTACATGGGATTGTTGGTGTCAAGCCTATCCTCAAAGACTAGAGAGGGCATGTTTCCTTCAGGGTAATGTCTCCAGGGAATTCATTCAGCCTGGCCTAAAACGTGCTCTTACTATTATGGAGGTCCAGGTTATAAGGGCTAAACCAGTGATTCTCATTCTTGGGCTAAACAAAATTATTGTAAATATTTAGGGGCCTGCATGCATGTAGCCATCTCTGGTTTTATTCCCCTACTCTATATATGGTCCTCCAAACCCTGCAATGAACCTTTTATCTATTCAACCTTTTTTAATTTTTCTCTATGAAGTATGGTTCATCACCCATGATGAATTAGGTAAGGGGTTGCATATTTTCATCCCTGAATAAATTGACTCCTTCCTATTTGAGTGTTCCAGTTTTTACGTGAAAGGAGCCATAAAAGAAAAAGGCAAAGAACTGTCAAATAGGCAAGAAAGAGGAAGAGAAGACTTTGCAAGACACTATTAATATTTAGTGTGAATGAAAAATTATATGAAGGCTTTGTTAAAAAAAAAAGTCTAGCTTAGTAAGGTAAGGAAGTTGGCCAACTGCAGAATTTATAGCAATAACTACTACCGAGGACTGTTTGTTCTCTGCTAGACAAAACAGTAAATGAAAACAAACATGGATTACTTTTAAAATAACAACTCAGACTAGATAGTTCCAAAGATTGGTTTCCCTATTTAGATTTAGTGGTATACCCCAAGGAAAGCACAGTACAGAAAACACAATACAAAAATCCCCTCTGCACTCCTATGCTCATCAAAGCACTATTTACAATAGCTAGAATCTGGAAACAGGTCAAATGCCTGAGAACAGATGAGTGGCTAAAGAAACTATGATACATTTACACAATGGAAAACTATGCATTTGTTAGGGAAAAAAATGAAGTCATGAAATTTGTTTATACATGGATAGATATGGAAAATATTATGTTGAGTGAAAAGTCGGAAATGAATAGACAGAATAATCTCCCTCATTTATGGGATATAAGAAAAATAAAAGATAGTGTGGTAATGATATCCGATGACAACAGAGAGAAGGGCCAGGAAGACAGTACATGGTAAGAATCTTGCCACAAATAGTGGAGCAGTGCAGTTAGGGCAGAGAAGGGACCTCAATGACAATGATAGTTGGAACTGATCACTTAGGACAATAACTGGATGTTGGATGGAGAGAAAGTGATACGCACTATACCCCTTCATTAACAAATGTGCAAACCACAGTGTCTAAAAAAGGGGGGGGAGGAGGAGAGAGAGAAGCAAAATGTTTGCCTCCAAGGCAGGCAAAGGGGAAGATGGGAGAGAAATCGGAAACTGGTGATAGGAAATGTTCATGAGTGAAGAGTGGTGTACATTTTAATACTGAAACTCAATCATGAACAACTTTGGAATCACTGTGTTAAATAAAATAACTAGTGGTATGCAAGCAATTTTGATTCTCAAGATATACAAAAAGAAGTTACTTCAAAAACAACTTCAACAAAATACAGACAATAATATGAATAATATCTGCAAACAAGCATTTATTATCAAATATTAAATTTAGTATTAGAACAAGATTTCTAATTTTAAAAGAGGTTTCCTTACATAATAACATTGTGAAATATAGATTAGAAGACTAAAGCTATTTTTATGTTCCAGTTTCTCACTTGCAGTTAAAGTAAAAATTGATATCATTCTCATATTTACATGAAATGTAAATATTATTTCATCTTAAGCTAGTACTTTAGGTCATACTATACTTTGTTTTATGAAGACAAAGTCAACAACCAAAAATTACTGATTTTTTGGTTTTGGGGCCACACCCAGAAGTACTCAGAGTTTACTCCTGACTCTGCACTTAGGGATCATCACTCCTGGAGGGCTTAGGGGACTATATGGGGTACCAGGAATTGAATCTGGGTCACCCACATACGAAGGCAAATGCCTTACCCATTATACTATCATTCTGGCCCACAGCCACTTTTTAAGGTGGCAAATCTCTCAACACAAGAGCAAATAATGCTATATACTCATATAAGGTAGAAGAGCCCAGAAATAACATTCATTCCAAAATAGTACTTCATACTCAATAATCCCCTTGTGAAAATTAATGACTCTAAGTAAGTGGAAAATTTAAATTACCCTTTGGCTTTTATGACAATTAACAACCAAGGCCTTTATGAAGTCAAATAATGGTCTGAATTTTAGCCACTGTCTCTCAGAACAATGTATCAGAAAGAATATACACCTCAGTTGTTAAAGGCTGTTTTAATTGTTTTTGTGGTAATTTACTCCATTTAATATTTCACAAATAAAGCTGTTCCCAGGGAATACAGAAAATGGAGTACAGCATTTTCTGTCAGCTAACCATGTGCTACAGCTTATTGAATAGTGGAACACTTGACCAGAAGAGCATTATACTTACATCATTGACCAAAATGTCCAATTTAAGTGATTTAAGAGAAGAAACAATAAATATAAGACATAGTATTTTTTCCACCTTGAGTTTTGTCATGTCTGATAACAGCATTTAATACCTTCTAAGTAAAGGATGTTAGCAGGTGGACTGACTACCATCCTCTTGATATTTATGGAACATGAGTTTGTAGCCAAACAATAGATAATCACAGATATTAATTAGGAGAATTTATTCTCTGGCTCTTGCAAGGAAAATGCCTTCCTATAGGTAAGGATCAATTTTTGAATGCTCCAACTCTGCTTGCTTTACTGATAAAGTTCTTCAGGAGATCATGGTCCATTTCGGCAAAGCCTGATGTTTGTGTTACTACAGTCAAATGGTTTATGCAAAACCTGAAGCAGAATTCTTCTAAGTCCTAGGAAAACAACAAAAATGTTTGAATAAATTTGTATTTCTCCAATGTGATGAAATACAGCATGAAAATTCTTAAAACATGATAAGGATAAAGAATTTATTGATCAATACATAGAAATAGTAATAACTTTTAATAAAATTATTTTGCTTATTTGAAGCTATGCTTGTAAAATTATAAATAATAAACATCCAAATCCCTCCACATTAACTAAGGCAAAGAATCTGGTTATGATTAACTGGCAGTGTTTGAGGATTTTTCCTGATAGGTCTTGGGCAGCCATGTTGGTGTTAGGGATTGAACCCCAGGGCTCACACTTAAAAAGCATATTTTCTAGACCTTTGAGCTCTCTCTCTCTCTCTCTCTCTCTCTCTCTCTCTCTCTATTTCTGATTCTTTACCTTTTTCTAGTTATACTATTTTTACTCATTCAAGTTTCAGGTTTTGTTAAAAGGATAGTCATATATTTCCCTAGGGGCTTTAAATACTTCTACCTGCAGTTTACGAAGAGAGGGTAAGCCATATAAAAGATATATATATATATATATATAAGATATATATATATATATATATAAGCCATATAAAAGATGTTGCCAAAAAAAATCTCTGAAGTTATAAACAGACAACTGTTTTCTTTTTTTTCCTTTACAAAGCTGGATTTTTATCACACTAGTCACATCTTCATTACTCTTTAACTAGCAAAGTGCTTTGACTAAATAATGATTTTCCACTGTCTAGAGCAACTCCATAGATTGGTTATTTCTGGCTAACTACAATGCATTTGGGGCCAGAGAAAAATATTCTTCTGGATTAGATCTGTAAATTTGAGAAATAGAATGAAATGGCTGAACATCTTCCCTACCTTATTTCCCCAAGAAATTGAACTAGAGTGAGAGCAGCCTGCAGAATCAAACAGCCCTTGGATTCTGCTATCTCTTGGCTCAGAAGAACAACATATTGCTAGGTGATGGCCAGTCTCAATTCCTGTCTATGAAGCTGAAGTAATTTCTTAAATAAATAACTCAAAAGGGGCTAGGGACATAGACAACTTAGTGGCCAAGGATACACAGGAACCTGAGTTAAAACCCCAACACCTTATGTTTCCCTGAACATTGTGACATCTAGCCTTGGTGATTCCCAAGCACTACTCAGTGGCTCTGGTGGCAACTGGTGCCACAGGGTCTGAACAGCTCCACTTGCTTGGCCAGTTATCACCAGAATGGCCTTCTGGATACTGATAACTGATTTGGAGACTCCCAGATAAAAACAAGATAATCTTTAAGTAATTATGCATGCATATTGTAAACCCTAATCTTTCTTCTTTAGGCACATTTATTATAGCAAATGCTTAAATTGAAAATAAGTAAAAATTAGAATATGGATAGTGGTTGCCTAAACAACAACAACAACAACAAAAACCACTACAGTTCATGTCCTCAGGCCACAAACTTTGAAGTCATCTACTCCTGTGATGCTTGGGGGTCACTAGGGCCACATCCAGTGGTTCGAGGTAATGAATTCAGGGTCTGGCAAGTGCTGATAAGCTCCTAAATAATGATCTGTTTGATTTTTCATCCAACAACTATGTCATCAGAAAAAAAATTCCTCTATTCCACCTTATATTCCAACTTCACTTTTCATCATTTTCTCTGCTAACTGCCTGGATGGATCCTCTCCATCCTGGTGAGAATAGCCTAACCAACCACCTCTCTCGCCTTCATGGTCTTCTCAGCACTGCAATTTTTTTCCAAATGCAGATCATGTGTGCTCATCTCCAAAGTCTCCAATGACTCATAAGGATGGATTAGAATTTAGATCTCTTAAGTTTGCGTGTTACTTTCTTCTGGTCCTGTTTCATAGATATGCCCATCCTTACCCATTTTCCTACAACTCCTGCCTCCTCCATTCTTACATCATCAGATAGCTGGGCCTATTGCTTATATCTTGCCCTAAGTTCTCCCAACACATGATTTCAGAGCTTCTTCCAAACCATTCAACTTTTTGTCCAATCTCCTCTTGTGATATCTCCTCCTGGACCTTTATTTAAATTTTTATCCTCAGCCTCATGTTCCTACTTTGTTTTCCATTTATCACCATTCCATTTATCATCTCATATACTTTTGATATCTATTATTTATTGTATTAATCGATTTATTGCCTACTGCTATAGCCTGAGTGCCAAGTGCAGTGCCAATTATACAAAAATCAGTCAGTGAATATTTGTTCAATCAGTTAATAAGCTGCTAAGTTTAAAATGAGGGAGATAATAGTAATAGGAATTTTTTTGAGTTGGATTTTTTTTTTAATTATGAGAACAATGATGCAAAGAGGACAAGGTATAGTTACAGTGAAAGGACAATCGCCCATAAACAGAGTTCTCAGAAGAAATCCCCTTGCTGGCGCCTAAATATTGAACTTACAGTCAAAGAACATTAAGAAAAATAAGGCAGAACCCATGTACAATTACTTTGTCCACAAGTCCCCAGATTGTAGTACATTATAACATTTCTTAGCAGTACACAAAGCAACCTAAAGCCATGAGATTTATGTGACTCCTTAAAAATTGAAGACATAGTTTTTTTTTTTATATTTTCATGCACATACATATTAGTTTAAGTTAACATCAAAAGTTTAAGAGGTTTTTTTTTAAGGGTTAGTCAAAAGGGCACAGTAAAAACGGTGTTAGAGTGGCAAATATTGTTTGCATAGGCCCACCAAAATATGGGGGACATGGAAAGGAAAAGCCTTGGTCTAAATACAAGGAGATCCCTACCCCTGAAGTTTCCTGGCATAACACCAACTCTAGGCTCCAGGCAAACTAGTTTATTCAATTCATGTCATTGTCTGTAGTGCCAATACAGTTTTATTTTTCACGCAGTCCTATTGTTGGCATCAGGTTTCTGTATTAAAGATCCTTGAATCTGCACATCCTACATTGAAGTCAGGCTGGTGTGGAGTATCCTCTAGTTTCACCTCACAATTAAGGGCAATACAGAAAGAATTTTTATTCAATACCACATTGCATTAATCTTTGTATTTTACTGGTTTGTGTTAGTTTTTCTGAGCTTCAATATCCTCATTTACAAGGAACTACTACTAATACATATGTCTTGTTAGGTTCTTTGAGAACTAAGCACTATATAATCTATACTTCAAGTAATCACTGTCTCTTGCTGATTATGCATTTAAGTGGTAGTCTAGGTGAGAAATAATTTTATTGTACAATTTCCAAAAATTTCCTCAGTTTTTGTTAATTTAGTTTTCTATGGGTACACGCAAAGCACTGTAATATGTCTACGTAAAATGTAGGCTGTGTTATATTTTATTATATTAGGTTAAAACTATGCCAATTATTTTTCTTATAATATTCGCTCTGATATACCCTGATGTAAAGGGGTTCCTTAAACATTTGGGGTGGAGAGCTATACCTTGTGGTAGTCAAGGTTTACTCCTGGTAGTGCTCAGGGAACCCATATGTGGTTCTGGGGATCAAATGGGGATTGGCTCTGTGTAAAGCCAATATCTTACCCCTTGTACTATCTCTCCAGTTCTGTCATTAAATATTTTAATGAGTACCTACTGTATGGCATTATCCCTGAAACCAGGGATTTAACTGTGAATGAAAAAAATTCCTCAAGGAATTGAAGGAAGGTAAAATACAAATAATTCATATCAATAGGGAATGTGGAAAAGTCAGCTATATAGCCTATATACAGATGGAAACACTGTGGCCCACTGTATCATATGGGGTAACCCACCTGTACCTAATACTATCATCAAGACAATTCTCCCAAAGGCAGATTTTGGTTGTCATGAAGCTTTCAGCATACTCTATATGCCTGGTGTCAAATTCCTTTGATGAAAAACAAACATTCACTTCACTAAACTTTTTAATGTGTGTCCAGGTTGATCAGGTTGTTTTCCTGCGGTTTTAATTTTACTGTTAAGCAGAAAAGTAGAATATTCAAAGTTACATACATAATGTAATGGAGAAAAAGAAGGAACTATATGGAAATGTTAATGTTCTCAGGATGATGAGTCATTTCCTTTCTTATGCTTTCTGTTGTTTCCAAATTTTCTTTAATAGACATATTATTTATATAAGCTGAAGAGAAGCTGTAACTTTTTTTTTTCCTGCTACCACTGGAAGGTCCCTGTTTTTTAACCAAAGGAGAGGATATCCTTACATCAAGAGGAAACTGACTCTAAGAAGTATAGCCTGTTTCCTAAAGATTTAGCTCTTAGGACAGCTTTTCTTTCCTTTATAGCAAAACAATACATGGTCACTGTAGATAGTTTAGGAAAAACAAAACACGGAAATAAAAGCCTGTCTTTTTTTTTTCTGTTAAAATACAGAAATAAAACCACAATATTTATTTCTCTTTCTGCCTTTTTCTAAGTATTTTGTTCATTTAATAGTTTAAATGCATTTAAATTATTTTAAATGTAATGAAGGTTAGTCTTTTTTTAAATTAAGCTATTTTTACTTATAAAAAGTAAAAGCTAGATCATAGTTTTATAATTAGTAATATTTCTTGCTTATACATATAATTACACTATGTTGACCTGTAGTTTAAAATGATCTATTGTTCATGTTGAATTTTCCTACCTGTAAAAATAAATTGTTGCAGAAAACATGGTTTCCTAAGAGAAATGCCTATAATTTTTTTAAAATGCATCTTCAGAGCCAAGGGAATAGCTCAAAGGGCTGGAGCACATGCTCTGCATTTAGAGGTCCTAGGTTAAGTTCCTTGCACTCCATGTCCCCAAGCATTTCTCTTGTGGCCCTGCTAGCCCCCAGGATTCCCCTGCAAGCTTCCTAACGTGATATGCATGATACGCTTTCAGTAACAATATAGCAAACCACAGTGCCTAAAGGAAAAAAGATGGAGAAACAGGGAAGAAAAGTGTCTGCCATAGAGACAGGCAGGGTGTTTAGCAGGAGAGGAGGTGAGCCCAGAAAGGAAACTGGGGACACTGATGGCAAAAAATGAACACTGGTGAAGGGATGGGTGTTGGAACATTGTATGACTGAAACTCAACCATCAACAACTTTCTATTTCACAGTAATTCAATATTTAACAAAGAAGCACTGTATTGCCAACCCCAAGCATTAAACCTCAGATTTTGGCCTGGTAGAGCCAGGCCAAAAATCTTTGGGAATAACCCCAAGCCCCTGCGCACTGCTTGGGACATCCCACAAATTTGCATGATAAAGCTTTTAATAATTATGATACCAGAATGAGCCCCAGAAGTATAGCAGTTTTCACTCTCGTTAGCTGTTTAAGATAACACCATAATTCTGAATTTAAATTATATTTATATATATATATATATATATATATATATAATCAACTTGTGGTGAGATTAATTCAAGTACCCATATATAAGATATCCCTTAAAATATTAGCTTCCTATAAAAACAAAAACTAAAATACAATTTTATAAATATAAAATATAATTTGAAAGGTGAAAAATCATACTTTGCTTGCACTATATTTTATTTGTTCACCAATCCATTTGGCTCTGGTTCTTTTTTTCAAAAGATTTATTTTTAGTACAATAACTATGGTAAAAATGCCTCATTACTTTCCAATTTTCTCTGCTGCATTTTTTGTATAAATTTTTTTTTATCTTTTTTGCTATCAGAATATTATTTTCTATGGATTTGGATTTGAGGTCTACCCTAATATTTGAAGAAAATATTCACTTACATTTTTGATTTGTTTTTGGGTCACACCTGGTGATGCTCAGGGGTTACTCCTGGCTATGTGCTCAGAAATCACTCCTGGCTTGGGGGACGAAACCAAGGTCTGTCATGCCTGGGTCAGCTGTGTGCAAGGCAAACACCGTACCTCTGCGCTATAGCTCCAGCCCCTCACTTACATTTTTTATAGCACTTTACTTTGCTTGTTTTAAAGTTTTGCCTAGCTGCTGGAGATATAGTACAGTGGGTAAGGCACTGTCTTGCACACACAAATCCTTGTTCATCCCTAAAACTTCACATAGTCCTCCAACCACCTCCAAGAGTGATTCCTGAGCACAGAGTCAGGAATAAGTACTGATCAATGCTATGAATGGCCCAAAAGTTAAATCCAAACATACTTGATTATATTTACATTATATACTACATAAGTTATATGTAATATACACATTATATACATGTATAATATACATATACATGTAATATGTATATATAGATCACACACACACACACACACACATCTTTACCTAGAGGTTACAACTTTCATTTCAGGTCTGAAGTAGATACCTAACTTTCCCCCAGAAAATCAGCTTGGTAGAAGAAGCCCCCCTCCTTTTTTTTACCTGAGCATCATATTTCACTGCAGCTGAGAGCAGAGCAATGGCATTCTCCTCACAGATTCCTTGCTTGATGGTTTGTTGGCAGAGCTTTTTCAAACGATTTTCTCTATAAAATGTAGCCAAATCCAATAATCCTAGTAGAAAGAAATGTTCATTAGAGGTAGTGATAGTAAACATCCTGATTTAAACTGACCTAACCTTTTAGCGATGTAAACATTATTCTGAATATAATTCTTCGTGAAGGGTTATACAAATAAATAAATATGACTTTCAATAAATGTAAGGCTTTTCCTAAGAATGTAGCTAACACATTGTCAGACTCTGAAAACAACCTAAGTACCTGAGAACAGGTGTGGTTAAGAAACTGATACCTGGGGCCGGGCGATGGCGCTAGAGGTAAGGTGCCTGCACTAGCCTTGGATGGACCGTGGTTCAATCCCCCGGTGTCCCATATGGTCCCCCAAGCCAGGAGCGACTTCTGAGCACATAGCCAAGAGTAACTCCTGAGCATCACCGGGTGTGGCCCAAATACCAAAAAAAAAAAAAAAAAAAAGAAACTGATACCTGGGCCCCGAGAGATAGCGGCGTTTGCCTTGCAAGTAGCCGATCCAGAATCAAAGGTGGTTGGTTCGAATCTCGGTGTCCCATATGGTCCCCCGTGCCTGCCAGGTGCTATTTCTGAGCAGACAGCCAGGAGTAACCCCTGAGCACCGCTGGGTATGGCCCAAAAACAAACAAACAAACAAACAAAAAACAAAAAACAACAACAACAAAAAAAGAAACTGATACCTCTCTACACAATGGAATACTATGCAGCTGTTAGGAAAAAAATGAAATAATGAAATCTGCTTATACACGGATGAATATGGAGAGTATTATGCTGAGCTAAATGAGTCAGATGGAGAGGGAATTGTGGAATATAAAAAATATGATAATAATATTCTGTGACAATAGATACGAGGGCCAAGAGTACCCTCCTATAATAGGAAGCTTGCCACAAATAGAAGGGGAGTCGAGCAATATGAGCAGATAAGAGACCGTTATGACAATGCTAGTTGGAAATGATCCCTGTGGGCAAGAACTTGATGCTGACAAGAGATAAAGTGATACGTATAATACTACTTCAGTAACAATATTGCAAACCAGTGTCTAAAAGGAAAAAAAAAAGATATAGAGAGGGAGTATCCTAAAAGCAGGCAGGGTTGGGAGGGCAGGAAACGGGACATTGGTGGCAGGAAATGTACACTGGTGAAGGGTATTGTGCATTGTATAACTGAAACTCCATCATTACTATCTTTGTATCTATGGAAAAAAAAAGAAAAAAACCAAAACTGTATTAGGAACAACCTTGTCACCACAGTATTTAAATAAAGTTTTTTTTTTCAAAAAAAGAAATGTTGCTGAACTGAGTTACAATAGCTGCCGAAAAACAGAATGTCTATAATAGTTTTATTAGATATAATCTTCCTATTATCCTTGCTCCTGGATTACCAACATCCCCTGGGTCATTTCCACTGGCAAATGCTCTAGTAATGCCCATTGTTTTCAGAAAGAGCAACCTTTGTGGACACACTCCTATCACTCTATCCTACTTCTCATTAGGGAAAATTGCCTTGGGGTAAGCTGCCCCTATTTGATGCCTAGATTTTCTGACCTACCATTCTACCTTCTCAGCTCAGGCCATTTCGAAGAATTCCATGACTCATACATGTAATTGTCACTAATGGCTACCCACAGTGCTTAAATCAAGGTCTGTTTATATTCAGTTTCATCTTACTCAACATTTATACATAATTTGTTGTTCTTAACCACAAAATTCCCTGCTTGGAATACTCTTGCTTATATTTTTCTTCTTTATTAAGTTAGTACTGTTTGCTGAACCATTTTTCCTGATTGCCAAATATGTGAAAATCCAATAGTTCAATACATAGGTACCACTTTAATCATTTCACTAAGCAATATGCAGCCCCCACTGTTATAGACACCATCTGTAGAATCTGGTGATTCCTATTATATTATCTGTCTCCTACACTCAATTCAATATAGAGTGATAGTCGTATGAAGATTAATTTTAACTTATCCTACTTCATGGATGATATGAAGTATTTCTATCAAGAATAGCTATATCAGTGGACATTTAAAATACCCTTCTCAGGGATATAAGATCTGCTATTTA
Organism: Suncus etruscus; assembly: GCF_024139225.1. Taxonomy (NCBI): domain Eukaryota; kingdom Metazoa; phylum Chordata; class Mammalia; order Eulipotyphla; family Soricidae; genus Suncus; species Suncus etruscus. The sequence goes on from NC_064855.1 coordinate 60,434,186, forward strand.
AATCTTTGTAACCAGATTTTTGATTAAAGAATGCTAGGAATGACTCATCATTGGTCGATGAGTGGTGTGTGAGATACAGGGCTTGTTCAAAAAATACTGTGAGGTACTTTCTACATGCACATATGTGCTTAGTAGCCCTACATCCCTGAAAAGGTCCATTCATTAAGACAGCATTCAGAACTTACCTGTAAAAATCAAAAGGTTATTTGAATCCTGCTATTATAAAACTATTACATCCACTTCAAGCTAACTTTTCATACAGAGGAACTTTGACCCAAAGGGACTGAGAGCAATTTAGATCATTAACTTTTAGTAAGTTTAGTATGTGACACAATTTTGTATGCAATAGAATAGAAAGCACTGATGAGGTCCTATGATCAATGATGAAGTGTATATAGTATTGTTTTGTTTTGTTTTTTGGGTCACACCCGGCACCACTCAGGGGTTACTCCTACCTAGCTCTATGCTCAGAAATCGCCCCTGCAGGCACAGGGGATCATATGGGATGCCGAAATTCGAACCACTGTGCATGAAAGGCAAACACCTTACCTCCATGCTATCTCTCCAGCCCCCGTATATAGTATTCTTTAGGCTAATCAACACATTCGGTAACACAGATTTAAAAACAGTTCTGATATCCCTGAAAAGGGTATTTTGTGTGTAAAAAAAATGGAAAGCATAGTCATGCTTTCACTATCATGAAAAACTAGCAGAGTTATAAAGGAAAGAAAGGCCTTAAAGACCCTGGAGGCAAGGGACTTCAGAAGTCTTGAGAATTGAGAATGGCTCAACTCATCAGTTCTCTCAATTGCCAAGTTGGTATCAATGGGCCCCCACACTCCCAATCTCCAGCCTGACAAGACTGGGCACTCACATTTGTGTAGTCTCATATGTGCTGCCCTAAGAAAAGGTCTGACCTGAGTTCCTATTCAAAAGGGCAAGCTCTGTTCCTCCTCTGGGCATCCCTTTCACTACAGGGTTGTGAGCAGCCAAGTACCCACTCTTGGATCACACTTTGGTATCCTGAGACCATGGTTTCCTGAGGCCATGCATGGGATTTCTTCTCCAGATCACACTAGCAACGTCAGAGTCCCAGCAGGTGGTTTGGGTTGGGATAGATAGGACACACAGGTGGGGTTGCTCACACTGTGGCAACACAAAGTTCAGCAGCAATGATGAGCAAGAAAATAAGGCAGGATGCAAACTTGAAGCCTTGTTTGCCACCACAGAGTTCAAGGAGCCTTACAGTTCTAAATTCCAATGAAAATTCAAACCTGGCTTTTTTTTTGAGGGTGGGGGAGGGAGGGTTACACTTGGCAGCGATCAGGGGTTACTCCTGGCTCTACACTCAGAAATCGCTCCTGGCAGGCTCGGGGGAACCATATGGGATGCTGGGATTTGAACCACTGTCCTTCTGCAGGAAAAAGCAAATGCCTTACCTCCATGTAATCTCTCCAGCCCCGAAACCTGGCTTTTTACTTCATAGTGAAAGAATATTTTACAAGGCTTGAGTATTGATCACATTTTTTCTAGTATATTGCCAGTATCAATATATTTTTAAATTTTTATTTTATTAATTGATTGGTTTTTGGGCCACACCAAGTGGCTTTCAGAGGTTACTCCTGGCTCTGCACTCAGAAATCACCCCCTGGCAAGCTGGGGGACCATATGGGATGCCAGGAATCAAACTGGGTCCCTCCCAGGTTGGACACATGCAAGGCAAATGCCCTACCACTGGGCTATCTCTCCAGCCTCATGCCAGTATCACTATTTACTTGAATATACTTACATGTTGACAAATAACTTTTTTTTTTTTGGGTTTTTGGGCCACACCCGGCAGTGCTCAGGGGTTACTCCTGGCTGTCTGCTCAGAAATAGCTCCTGGCAGGCACGGGGAACCATGTGGGACACCGGGATTCGAACCAACCACCTTTGGTCCTGGATCGGCTGCTTGCAAGGCAAACGCCGCTGTGCTATCTCTCCGGGCCCGACAAATAACTTTTAAAATAACATTTATAAATCATTTGAGATTGCCCAGGAACCTACAAGTGTTAGGAGCAGGCAAATTAAATGCTATACTAATAAGGAAAATGCCAGTAAGCAGCCCAGACTCCTTTGGCATTTAATACTTTTTAACTTACCAAAACATGTTGCTCCCCATTTTTGTTATTTTTGTAAATTATACTTCCATTAACCCAGGTATTTGGGCCAAATACCTGAGTCAGACATCCTGACCCTCACATACAGTATCCTAACCCATCTTTAAAATATATCAAGTATCCAATCTCCTTATAACACCTCCACTCCTCATCACCCTAACCCAGGGCACCATCACATTACACTTGAATATAATTACTGATGTTTAAAAACTAATCACCTCAACTAGAATCTGCTAGTTGCCTCAACTCTATTCCCTCCCTTACTTTATTGAAAAAATTCACCGCTCCAAAACCTTGGCTAAAACAAATTACAAATGTCTTTTTTGTTTGAATTGGGGCCAAATTCGGGGCTTATTCCTGGCTCTGCATTCAGGGATCACTCATGATGGGCTTGGGGGACCACATGGGGTTTTGCTGATCAAACCTGGATGGGTCCCATGCAATACAAGCACTTAACTACCTGTACTATCACTCCAGTCCCCTTTTTTCCACTTTCTATGCATTCAGTTTGGTTGTGGCCTTGATCAATTATGGTCCATGATTTCCTATAAGAGGAACTGGCAAAGACCCTTTTACCTCCATCCTTTCTCTGAGTGCTGGGGATCAAATCCAGCTCTTCCCACAAGAAAGCCATGTGCTCTCACTGGGCTTTCTTAACAGGTAAAGAGGCACTGTTTCTCTTTGTTCAAGCTACTAACAATGAAAACAAAAAACACTGAGTAGTCTGTGAGGCACAGAATAAAACATAGACTGAACCCTTTCTTAACAGACCCTAGGATTTGATTCTGTCCTTCATCACTGTTCATTTCTCCATCCTACCATCTGTAATACAAATGTACTTGTGGATCATCAGCAGGAAACATATGCTGGGATATGCTGCATATGTCTATCTGAAAGAAGTCACTTTGCTTAAACTCTTTAAGCATTCTTTTTTTCTTAGAATGAAAGCAAATTCTAAAGAATACAACTTTGGCCTTATGCTTCAATAGATTTCTATCACACTAAGAATAAACTCCCTAGGGATGTGTCTCAGTGGCAGAGCTCATGTCCTCTGAGAGTGGAGTCCTGGATTCAATCTCTGGCATCACAAGACAAAGACTTGAACCCTTCACCATGGTGTATTCTGCATAATCTCGCGCCAATTCTGACCTCAATTTCTACCATCATCAATTCTGCAGGCTCCACTTGAATTACCCTGTCAACATCCTCTTGCTTAGCATGCTAAATCTGTTCCTGCCCTCAAACATTCCACTTCCTGTTTTGTGGTTCAGAGGCACTTCCTTGGGTATCTGCATGGTTTGTCCTTCGTGCTACCTAATGCACTTTTTTTGCTTTTTAGCTGTTGCTTTTTAATTTAAAGGGTGAATACCTGGGAAATACTCTTAAGGCACTTCCTGACCCTCCATATATGTATGTGTTTGGGGTTGAGATCCACTACAAGCTGTACAGAGCCAGGGCCACCTCTGTGTAGTTAGTCACAGAGAGCTGTGGCACAGGCCTGGACACTAAAACCATGTCAGAGAAAAGGAAGAAAAACTGTAGAACCTCAGAAAATCATATTTGAGCTAAAGTTAATGCTTAACAGGGAGCAGTGTTACTGGAATTAAATAATTTAAATGAATGTTTCATTTGAAAACTGGGATAGGGCTTAAACTCTTTACTTCTTTACAGAAATCATTATACAGCTGGTTAATGCTCCAGATTAAAATTCAGTCTGCTTTTTATTCTGTGCCTCCTAGACTTCTCAGTGGTTTTTTCATTGTTTCAATTTTATTTTTATTTTGTTTGTTTGTTTTCTTTCATTGTTTCAAGAGAAGCAGTGCCTCTTTACCTTCAGAATAGAATGAATTCGTGGTTTGTCCCAAAACCAGGAAAAAGAGAAATTCATCATTAAGAAGACCAGCAGAGCAAACCTCTATAGGGCAGCCAGTGTGGGAGTTTGTAAGTCACTGATGATATGTGTAGAGGAAAAAAAGCTCCTGCAGCACAGATGTAATGCTCTGACACTTCATCCTTCTTATTCTATCTAATCTTTGTATTAAAAGGTAACAAGGGAAATGAGTTTGGGTTCAACACACAAATGGAAACCATGGGGATGATTGGCACAGTGACTTCATTTAGGTTCCTCAGAAACCACTATTCCATGCACCCAGCATTCTGCTTTACACTTTCTGGTGGTCATTACCTACTGCCTCCTCAGGAGAAAGACTGATGTTGTCTGTGTACAGGTATTCTAGGAAGGCTCGGTAAACAGGATATGAAAATTCACTCATTTCTACAATATCATCCTCAATGTCTTCCAAAGAGGAACGAAAATGCTCACATCTGAAGAAAGAGAAAAAGTAAGTCAGGTCTTAGCTCCTGAAAAAAGCACCAAGTCTCTCTTATACAGTGTAAAAGGGAAGAAAAAAAACAAACAATGGTAAAAGTACAATGGGCCACTGTTCTGGATTCTCCCCAGGATGCCCTTACCTGGTTCCTCACTTCTGCTTTTAGTCAGTGGGATTAATTTCTCTGACAAGAGTTCCTGCATGCCAGATCCAGTGGTTTAGTTGCCTTGGGACACTCTGACCTTCCCCTACCCCCCTCCCCCCAGGCATCCATCCCACACTACCTCCACTCAACAGAAAGTAGAGAAATGTGATGGGCATATTTTTTCAAATTCCTGAGTCAAATTTTTGTTTTGAAGGGATTAGTCACACCAGTGGTGCTCAGGGGTAATTCTTGGTTCTGTGCTCAGGGGTGATCCATGGTCATACTGAGCAAATTATATGCAGTGCTTGGTGACTGAACTGAGGCCAAAGAAAATGCCTTAACCCCTGTACTATCTTTCTGGCTCCTTGTGTAATATTTTTTCACTCCTCCTCATTATGGGATTAAATGGTATCTAGCCACACCTCCTACAAATTCTAAGTGGAAATCGTAATCTCAGAATGTAAAAGCATTTGGAGACAGTCTCTTCATAGAGGTTATCATGTTAAAATAAAGTCATTGGAGTGAGATCTATTCCAATTCCAATATGGAGAATGGGGTTTGGGGCCACATGGGACACTTATGCTCAGCTGACAAAGCTATGACTCTGGTCCTTAGAAAAAGAGACTGGGCTCTCCCTCTCTTTAGAAGCCTGCGTGTATTTTCTTTTTCTTCTTTCTGTCTTCTCTCTCCTCCTCTTTTCTCTTTCACTCCCTCCTTTAACATTGGTGCCTAAAGAAAACTATCTTACTTTGCAAATAAAGGGACTGTATACAATGTGCACATGGGAAGGAAGCCATCAGAACACTGGCATCATGTTGTCACATGCCAAGAACACCAAACACCTCAGCAGTCTCCAGAACCATGAGAGCAAACTTCTGTTGAAGCTACCAGTTAGCAGTATTATTAAAGAAGTCCTAGCACACTAATTCCAGCACAGACCCCTGCCCACCTTCCATTCTAGTGAAAGTTTGTGAATGACAAAGTCAAAGAAATGATGCACAACTATTCACAATAGCCAGAATCTGGAAATAATCCAAGTGCCAGAGAACAGATGAGTAGATAAAGAAACTACATCTACACAATGGATGGAATATAATGCAGCAATTAGGAAAATGAAGTTCTAAAATTTGCTTATAGATGGATGATAATGGAGAGTATTATGCTGAGCACAAAACTGTATTCATTTGTGAGATATAAAAATCATAGTATGGTAATAATACCCATAGATAATAGAGATGAGGGCCAGTGATAAGAAGCCTGCAATAGGAAGCATGCCATAAATAGCTGGGGAGTGCAATTAAGGGCAGAGAAGGTACCACTATGAGAATGATAGTTGAAAACAATCATTCTGGATAAGAACTGGGTGTTAAAGTCTTATGCCTGATACTCCTTCAGTAATAATTTTGAAAACCACAATGTCTAAAAGAGAAAAGAAAAATATTTGCTTCCAAAGGTAAGCAGGAGGGAGGGCAGGAAAGAAAACTGGGAACATTTGTGGTGGGAAATGTGCTGGACATGAAACTCAATCATGAAATTCAATCATATGACAGAAACTCAATCATGAGAAACTTGGTAACTATGAATAATAAAAATCAACTGTATTAGAAACAAGCTTGTGGGGCTAGAGTGGTGGTGCAAGGGGTACGGTTTCTGCCTTGCCAGCGCTAGCCTAGAATGGACCGGGTTCAATCCCCCAGCATCTCGTATGGTCCCCCAAGCCTGGAGCAATTTCTGAGTGCATAGCCAGGAGTAGCCCCTGAGCATCACCGGGTATGGCTCCAAAACAAAAAACAAAAACAAAAAGAAACAACCTTGTAAGCAATGTTTAAAGTAATTTAAAAACATTAAAAATTATAAAATTTTTAAAATGCTGCACAGACTGATCTTAGTAAGAGATGAACTTGAGAACAAAATGCCACAGTGCTCCCTAACAACTCTTGAGTACCCACTCTTCATCGACTCCTTGCTCCCATCCTCCTATCAAATAACCTTGAAACCCTTCTCAGTGCTGCCTGACTCAGTGAACCTGCAACACTAAATCATAATACTGAGAGAGAAGTCAGACACAAAGCATTTTGTATAATTCCATTTTTGTAAACTGAGAAGTACTAATGAACATTGATAACAGAAAGACAGTGACTGCCCCACAGATGAGTTCAAAGGAATGTTAATGGGTGGTAGGATTTCTGTTTCTTGATTTCAGAAAGTGATTTCATAGGAATAGAAATTTATCTAGTGCCTCAGATGTAGCAGGTTGTGGACTTTTGTAAGTCCACAGAAATTTTCTACCAGGCTTTGAAATAAATTTTCACTTAGTTCAAGGTATATCTATATCATTTATAATTATTATCATAAAATCATTACATAAGTTTATCTAAAATAATGACTTTTATTTCTGCCTTAGCAATCTGCACAGTCTGCACATTTCTATTTCTACCAATTGTTCTATAGGTATGAAAAAAAGCTAGCAACCACTGCATGAATACAGCTCATCACTCAAAATTATACATCAAATTTTATTTGTCTTCTTCCAAGAAAATCTTCTTCCCAGCCTTGATGATTGAGAAAAGTCTTATCTTCTCTTTTCTCAAGCAATGCAATTTCAGTATTTCCTAACTGATAAAGGAGAGTGACAATGATGACTTCTGTTTCTAGGCCAAGAAATTTACTCCACAATGTGTGCTAAACACAGAACATGCTCTTGTAGTACCCAATAAGCAGACAACTAGCCAAGTCTCTAAGGACTGCTAAAGATAATGGCGATTATAAGAAATAAATATTCCTTGTCCTCTTTTCTGATGCACAGCTGCTAATGTGTGCACTCTCCTACATGATGGGAATAACAAAATTATTCTCTGGTTATATAAATAAGGTGACTTTTGGACTCTGCTTAAGAATGTGGGTGGGCTGCTAAAAGGAGCAACCATGTGATTAAGGGGTGGGGATATTCAGGAAGTCTCCCCACCAGCTCCTGGAAAGATGAGAGTAGATGGAGGATGAATCAAACACTAATGGCCCATGAGTGTCCTTATGCAGTATTCATAAATATCCAAAAGGAGGATATTCAGAAAGTTTCTAGAGTGGTGGATACCAACACAGTCAGGTAGATTGTTCTTGTTCTTTGTGATATGTGCCAATCTGTGTGGCGTGAGTTGGTATCTCATCGTTTTGATTTGCATTGCCCTGATAATTAGTTATGTGGAGCACTTTTTCATGTATCTATTGGTCATTTGTATTTCTTCTTTGAGAAAGTGTCTGCTCATTTCTTCTTCTTTGTTGGGCTAAGATGTTTTTTTCTTGTTAAGTTCTGTCAGTACCTTGTATGTCTTAGATATTAGCCCCTTATCTGATGAGTATTGGGTGAATAGTTTCTCTCATTTTGTGGGTGGGTTTTGTATCCTAGGCACTATTTCCTTTGAGATGCAGAAGCTTCTCAGCTTAATATAGTCCCATCTGTTTATCTCTGCTTCCACTTGTTTGGAAGCTGTTTCCTCCTTGAAGATGCCTTTAGTCATGGAGTGATTTACCTATATGTTGTTCTATATACCTTATGGTTTCTAGTCTGATATCCAGGTCTTTAATCCATTTGCATCTGGCCTTTGTGCATGGTGTTAGATGGAGGTCTGAGTTTGATTTTTTTGCAAGTGGCTGAACAATTGTTCCAACACCACTTGTTGAAGAGGATTTCCTTGCTCCATTTTGCATTTCTTGCCCCTTTATAAAAGATTAATTGATTCTATGTCTGGAGAACATTCTCTGAATACTCAAGTCTATTCTACTGATCTGAAGGACTAATTTTATTTCAATACCATACTGTTTTAATGACTATAGCTTTGTAATACAATTTAAAGTTAGGAAAAGTGATGCCTCCTATATTACTTTTCCTAAGGGTTACTCTAACTATTCATAGGTGTTTATTGTTTCCAATGAATTTCAGGAGTGTTTGATCCACTTCTTTGAAGAATGTCATGGGTATCCTTAGAGGGACTGCATTAAATCTGTATAGTGCTTTCAGGAGTATTGACATTTTAATAATGTTAATCCTCCCAATCCATGAACAGGGCAAGTGTCTCCATTTCCTTGTGTCCTCTTTTATTTCTTGAAGCATGATTTTGAAGTTTTCTTTGTATAGGTCTTTCATGTCTTTAGTTAAGTTGACTCAAACATATTTGACTTTGTGTGACACTAATGTGAATGGGATTTTTTTTTAAATCTCCATGTCTTCTCTATTGGTGTACAAGAAGTCCATTGATTTTTGCATTTTAATTTTGTACCTGTACTTTGCTATATGAATTGTTGTATCTAGAAGCTTTTTGGTAGAGCCTTTAGGATTTTCTAAATATATTATCATGTCTGCAAACAGTAAGAGCTTGACTTCTTCCTTTCCTATCTGGATGCCCTTGTTATTTTTTTCTTGCCTGATCAATATGGCAAGAACTTCCAGCACTATGTTGAATAGGAAACCATTAGTGCTGGCAGGGATGTGGGGAGAAAGGAACTTTCATTCACTGCTGGTGGGAATGTCAGTTAGTCCAGCCTTTATGGAAAACAATATGGAGATTCCTAAAAACAAAAAACAAAAACAAAAAAAAAAACCTGGGAAATGAGATCCCGTATGATCCAGCTATGCCACTCCAAGATGCCCTTCAACAGATGAATGGCTAAAGAAACTGTGGTACAGATACACAATGGAATATTATGCAGCCATCAAGAGATGAAGTCATGAAATTTTCCTATACATGGATGCTCATGGTAACTATTAAGTGAAATAAATCAGAGGGAGAGACACACAGAATAGTCTCATTCATCTATGAGTTTTAAGAAAAATAAAAGACATTATTGTAATAATGCCCAGAGATGAGCACCAGAAGGACAAGCTCATGATATGAAGCTTACCACAAAGTGGTAAATGCAGTTTAAGAAATAACTGCACTAATAACTACCACGATAATGTTAATGAGTGATAGAAGTAGAATTCCTGTCTTGAATACAGGCGGGGGTGGAGGGAGGATAGGGGGCATTGTGGTGATAATGTTGCACTGGTGAATGGGGTGTTCTTTTTATAAATGAAACCCAACTACAATCATGTTTGTAATCAAGGTGTTTAAATATTGTTATTTAAAAAATGAAAAAGAAAAGAAAAGATTCAGGTAGAGTGGGTGCTGAGAGACCACAGAAACTTCATCTGGCTCTTCTCCAATAATTCTCCACTATTCTCCATTATTTACTAATCATCTGCCTTATCAAGCCAGGCACACATCAGTAAAATGACCAATATATTTTGGAATGCTGGGGATCAAACCCGAGTCATTTGCATGAGGGTAAGAGCCTTAATTTTGGGCTATTGCTCCAACCCCAATAGTGCTTTATTTCAATTCCCAAGACATATGATTCCTTACCTAATTTTGAGAAGAACTTTATGTGCATAAATATACTTTCCATCCACCAGAAATTTGAGGTCTGCAGTATTGGGGTTGTCAAATTCTCTCTTCAGGGATTCAGCCACTGTAAGGTGGTCATCAGGTTCTAAGAAAGTAAGACCCACATTTCTAGAGTTAACTAAAAAAATAAAAAAAATGCAGGCTAGAATATGGTAGTACTCTGTTGATACCCTTAAAAATACCAGCTCCCCAAAATAACTGACAAAATGTTTTTAAACTCCTCTAAATATGAATGTTCATCTCCTATGAACCTCCTATGAACCTCACACACTTCTGCTTGTAAATTTGGCAAAAAAAAAATAAATAAACTTAAAAAAAGCCATCTTAATAAATGAATTATTATTATTATTATTTTTTTTTTTTTTGGTTTTTGGGTTTTGGGCCACACCTGGCAATGCTCAGGGGTTACTCCTGGCTATCTGCTCAGAAATAGCTCCTGGCAGGCACGGGGGACCATAAGGGACACCGGGATTTGAACCAACCACGTTAGGTCCTGGATCGGCTGCTTGCAAGGCAAACACCGCTGTGCTATCTCTCTAGCCCCAATAAATGAATTTTTAATGTGTGAGCAAATATACTAGCTAAATATAGAAGATATAATTTTCTTATTTAAATCAGTAAGTGGTTATATGATATTTTAGTGTGTGGTGTTGATTTCTGATACTTTTAAAAATTTAATCAAATTAGGTTCAGGGTGATAGCTCAAAGAGCTGGAGTGCATGTCTGGCGTGCACAAAGCCCAAGTTAGATCTCTTGTATTGCAAGCACTCTGGCCTCCCCATACCAATAGGTGTAGCCCTGATGGCCCAAAAAGAATCACTTGTTGGGCCCTTGCATTGAACCTCAAGCCCACAAAGTTAGGCCTATTATAACCTGAAGTGGCCCCCCAGGTTCCAGATACTGCTGGGGGGGCCCACATTAAAATTTAAATTAAAAATTTAACTTCACTTAGCGAGGGGGTGGGTTGAGAGAAAGAGAGAGAGAGAGAATATAAAATAGTGTGCTTATCAAACCCTTACTAAGATAAAAACACCAGCGCTAATGGCCCAGCTTACAGGCTATAACCCCAGTGGCCAACTCACCCACGGAGAGGAGGCGCCAAGTGACACCAGGTGTGGCAAAGCAAGCAAACACATCATCTGTGCAGGAGAAGTGGGTGAGGTGAGGCAGGATCACGGACTGGCCCCGGCACTGGCCCCACATGTACACGTGCCCACCCTGGGTCTTGGCAGCAGAGGTATGGGTAGAGTGGCAGGCTGCAATTTCTATAATCCTAAATTCACAAAATATGAAATAGACAAAATAGATGAAAGGATTGATTTCCCCTTCCTTTAGTTAGTTTACGTAAGCCTGATTTATAAACCTAAATCCTAAAGGTAGGGGCCTCCAACAATAATTTACATAAGCTATATTTCAAGGAGGCTTACAACAAAGGAAGAGTAGTTTGTTTCAGTCTGTTTGAAACTAAAGAATAATTCAATACTCTCCAAAAGTTATTTAAAAAATTCCCACTGAAGTAGATAATAAAGACTTGGACTGATCTGACTCAAAGTTGACAAATATTTTCACAATTTCACCACTTACAGGGTTAAATGACGCTGCTAAGAGTCAGCACAATTCTCCCTGAAAAAAGTAAGTTCACAAGTTCTCACCAACCAGGCAATTGCATCTGAAGCTCAACAGAGCATTTCCTAGGATCTTCATGAGTTATATTAGAGAAGTAAATTCATGATTACCAAGCAGGAAGTTGTCACAAAACTTTTTACTAGAAAATTTGTTGTTGATTTACAAATAATTACCTTTCTCTATCAAAAGCTTCCAAACAGATTCAAAGATGGTAAACTATTTTATCCCAAATAAAGTTACTTTCTTACTTTTTTCTCAACAGGCAATGGACCAGCCTCCTTAGTGACTTAGGTTAGAACTTCAGAGTCATCTTTGACTTATCCTTTCTCACTACTCTCAACCACTACTTACTGACCATCTGCCTTACCAGATCAGGAATATATCATTATAAAGGAAAAAATGTAAAAGCCACATAGGTATATCTTATATCACCAAGGTATACCTTATACTACCTCTCCTCTGACTCAACTCACAGAATGTTAGCAAGTTAAATAGTCCTATGGAAATATCATCTTCATCAGTACTTTCAAACCTTCAGTGACTTCCCACAAGAAAAAATCCAAACATAGATAAAATCCTTCTGTAATTTGACCATTCCAGCCTGGTCCTATTCTATTTGGGAGTATAAAATTTGAACCAATCAGCCAGATTACAAGAGCCTGACAAGCTCGACTTCAATATCAAAGTCATTTCACAGATTTTACTAAGTACAATTTGTAGATAACTATATTGACTACTTAGGACACAACAACACAGAAAAACTGAGGATTGGACAAGACCCCATGGCACAAAGCTAGCAAGTGAAAAATGGATATATTCCTTCAATGCTCATTTAAAAGTAGTTAATTCCAAAACAAGGACATGAGGTGGTCATCATAAAACCTGGAGAATGAATGATGGCTTCCTTTAAAAGTTAACACCTCAGAGGCCGGAGTGATAGCACAGCGGTAAGGCAATTTTGCCTTGCATGAGCCAACAAAGAACGGACCCTGATTTGAATCCTGGCATCCTATAAGGTCCCCCGAGCCTGCCCTGAGCGACTTCTGAGTGTAGAGCCAGAAGTAAAACTCCTGAGGGCTGCCAGGTGTGACCCGAAAACCAGAAAGTTAACACATCATGTGCAGCCCAAGTAGTTTCACTGATTAGCTGGGCAGCTTTATTAAAGGAGAGCTTGTAGCTCTTGAAAACAAACCTTGAATTCTAGAAAAGTAATTATGCTTCCCATAGGAAAGCACCTAAAGCTTAAGCCTGCACCTGAACACTAGTCCTACACAGCTGTGGGACACTGGTAATGTGCCTTAGCCTCTCAGAATCAACTTTCAGGACATTACAAGGCTTATATGAGAGAGTTTTAATGAGAATTAAGTGATAAAATAATTAGTAACAGGCCAAGTGTTTGGTGTACAAAATGGTAATGTATTAGTGATTTATTAAAGTTATTAGTTCTACTATTAACATTTTTTTGCTTTTTGGGCGACACCCCAAAATTAATACATATTAACAATATTAACACATAGCTGGAACAAGTATGAAATTTGAGGGTGACACTCAGAAACTCCTGGCTATGCTCTCAGAAATCTCTCCTGGTTTGGAGGACCAATACTAACCATAACACATAACACAACATATGGCTGGGGGATCGAACCATGGTCTGCCCTAGGTTAGTGCATGCAAGGCAAACACCCCACCACTTTGCCACTACTCTGGCCCCTACTATTAACATTTTAAATGATAAAGTCTCCTTTATGTAGATATTAAAAATATATAACAATAAATTCAGATGAGTATGTCAGTTAATTGGCTCATATTTTGTATACAGAACTTTACAAAAGAATCTTGTCACAAGGAGAAAATACTTAATACTATTTGGCTTCTCAGTAAATTCTCAACAAACAAAAGAACATTGTGTAGAGGATAAAGAAATAGAAGATATATATATATTCAAAGAAAAGTTCATCTACTATGAACTTGAACTGGTGTATTAGCCAGGTAATGGACTGGGGATGTAGATGACTATATAGGCTGCTAATTATAAATTTTATAATTAATTTTTTATAATTTTTCTTTTTAAAAGATGATATTTAAAATTATCTTACATTATTTCAAATATTGTATATTCAAAAATGGTTTCCTCTGTGTGCTTAACAGCAGCTTAGGGAAGTATGAAGTTAGAACTCAAAATTTAGCTGAAAAGTTACATAACTGTGAAAGGTAAATAATTTTCAAATTGTTGATATGGCATCAATTATAATATCTCTAGAAAAAAGGAAAAATCAAAGAACTTCACAGGGAGTACACAGGGGCCACATTAGTTCAGAATTTATCAAAGTAGTATGAAAACCAAGTACTGGCAGAAAGAAATGCTAACACAAATATGTGGGCAGAGGGTGGAAACTGTCATATGGAAGAAGGTACAATATTAACACATAACTGGTACAAGTATGAAACTTGAGGAATAGAGTAATAAGATTTACTAGGAACAGTGGTGTCAGTCCTAATTCCAAGGTTGATGATTTTAGACTTGATCTGATGTGAGAGGTAAATGGAAAACAGCTCATACACAGGGCCATGAGCTAATGAAAATGGCATCCTGATAAAGACTAATTTCACAGCAGTGCACAAGATAGACTGAAAGAGAGAAATAAAACACTGGAAGGTGATTTGGAGCTAATGGATGTGCATCTCATGTGACCAAGAAAGAATCAGTGACCTTTTCTACCAATGCAGAAGAAGGAGAGTAGGCAAAAATGGTGCCAAGACTATGAATCTAAAAAAGAACAGTGTGCTAGTTGGAGCAAGGGTGAGATTGCAGGGCTGGTGTCATGGAGGGTGGCTGCTCAAAATACAGATATCTAAGCAGTTAATAAAATGGCCTTATATAGTTTAATCACTTTTGGTTAAAAAAAAAATATATATATATATCTGGTATTTCTCTGCAGGAAAGGGAAAGGGAAGTTGAAATAGTTCAACAATGTTTAGATAAAGATTACTTAGTATTCTTACAATCAAATGTATGAACATCCATAACTTGCTAGACAAGGGTTTTTTTGATTTCTTTGAACAATTTTTGATATTTAATTAAAATGAGTCTCCTTCTCCCAGAGGAGAAATATAACTGAACTACAATAATGTCCCTCAAAGCTAAACTAACTACTGTCAGAAAATTTAATTCTTACATTTACTCCTAAAAGATTTATTATTCACCTTCATAAGAAGGGAGCAGTCTTTTCAGGAACACTGCTGCCTAGCAAAGGGGTGGGTGGACAGAGCAAAAGTGTGAAGGTATAGAACCTGTGTGTACAAGTTGGGTCCCCTGAGTAGAGCCTTGTGAAGTTTCCCTGAAAAACAGAGCACTTCTCATAAACTGAACTAAAATTTACTGTCAGGAAGTCTGGCATATTTTACATTTTATAACTATTCTTTTTTTTGGGGGGTGGTGGTGGTTGTGCCACACCTGGTGATACTCAGAGGTTACTCCTGGCTCTGCTCTCAGAAATTGCTCCTGGCTTGGGGGAGCCATATAGGACGTCAGGGGATCGAACTGCAGTCCCCCTTAAGTCAGACGTGTGTAAGACAAACGCCCTACCACTGCACCACTGCTCCGGCCCCACATTTTGTAACTATTCTTAATGAAACAGTCTCATACATATTCTTTTTTCCTTTGGTTTTTGGGCCACACCCTGCAGCTCTCAGGAGTTACTCCTGGTCTGCAATCAGAAGTTAGTCATGGCAGGTTCACAAGGCAATATGGTATGCTAGGGATCATACCCATGTTGGCTATGTGCAAGGAAAACACCCTACCCACTGTGCTATCCTGCATATTCTTGATGAAAAGGTTTGTGTCATCTCAACAAGATGATCCACAACTGCAAAGCTCAACAATTACTTAGTAATAAAAAAAAAAGTGAGGGTGTTGGAGAGATAGTACAGTGGGTAGGGAGATTGCCTTGCATGTAGCTGTCCAGAGTTCAATCTCCAGCACTCCATATGATTCTCTGAGAATGCCAGGAGTGATTCCTAAGCATTGAGCCAGGAATAAACTCCTAAGCATATGTGGCTCAAAAAAAAAAAAAAAAAAGAAAAAAAAAAGAAAAGAAAGTAACAGAAAGTAAAATAGAAAACCATCAAGAGGGAAAGATTAACATGGGAGAGTATATAATAGAGAAAAAAATAGTACTTAAAAATAAAATATATACAGAACAGAAATTCTCAAATTGGTTTTGTATAAGAATAGTATATTACCAACTACCTCAATAAATCATAAAATTTGCAAAAATTCAAGGTAAGGTCAGTTTCAAATCAATTGAACTTGAAGTATGCTTTTATGGAACTTAAAGTACAAAGACACAGATGCTGATTAGATCAAAGTATGAAACTTTAGAAAGATTGGGAATAGTTGGGCTAGAAAAAAGAAAATCAGTTTTATGATAGAAATACTTTAATATGAAACTAAGTTGCTGACTAAGAATTCTCCATCAATAATAGATCTCTCTGGGAAACACTGTAAAAGATTCTCCTTAAATGGCTGCTTCAGCAAAGAAATATGGGTCTATTTTTTTAATTCACTTCTTAAAGAGGTAAACTAGAACCTGAAGATCCACCCCACCCTAATTCAATTCTGTTGTTTCATTAGTCACATTTTCCTGTGAAAGGACACAAGAGGTAGAAGTAAATTCCTGAAGGATCAGTCATTATAAATCTGCAAAGTTTCTGTCATTGAAAAGGGTGTGAGGTACAAACCAGCCCTAGCAGACTAAAAATTTTCTCCTTTACAATATTCTATTAATCCAGGGCCTGCAACCTCAGAAATTATCATGAAAAATTCAAGAATAGAAAACTGATGAAAATAGGAATATCTCATTGAAAATATTTCTCCAAGTGTTTTACATGGACCACACTAAGTATATAAATGTGTAGTTACTTAAAAAAATTTTTAGCTATTTAAAATTTTTAACATATACACATCAAAATGTTTTCAAAGTTTTGCTATATTGAGGCATTTCGTGACTATCCTAAGTCTTAAGAGTGTTCTCTTCTCACTAAGTAGCACTCAATTACCTCCAGAAGAAATGAGGAAATGTCCAATGTGCACCTCCTGACCCCAATGTCTGTCCTCCCCTCCCAATTCTTAAGAGGTCTAGGGTCTTTTTCTAAGATTTTGAAAATAATAAAGTAAAATAAAAATAATATCTAAGCCTATTTAGCATAAATTTAATAAGACAACACTCAAGTGAAAAACAAGGATTGAGAAAATGACAAACCAGATCTTCACTTTCACTGCTAAGTATTCTAGCATAAAAATATAGAAGAATTGCATACAAATGTAAGATTATCTCTATTTATCTGTCTCCTTATTGTTAAATATAGCCCAAATTAAAATGTAGAATAGGGGCCGGAGAGAGGGCATGGAGGTAAGGCATTTGCCTTTCATGCAGAAGGTCATTGGTTTGAATCCTGGCATCCTATATGGTCTCCTGAGCCTGCCAGGAGCGATTTCTGAGCATGAAGCCAGGAGTAATCCCTGAGCACTGCTGGGTGTGACCCAAAAACCAAAATAAAGTAAAATGTAGAATAAAAATGAAATAGCAGTATTAGTTTCTGCAATGATTATAACACTGGTTAAAAAAAAAAGATATGGGGCCGGGCGGTGGCGCTCGAGGTAAGGTGCCTGCCTTACCTGCGCTAGCCTAGGAGACGGACCGCGGTTCGATCCCCCGGCGTCCCATATGGTCCCCCAAGCCAGGAGCGACTTCTGAGCGCATAACCAGGAGTAACCCCTGAGCGTCACCGGGTGTGGCCCAAAAACCAAAAAAAAAAAAAAAAAAAAAAAGATATTAGGGGCTGGAGTGATAGTACAGTGGACAGGACTTTTGTCTTGTAAGTAGCTGACCTGAGTTCAATTCCTGTCATCTCATATGTTGCCCTGAACCTAGTCAATAGTGCTAGAGTAGTTTTGAAAGTACAGATGAAATCTCAGCAAGTGAAAAATTTTAAAAATTAACTAAACTCCAAACATTAACTTTAAAAAGGAATGATTCACAAATATTCTAATAAGACTATAAATTTCTCACAATTCTTTATTATGTTTAAGTTTAATCACCGGAGGAAATGTAAAAATGTACATATTACCTGTCCTTTTCCACAACAACAGGAGTAGGATAAGACTGGTTACTTTTATTGCCAGTGCCTAACTGGCCATATGAATTTGCACCCCAAGCATACACTTGGCCATCATCTGTCAACACTAAGGTATGTGCATAGCCACAAGCAACCTGAAAAGAGATAAAACACATGCTCTCAGGTCTGTAAACAAAGAAAGTATACTTTTAACAAGATAGGTTAATCTGTAGATTTTTTTTAAAAAGGTAAAGGAAAACACAGCCCATTTAAAGATTCTGACATTAGGTAACCAACAGTTAGTAGGTTTCACATGTGACCAAAATCACTTTAAGATCAGCACGGGTTCTTTAGAGGCACAATCCAGTTTATTCCTTGTTTAGATGCCATTCATTATGATCAGAGAGAAAGATACATTCTCAAATTTTATTTTATATTGTAAGGTAAAGCACGTGCAATGTGGAAAAAATGTAAAAAAGTAAAAAATGAAATCTCAAGGGGCCCGAGAGATAGCACAGTAGTAGGGCATTTATTTGGCTAGTATGCAGCCAACCCAGGATGACAGTGGTTCAAATCTCGGAACCCCATATGGTGCCCCTAGCCAGTCAGGAGTGACTTCTGAGTACAAAGTCAGGAGTAACCATTGAGCACCTCTGGATGTGACCCCCTCAACCCCCCAAAAATAAAAATCTTAAGGTCAAATTAAAAAAGTTTCTGCACATGTGGCCAATCTAGGTTTGATCCCAATATCCCATATGGTCCCTGGAGACCAGTAGGAGTGATCTTGAATGCAGAACCATTCGCTGGGTGTAGCTCAAAAACAAAATGAAACAAACAAACAAACAAAAAAAAATATATATATATGTGAAAACGGAATTAAATTAAAAACACACTATTGGATGAGAGAAAATCCAATAAAAGGGTAATATCTATGATATATAAAACACACACAAATCTCAACAACAACAAACATCCAATAACCAGTCCAAATTGGTGAGAGATGAACAGTCATTTCTCCAAAGAAAATATGGACAGCCACTAAATATATGAAAATGTTCACCATCATTTGCTATCAGAAAATATGCATCAAAACAGTAGTAAGTCATCAACATCTCATATCAGTGTTAAAGTGTATATAAAATTATACTTTAAATAACCATTGTTAATGAGGATATGGTGAAAAAGGAATGCTCATTCATTGTTGGTAGGAATGTTGTCTGGTTCAACCTTTATGGAAAACAGTATGGAGATATCACAGAAATGTAAGAATAGAGTTTCCATAGGACATAGCAATTCCATTCCATGACATTGCTTCCAAGAAAACAAAATCACTAATTCAAAAGATCTGTCTGTCTATCTATCTAACTATCTATCTATTTATTTATCTATCTAGATACATATGTGTGTGTATATATATATATATATATATATTCATTGTAGTGCTATTACAATAACCAAGACACAGAAACAATTCCAAGTGTCCAACTATATATAAATAAAGTTATGCTAGAAACACACAATATATATTAGGCAGCTATAGGAAGATGAGACCTTGTGGAGTGCTGTAACTTGAACAGAGGTTATCACACACAGTAAGTGAAATAAATCAGTGGAACAAGAACAAATGTTAAATGATCTCACTCATCTGTGGTATATAGAGAAAGAAATCAAGAGAATAAACAGCAATAGATGTTGATGTGTATCCTTTTATTGAAGAACTGAGAATATGAATGATTGGGGTTGGACTAAGAAAAAGGCAGACTGGAGTTAGAACAATAATATAGCAGGGAGTAAGGAACTTTGCCTTACACACAGCTGTTCCCCTACATCCCATAGGTCCCCTGAGTCCTGAGCACATAGAACATACATATAGCACCTTCAAGCAT
The DNA here is from genome assembly GCF_024139225.1 of Suncus etruscus. Classification (NCBI taxonomy): domain Eukaryota; kingdom Metazoa; phylum Chordata; class Mammalia; order Eulipotyphla; family Soricidae; genus Suncus; species Suncus etruscus. Next base: position 60,453,890 of record NC_064855.1, read on the forward strand.
CCTGGAAAGAAAGAAAAGAAAAGAAAAGAAAAGAAAAGAAAAGAAAAGAAAAGAAAAGAAAAGAAAAGAAAAGAAAAGAAAAGAAAAGAAAAAAGAAAGAAAGAAAGAAAGAAAGAAAGAAAGAAAGAAAGAAAGAAAGAAGAAAGAAAGAAAAAGAGAGAAAGAAAAAAGAAAGAAAGAAGGAAGGAAGTAGGAAGAAAGAAGAAAGAAAGAAAAAGAAAGAAAGAAAGAAAGAAGAGAAAAGGAAGAGAGAAAGAAGAGACAGAGAGAGAAAGAAAGAAGAGAGAAGGAAGAGAGAAAGAAAGAGACGAAAGAAAAAGAAAAAGAAAGAAAGACGAAAGAAAAAAGAAAGAAGGAAGGAAGGAAGAAAAAGAAGAAAGGGAGGAAAGAAAGAAGAAAAAAGAAAGGAGAAAAGGAAGGAGGAGGGAAGGAGGGAGGAAAGGAAGGAGGGAGGGAAGGAAGTAGGAAAGGAAGGGAGGAAGGGGAAGATGGGAGGAAAGGAGAGAAGGAAGAAGGGAGAAAGGAAGGAGGTAGGGAGGGAGAAAAGAAAGGAAGGAGGAAGGAAAGAAGGATGGAGGGAGAAAGGAAGGAGGAAAGGCAGGAGGAAGGGAGGGAGGAAGAAAGGGAGGAGGAAAGAAGGAGTGAAGTAGGAAGGAAGGAAGGAAGGAAGGAAGAGACGAGGGGAGGGAGGAAGAAAGGAGAAAGGGAGGGAGGAAGGAGGAAGGAAGAGAGAAAGGAAGAAAGAGGGAAGGAAGGAGGGAAAGATAATGGAAGGAAGGGAAGGAGAGAGGCAGGAAGGGAGGAAGGAAGGAGGGAAGGATGGATGGAAGGAAGGAAGGAAGGAAGAAAGGAGGGAGAGGTGGAGGGTGGGAACGATGGATTGAAGGAAGGAAGGAGGGAGGAAGGAGGAAGAAAGGGGGAAAAGAGGGAGAAAGGAGAAAGGAAGGAAGAGAGGACGGGAGGGAGGGAGGAAGGAAGGAGGAAGGGAAGAAGAGATGGAGGGAGGAAGAAAGGAGGAAGGAAGGATGGGAGAGAGGAAGGAGGAAAGAGATGAAGGAAGTATGGATGGAATGAAGGGAGGCTGATGGAAGGAAGAAAAGAAGGAAGGGAGGGCGGGAGAGAGGCAGGAAAAGAAGGAAGAAGGGATGGGTGGAGGGAAGGGAGGAAGGAAGGAGGGCTAGATGGAAGGGAGGAAGGAAGAATGGATGGAAGGAAGGGAGGAAGGAAGGAGAGATGGATGAAAGGAAGGTAGGAAAGAAGGAGGGAAGGAAGGGGAATGGAAGGGAGGATGGGTGGAAGAAAGGAAGGGAGGGAGGGAGAGAGGAAGAAAGGATGGATGGAAGGGAGGATGGATGGAAGGAAAAAGGGAAGAATAGATGGATAGAAGGGAAGATGGATGAAAGGGAGGAAGAAAGGAGGGAGGGAAGAATAGATGGCAGGAACGAGGAAAGGAAGGAAGGAGGGAAGGGAGGAAGAAGGGAGGGAAGAAAGGAGGGAGCGAGAGAGGGAGGCAAGGAAGGAAGGAGGGAGAGAGGGACTGAGGGATGGAAGGAGGCAAGGAAGGAAAGAAGGAAGGAGGGAGGAAGGAAGAAGGGAGAAAGGAAGAAGAAAGGAGGAAGGAAGGAAGGAAGCAAGGAAGGAAGGAAGGAAGGAAGGAAGGAAGGAAGGAAGGAAGAAAGGAAGGAAGGAAGGAAGGAAGGAAGGAGGGAGGGAGGGAGGAAGGAAGGAAGGAGGGAGGTAGGGAGGGTGGGAGGGAGAGAGGGGGAAGGAGGGAAGACTTCAAGTAATATAAGTAGTGGTGGAGAGTCTTCGGCAGATGTTGGAGAGGTGTGGCAATTTTTTACATCAAAACAAGAGTTAATACTATTTCAACCATGTTACCTAAACTAAAAAGAAATAGTTAAGGTAACACTGAAAGAGGAATTACAGTTCAGAGTATAAATACTTCAAGGCTTTTAATGCATAATATGAAGCATAATGTTTTAAGAATTTACGTTCTAATAGCTATATATTAGAATATTGTAAGACAACAAACTTTCTGGTGAACATCTATAAATCTTAATTCTAAGAATACAGTTTTAACCTCGACTTCAGTAAAGTTATTCAATAGCTAAAGTTTTCATCCTACTAAAAAAACCGATGTTCAACATTTTAGTGTCTCAGAGGACACTGAAGACTTAGGCATACACATACTAATAGTGTACTTACCCGCTGCACACGAATGCCTTGCAAAGCTGCTATTCTACAGGGTGTTGGCTGGTTACCACTACTGCCAAGTCCAAGCTGACCATTTCCATTGTAACCCCAGACAAATACCTAAAGGAAATGAGAAATTCTATGTGCATGAAAGACAAAATGAAAAGAAATAATCTGTTATAAGAAATAAGTCGTGTTGATATAAAATTTATAGGGCAAATAGTTTTCCTTAAACAATACATGATGTCATATTCTTACCTCGCCAGAGTCCACCACTGCCATTGAGCACATCTGCCCACATGCTATGTTCACAACTACTTTATTCTGTAAGCAACCAGTGACTCTTCTAGGGATAGTCTGATTAGCTGTTGATCCAGATCCTACCTGTCCAGAGTTATTATAACCCCAGGCAAATACCTATGTGAAAGGGAAGATTAATAAACAACCCATAACATTTATAAAATATTTCGATTGAATAGTAACATGTACTAATAATGCCTCATTTTTTGCTCTTCCAAGTATTTGATATCCACAGATTTTCATAATACATGAAAAATGTTTTTTAAAATTCACTCATAAATATATTCATTCATAAAATCAGGTTATCAGTGCTAATTATATTAAGAATTATAGTTGGGGCCAGAATGATAGTCCAGAAGGTAGCGTATATGCCCTGGATGCAGCCTACCCAGGTTCCATTCCTAGCATCCTCTATAGTTCTATGAGCACAGACAAGAGTAGAGTAATATCTGAGTGTAGAGTCAGGAGTAACCCTAAAGAATCTCCAATTATGGCCCAAATTACCTCTAAAAAGAGCAATGATTAGTAGAAAATGCATAATATTTATTAAAAAAATCTACTTTCAGTCATATTTTGCAGCTTTGGAGAGATGTTCTATTTGGTATAGGGATATAGAAAAAAAAGAATATATTTTCGGTAAAGGGGAATTTAGATGCTCAATCACTGGTGCTCAGAAATATTCCTAGCTCTGTGTTCAGGAATGCTTACTGGAGGTTCTTAGGGGACCATATTTAGTACCAGATATTGAATAAGGGTTGATTGTATTGCAAGGCAAGTGCCTTAACCCCTGTGGCAGAATATATATATCCTTACCACATAAAACGCAACTTTATATAATGAACTCATGTGTATGAATTACTACAAATATAATGCTAACTGAATTTGAGATTGATAAGGAAGGTGATGATTTTTACCAAAAGATCCTATTTTGGTACTATTATGAATCTTAAAATCAGTGAGATTTAACCTGATTATGCTCACCTCTCCATCAGATGTTAGCACCAAAGAATGGTAAGATCCACAGGCAACTTCAACAACTTGCTTATTTGACAAGTTAGTAGAAATATGACAGGGAATTAAACCATGATTAGTTGTCCCAATGCCCAACTGGCTGTAAGCATTATGACCCCAGGTAAAGACTTCACCTTCTGAAAATAAGAAAATACCAGCTTTTAAAACCTCTACTTCCGTATATGAACACAAGTATTGCACACTTCCTAATAATCAGGTGCAAAAGCTAGTCTACTTTCCTATTTCCAATTTCTATAATTCCTTAGTTTCCTTTCCCTAATTCTACAAAAGAATACATTTAAAAGTATAAATCACATTCTTCTTCAAAGCAATAAAATATTGAAACAAACACAATTCTAATAACTAGATAAAATGTTCTTAGTAAGAAATAAGAATAAGATTAAGTAACATTAAACTGAATATAAAAAGATATAGTCATTCAGCTTTTCTGAGTCTTAATTTCCTTTTATGTATTACATCACTAAATTATTTTAATTTTTATAACTGCAGTTTAGTAAATTTCAAAAACTTCATTGAAGTTTTATGGTAATAAAGCCAACATCATATATTACTGTCTATGTAAAGAAAATGTAACCGCATGATCACTCTTAAGCTCCCCACATTTTGTGTATATATATATATATATATATATATATATATATATATATATATACATTTTGAATAACAACTTTCAACTTCAAAGAAAATCATTTGCATAACTCATATCATCTGTATTTTCTACTAATTTGTATCAGTGCTACATTCTGAAATTCTGCTCTCTTCTTTTGTACTAATTTTCTCATTTGTTTTGTTCAAACTGTTGTAGAACTTGTCAAGTGAGTTTTCTATTTTAGTAATTGTATTATTTGGTTCTTTTTCAAATATTCCATTATCTCTGCATGTTCTTCTATTTGCTCATATCTGTCTTAAATTGATGCTTGATATCATAATATCTAATAATTTATTAGTCAGAATTTGATGTCTTGTTTGCTGGTCCTCACTAATGTTTCAATTTCCCTTATATTTTCTGACTCTCTTCGTCTATTGTTAATTGCTATTGAAAATTTGACACAGGATAGTATGTTTTCCTCTAAAAAAGAATATGAATTACCTTCTATCATGCCTCCTCTAGAACACTTAAAGTACCTCTGCAATAAATCGAAAGCTTTAAAGTTACTGTCTCCCCAACAACAGCAAATGTCCATAACCTTCCACTACTGACTCTATGCCATTCCCTAGTCTAGTCTTTCTCCCCCACCCCACCTGACCCTCCACCCATCCTGCCTTGCTCTGAGCCAGGGGATTTTTCAGTTCAGTCCCTTAGAGATGAAAGAACTAACTCTTCCTAGTTCTGAGAATAGAGTCCTTTCTGGTCTAAGTCTAATAATGTGTGAGGTCTTTGACTTATAACCCTTTCACTCACTCATTACATTAAACCACAGCTCACTTTAAGTAGATAAACATATACTTCTAAGGTAAAACTGGTTTCAAGTTCTCTTTTAATCTCTTAGTTCACACCTCCCACTTATGGTCTGATGAATTCCTATGCTGCCTCAGCGCTTTGATGCTTTTCTGAATAAAAGTTTTATATAGTTTATCTAAAAGTTTTAGTTGTTTTCAGTGAAGTAGTTCTCTATACTGGCAATAAAAAATTCCTAGATTTATTTAAATTTAAAAATAAGTATATTAAAAAGTAAAAAATTTTGTTTTTAAGAACACTTATAAAATGAATACCCAGCCTAAGAAAAATCCCAGATGTTTTAATTACATCTAATTAGTATGAGTTTCTGAGATAGCTAAGAGGATATCACTTTCTTATACAAACTACCACTCTAACATACTATTAAACATAAGAATCCCAGAATGCTAACAAAGAAAATCTTGGCACTCAGTTTTAGTCTCTCAGCTCTTAGTAGGGAATTTCAAGTTCCAAAAGTGAGTTCAGTGTTCTAATGCAAAATAATCATAAACTACAGTGGTTCACTGAGTTGAAAGCATTGTTGTTCATATATGTAAAGCGTTGGCAATTGCTAGATTCTATCTGTTAAATAATCTTACTCTGGTATTCAGTTATACCCATATTTTGTGTTGTTTAATGCTAAGTTAATAAGCCAGAGTTGGATCTCTTGCCTATACCAAAAATAATGTTCTTAATTTAAAGGGTGATCCTAGCCTTGCTTCTTAAAGCCAATGTTGTTTTGTATTTCTACTTACCTGTTGTTGCAATGACAACATGTGGGCCACTGCCATAGCTAAGGGAGGCTATCTTTTTGCCACTTAAAGAATCCAGTCTCCGAGGTTCAATAGTGCTCTGAATATCACCTAGCCCCAAACAGCCACAGCAGTTTGTGCCAAGCACAAAAATCTATGAAAAAGAAAACCACAATTAGTTCAAATAGTTCTATTTATATAATTACATTAAAATAGGCACAGTCTCCTTAAAGTAAAACTATCTCATTTATATTAGAATCTACTTTATGATATAAATGAAATATATAACATCTTATATATGTAACTATATATAGCTATATATTATATATAATTTTCCCCAGAAATTTTAATTTAGAGTAAATCCATCACAGAAAATACAAACAGATTATTTTTACTTTAAAATTACCTCATCATTTGTTGTCATATATATAACTTCATTTCCTGCACTGCCAAAGACACAAGCCTGACGAATTAACTGTAGTTCTTCCTCAGAACAAAGAGAGAAAATTGGCCATTTTCCCACATCTAACATCTTCAAAGATGACAAAGTAGCCTTCACTGGCTAAAAATAGAAATAAAAAAGGTTAAATCAAGAAGGGATTATTAAAGTGCTGTTTTTTTAAATCTCATATATTCTGTAGAGGAGTTATTGCAGGTTTAAGAAACAAGCTATATCTATTTTTGATATATAAAGTCCACACAAGTCCAACTGCTTAAGTACAGAATAAATCTCACTGATTAATCTTTCTCAGGAAAAGGGAATCACCGAATCACTGCTGAACTTTAGGAGCTGAGCATTGGCTGTGTCTTAAATGCAGCTCCAAAAACCACTAGTTGTAAAGCAGGAAAGAGAGAAAGAAGGGAAGAAAGGAAAGAGATAGAAAAGCTGCTTATTTCATCCAACATCTTACATCTCAATTAAAGAAGTGTTTTCAAAACATCACCATTAACTGGGGCCGGTGTGGTGGCGCTAGAGGTAAGGTGCCTGCCTTGCCTGTGCTAGCCTAGGACAGATCGCGGTTCGATCTCCCAGTGTCCCATATGGTCCCCCAAGCCAGGAGCGACTTCTGAGCGCAAAGCCAGGAGTAGCCCTTGAGCGTCACCGGGTGTGGCCCAAAAAACAAAACAAAACAAACAAAAAAAGCCATCACCATTAACTAAGGGTAATACTAAAGAAACAATCTAGAAGTTCTGTTCATGGGTCAAATTTCACCTTCAGTTTGATAAGTTAGTGGGTTTCCTCACCACAGGGCCATTTATGATTATGAACTAGTAAGAAGAAAAGTATGTGTGTTGCTTTGTAAGGGCTGCCATTGCAAAGCAGCACAAACTGAATAGATTAAGAACAAAACCATTTTTCTCAGCCTAGAAGCAGAAGGTTAAAAACTATAGGTCAACTAGTTTGTCTTCTTCTGAGAATAGTTAAAGACATATTTATTCCAAGTCCCTTTCTTTGAATTATAAATGGTTGTATTCTGTGTTTTTATATTACCTTCCCTCTATAGTGTACAGTTTTGTGTACAAATTTTCCTTCTTATATGAACTTTAGTCATTCTAGTCTCCAGAATTAATTGAACTAAATTTGCCTTAATTAAATTTTATCAATAATGATACTATTTTCAATTAAATATTAAAATGTTTTTACCCATTGAAGCTGCTTCAACAAGATGACTTAAGATGACTTAAAAACAACTTAAAAACAATAGCACCTATCACAATGAAAATTATAATAAACAATTAAAAGAACTAAAAAGAATCCCAGCACCTGTCCCACTTATGTGGGTTCTACCATCATGACTGAAGAACCACCCAAAAGCCCACCTGAGACACAATCAAACCCATCAGAAGTTCATATTTAAGATCATGAGCATCTGCACTCCCTAAGAGCTTTCAATGTAGATATAATAGGATTTTTTAAGAAAATTTTTATTTATTGACTGTATTGAAGCATTTTTACTTCTGAACTATTCAAAATTCAAGAACTAAGAATTACAACACAATATTTAGAGAATAAACCTATCAAATGGGCATCTTGGCCATTTTTCTCAGTTAACTTGCCTGCATTAAAGGAATAAAGGAGTTTCTAAGACCCATTTTTCTTATTAGCTATTAAGTAAAAAGTTTTCTTTGTTTTTGTGCCATATTTGATGATGCTCAGGTATCACATATGGTTCTCCTAGCACTGTCAGGACATGAGTGACCTCTGAGCAGAGACAGAACAAGCCCAAAGCACAGCTGAGTATTAGCCAAAAATTAAAAAAAAAAAAGTTTTAAAGGACAATATTTGGAATATTTATGTAAACATGTTATATAAATGTGCTTAGGCTAGAGAAAAGCTTTGTTAAATATTATTTTGAATCTTTACAACTGTATGACTTTGATATGGTATATTCATTTTACATCTGAGGATACTAAAGTACAGAAAAATTAAGCAATCCTTCAAAACCACTAGTTTCTAAATAGGTAAACTCAGATCTCTTTTGTAAATCATTTGAGTAAAAATTCACATAAACATTATATTCCTGGTAGTCTTGTGTTTACTTCTATTTTTTTGTAATTAGCCCCCAAGTTCTTAATGAATAAAGCAGTAATACCATTAATTGCCTTCTGTAAACAGGGTAAAAAGCAATATTCAATGAAAAATAAGCAGCAATACAATGGTTTACTAACGTACCATTTTTAACTTTCAAACATGGTGTTTTATTTCAAACTTCCCTACTAAAATATCAAGTTTTTTTCTTAGATTCCTAGAATCAAGTTATGAATACAATCAGCTCCAAAACACTTGTTTACAATCATTAGTACTAAAAATGCTTCTTAGATCCCCTACACAAAATCTATAGTGCTCAAGCTGTGTGTGTATGGACTATTAGAATTGCAGTGTATGGATAATGACACCTACAGTCATATATTTGTTCAAGTAGAAACAAATTCTATCTAGAGAAAGTCTTGGCAGTAATAACATTAAGCATCTATTGAGTGTCAGATACCCCGAAAATGAGATATCCACCTGCTTCAAAGAGCTCATTAAATAAAAAAAACATATGAATGTAATACAACAGTGTCATAAAGGCATTTCTTTTCTTTTAAATATTTTTATTGAAATATTGATCTAAGAGCACATTGCCCTATCTTATCATTGAACATTGAGATGAAATCAGAAAACCTTCCGTCCTAGGATCAGTGCAAAAACCAAAACCACTAATTACAAAAGACTGACTACAACAACTGCAACTGAACAGAAATTTTCCTGGGTCCATAAAGAAAGACTATTCTAGGCTTCATCTTGGATCTATGCAAAAACCAAGATTTCTAATTACAGAGGACTGACTTTGACAACCGCGACTGAGCACCATAAAGAAAGACCTAGGGGTTTGACAACTAACATGTCTGGAGCCTGTAGTTGGTCTCATGACAGTATGCGTCAAGAGTAGAGACATCCTGTATCTCTTAGACCAAGGGAATTTCCCCAATATTTGCTTGCCACCACATATTCCCCCTATTCATTATTTTATTTTTCTTCTTTCTTTTTCTTTCTTCTTTAATTTTATTTATATACATTTTTTACAGAACCATAGAACATGAATCATCTTGTTCTGCCTCATATTTCCTTTTTCTTACTTTCTTTCTTTCTTTCTTTCTTTTTTTTTGGTTTTTGGGTCACACCCAGTGATGCTCAGGGGTTACTCCTGGCTATGTGTTCACAAATCGCCCCTGGGTCAGTCGTGTGCAAGGCAAACACCCTATTGCTGCACTATCGCTCCAGCCCCTGCCTCATATTTCTGTCTTCTTACAAACTGAGGAAAAAAAAACTGGATGGGGCCCAGGGGCCAACTGATCTCAGGAGGATTGAGTGGAAAAAAAAATGGTCAAACCTAAATACCCAAACCAAAGTCAGCAACAATAGAATCAAGGTGCCCAAACTACAATAAGCTATACACAAAAGGGACCTGTCATACTAGTAGTCTAGGCGGTTAAGAGTGGAGGTATGGGATGCATGCTGGGAACTATGGCAGAGGGAGGTCAACAGTGGTGGTAAGAATGGCCCTAATTCACTGTCTCTATGTACCTGAAATACAGTTATAAAAGATTTGTAATTAACACTGGTCTCAATAAAAATTATAAAAAAAATCTGTTGACTGGCTACTGGAGATTAGTAACTTATTTTGCTAACTCTGTGGGGGGGGACTTTTACAGAGAACTGATTTATAAATTTATAAAACATACATGTTTATAATTTTGAAGTGAATATTTAATATAGGTCTCTAAAGATTTCAGTATCTTTATTCAACAAAGAAAAATATATTTTTGTCAGTATAGTCATGAGTGTATATATAGTTATATATTGTATATACCATATACATATATGCACACTGCTTATATATGTACCATTGTACATATGTACATGTGTGTTTGCATATCTATATTGAAAGTGTGAATAAATTTATATTCACACATAGTATCCCTTAGGAGCTTCAATCACACCATAGCTACCCTGTGTGACAGAATCATCTCTGTGCCCAAAGGTAAGAAAGGGACTGACTGAGCAAGAGCCGAAGCCAAGGGGACAGTAGGAATAACTATATAGAAGAAACAAGTGCTCCTGCAGAATAAAAACACAATATTCATGTCACTGTATAATTAGAATTCACCTTCTCATTGTGTAGGCAATTCTCCGTGTTGCAAACAATATGGATAATATCAAGCCAGCATATTTTTAATATTCTGCTAACATCCAGTCCACCTCCCTTGTTCACTGAGTTGATAATGCAAAACAGTAAAAATTTATTATTAGCTAATAAATATATCTCCATAAAGTTAGAAAGTAAAGGTAATTTATAGTTTTTCTGTATAACCCTATATCTCCATCAATATGAAGAATCAGATATAATAACCCACTAAATTGTTACAGTTCAATTTAAAATATAGAATGTAATAATATAATTTAAAATTACATAATGGACATGACTATCCAAAAGCACAAAATTCAAAACTTAAAAAATTTTACCAATACATTGTTACTTTTTTAAAGGATCTCCTGGAAATATAATTAATACTTTCATTGTGAAAAAAACAATCTTATTGCTAATTGTTTTAGCATAATTTTACTTTACAAAATTTGGTAGTGGGAAGGTTGTACTGCTGAAGGGAGGGGTATGCTCTTTTATGGCTGAAACCCAACTACGAACACGTTTGTAATTATAGTGCTTAAAAATATATTAATTTAAAAATTATAATCTGATAACAGATAATCAAAAATTTGTGTAAAAATAATTTGTTCCGGGGGCCAGAGAGATAGCATGGAGGTAAGGCGTTTGCCTTTCATGCAGGAGGTCATCAGTTCAAATCCCGGCGCCCCATATGGTCCCCTGTGCCTGCCAGGAGCAATTTCTGAGCCTGGAGCCAGAAATAACCCCTGAGCACTGCCGGGTGTGACCCAAAAACCACAAAAAAAAAAAAAAATTTGTTCCCTGGAAAAATCAAGCTTTTTTCTATTAATATTTTGTAGAATTCTCATTTTATACATCCCCATTTTGTAAGTTGTATTAAGACTTTCCTATATGACCTCATAAATAAATACTTCAAGTCAGCACATAGTTTTTAGAGTTCAGTTTCAGAGATGTTTCCTAAGTACACTATGTTGGCCTTTGAATAATTATTTATACTTTTATTGCATATTGACTCTATTTTATTCCTGAGTTAAAAACTACAAAAGTTAATAATGGCAGTTATTGTTAGAAAAGTGATGTTTTGCAAAGAAATATAAGAAAAAATGGGAATCAAAACACATGAAACTTTTAACATCAATTGGACACTGATAGGACTTAAGGTGGCATAATATCTAGATATAATGTGAAACAAATAAATATCAAAATATTTTAATGTATAATGAATTAAAAATTCATCTCTAATATACTAAGAACATGTCATATAATGTTATTTTATAATTTTTTCTTATCTCTGGAAATGGAGTAAACATTCAGTTTTGCTACATTTGCAGGTCAGCATTATCTGTGAAAACAAAGGAACAGCTGATGCTCCTGATATAGCTCCAAGGTCACCTATTCTGGAAACCTTTTATTTAAGAGATAACAGTCATAGTTCCCTCCTAGCACCTTTTGAACTCTACAATAATTATTAGCCTATACCCTATTCACTATTCTGTGAGCTCTATGAAGATAGATCCAATCTCACTGATTTTCCTATCAGATGACCAATAAATGTTTGATGAAGTATGTTTCATGCTACAGAAATACATGCTCCAAGAGCATGAGTTTTTCTAACCTTGCTACTTTCTCCATAGAAAAGGGGAAGTTCTTCCATATGGACTCAGTCCTTGTAGTCCCTGAGGAGAAAGTAGGTGATGAAATCAAGCTCCCAACTGTCAAATGAAAGTAGGCAGGTTTAAATTAATTAACTTTAGGCCAGAGTTGTAGTGTAGCAAGTAGGGCACCTGAGTTTGATACCAGGCACCCAATAAGGTCTCCTGGTACTTCCAGGAAGGCAGAATCCTGAACAAAATATGTGTGTCCAACGAAGGCAAAAAAAAATAAATAAATAAATACTTTTAGATAAAATGCCCCACCCCAATCCAAAAAGTACACAGGTAAAATGGTCCATATCATCACCATATTATAACATATCTTTAGGAATTGCAAGGAAAATGGAAGCAAAGATAAACAACTAGGAGTAATAAATCGAAATGCTTTGTATAGCAGAAGAAAATATGAACAAATAAAAGTATACAATTTTCAAATATAATTTTTAAACAGTCCATTGAATGGGAGAAAATATTTTCGTATTTTCTCCAGCAATCTTCTGATGTTAATAGCTAAAACAAAATATTATAAAACACAACAGAAACAAAAACAAACCCAAACAAAAACTGGGCAGAAAATTTGAACAGGCATTTCTTGAAGAAAACAGATGGTCAATGAACATAAAAAAAAAAACAAAAAACCTGAATTATTAAGAAATACAAATTGAAACCACAATGAAGGATCTGGAAGATAGTACAATTGGTAGAACACATGTCTTGGGTGCTCCAGAACCTAAGTTTGACCTTCCAGATCACATGCCTAGCCCATGTCCAATACCATGAACTGAGTTAGCTGAATGGGACAAGTACTGCTGGGATAGATCTCTATTAAAAAAATAAAAACAGGGGCCCGGAGAGATAGCACAGCGGCGTTTGCCTTGCAAGCAGCCCATCCAGGACCAAAGGTGGTTGGTTCGAATCCCGGTGTCCCATATGGTCCCCCGTGCCTGCCAGGAGCTATTTCTGAGCAGACAGCCAGGAGTAACCCCTGAGCACCGCCGGGTGTGACCCAAAAACCAATAAATAAATAAATAAATAAACAAACAAACAAATAAATAAAAACAGGGGCCAAAGAGATAGTACGGAGGTAAGGCATTTGCCTTTCATTCAGAAGGTCATTTGTTCGAATCCTGGTATCCCATGTGGTCCCGAGCCTGCCAGGGACGATTTCTGAGTGTAGAGTCAGGAGTAACCCCTGAGCGCTGCTAGGTGTGACCCCAAACCAAAAATAAATAAATAAATAAATAAATAAAAACAAAATACAATGAAGTATCAGCTTATATCTTTGATACTGACTTATAACAAAAAAATAATACTAATTATTGGAGAGACTAGAGACAAAAAGTAATTCTAATGCTCTGTTGATAGGAATAAAAATTAATGCAACTATTTTGAAAAGTTATATGAAGTTTCTAGAAGCTAAAATTTGAGCTACCATATGATCCACCAATCCTACTACTGAATTAACAAATAACAAACTCAAATAACAAAATAATAGTAACAGAAATATTATTACCTCATTGTTTATTGTAGCATCATTGACAATAGCTAAAACATGGAATCAAAGTACTCATTTGGCTACTGACTAGATTAAAAAGTAGTAAATTGAAATGTAGTATATTTACATAATGAAATACTACACAACTGTTTAAAAAAGATGAGGGCTGTGACAAAGTATATGCATTGAAAGTACAAGTATAAGATCCCAACACTTCTCCCCAAATATTGCCATTTGTAACAGAATAAAATAATCTCAAAGAGATTACACAAAGAGAAATAAGCCAGGACGTAAAAGAGAAGAACTGTGGGGCTGGAGCAGTGGCACTAGCAGTAAGGCATCTGCTTTGTGAGTGTTAGCTTAGGACAGACCACGGTTATATCTCTTGGGATCTCATATGGTCCCCCGAGCCAAGAGCGATTTCTGAGTGCATAGCCAGGAATAACCCCAGAGAGTCACCGGGTGTTGTCCAAAAGCCAATAAATAAATAAATAAATAAATAAATAAATAAATAAATAAATAAATAAATAGAATGAGAGAACAACTGGATACTTTCACATGTGTGTATAATGTAAGAATATAAAATTGGTGATCAGTCAAAATGAAATAAAAAAAAAACAGTAGACATTGATAACAAAACTCAGGTTACTTGTAGGAAGAGGATAGAAGATAAAATATAAGGTGAGGGTGTATAAGAAAAGGTGGCAGACTTTTTTTTTAATTACCTCCATAAATAAATGAATTACTTCAATTAACAGAGAAAATAAGCTGAGTTAAAATATATGAAAGAAATAAAGGGAATTTAGTTTTAGATATGGAAGTTAATGGCCTAAAACTCAAAAGGTAAGCTAACTGTGCAGAAACTACCGTATGTTCTCTTATGGAAACTTTCCTGCTGAAATCTGGAAAATTAATTCCAAAATAAACAAATATTCTTTAAATCCAATAAAAATAAAAAGTACATTTCAGAATTTACTTCTCATTAGATAAAAGAAAATTAATCATAGACCTTGGTCAATTTTTCTCTGAGATTGGGAAGTTCCAAATTACTATGAAAAGCAGACTTATCAGTTTTCAGAAAAATATTTAATTTGCTAAACTGAAAAAAAGTAAGATTGAAAAGGATGGGAGCCAAAGAGATAGCACAGTGGGTAGGACATTTGCCTGTATGCAGCCAACCTGGGTTTAATCTATGGCGACCCCTGTGGTCCTCTGAGCCTACAAGGAGTAATTTCTGAGCACAGAGCCAGGAGTAAATCCTGAGTGCCTCCGAGTATGGCCCCAAAATAAAAGAAATAAAAAGAATGAAAAAATAAAAATGAATTAATATAACTTTATAATTCTAGAACAGTGGTTCCCAAACTAATCATTCTACAATCCCCAAGTCAGAATAAAAAAGAAAATGTATTCTGCATGGGCAATTAGATGCATTCTTTGCCTGTGGCTGACCCAGCTTGAGCACCACCATGTATGGTCCAAAATCCAAAAGTAAAAAATTTTAAAACACTCCAAATCACCCAGAAATCTATTTTCTTTAATTAAATAAACAGAAAATGCAAACTCCAACTGTACCTCACTGAATTGTTCTGATAGTCACAACAGGAGTGGAGGGATGTGATACTGCCCACTTTCAAAACCACTGTTCTAGACTAGAACAAAACACCTGGAACAACTGCCATTAAGTATCAACATCACCACTGAATATTTTTGCCTTATTAACCATTTTAATAGTAATAACCATTTTGTAGAAATAATAGCCATTTCCACAATAATTGCTTTCTACCATATAATCTAGCAGAAGCAATTCTAACAAAAAATACACAGTATGTCTAGGCTGTATATAGCTCTTATAAAATTAACTATTTCAGCACTAAAGGGAAACACAAAATCATTTCTCTCACCAAGAATAATTTAATAAAATGCATTTAAAGGTTTTTTTTTTTTACCAATTTACTATGTTGGAATCTATTTCTTAGATATAATTTATATTTCAAGTGCTACCATTAGAACATTTTATCTGATAGTATAAGTAGTTAAAGTTATTTAACAGATAAGAACAATAATCAAAATAATGTTGTCTGGGTCCCAAGAGACAGTACAGTTTGTAGGGTACTTGCATTGCATATGGCCAACTCAAGTTCAATCCCTAGTACCCCATATGGTCCCTTGAGTGCCACAGAATTGATCCCTAAGTATAGAATGAGGAGTAATTCCTGAACTGCACCAGTTGTGGTCCAAAAGCAAAGAAAAAAATTAAGTCTTGACAATTTTTCTATATTATATGTCTTACATGTCCTTAAAGGCACTGTTTATTTTTTGCCTCAGTTCTAAAAACATTAGTCTCTTAGAATATATAAAATATATATAAAATAATTAAAACTCAAATTATAGTAGTTATTACTTATAATTATTTTTAATGCTTTTTAAAGGAGCACTTAAAAATGAATATTACTAAAAAAAATAAAGGGCCGGAGAGATAGAATGGAGGTAGGGCATTTTTCTTGCATGCAAAAGGATGGTGGTTTGAATCCCAGCATCCCATATGGTCCCCCAATCCTGCCAGGAGCAATTTCTGAACATATAGCCAGGAGTAACCACTGAGCGCTGCCAGGTGTGACCCAAAAACAAAAACAACAACAACAAAAAATGAATATTACTTCCCATTTTAGAGTTAATAAGTTTTTGAAACTTGATCTGGCTACCAATATAGAAAGATAATTTTTCATATTTAATTAACACTACACTTTTTTATTAGATCTGTTAAAATTCTAGCTATTCTCTAAACTGAGTATGACTATCATTGTTTAAAGTTGATAAGTTTCTGGATTATTCAGATGGGCTGGAATCACTACTCGGCATTTTCATGGCACTTTTTAAATGTTTTACTGATGGCACTTTCTCCATGTTATGTGAAAGTGATTCTTACAAGAATTCCCTTCTTGAGGAAGATATGGCATGCATGCTAGGAACAGGGGTGGAAGGAGGACATCACTGCTTGTGGGAATACCCCTGATTCATTGTCACTATGTACCTTAAATATTACTGTGAAAGTTTTGTAATTCACTTTGACCACAATAAAAATAAAAAATATATAAAACTCAACTATGAACAACAACAAAAAGAATTCCCTTCTTGATTAATTTGCAAACAATTTCAAGAGAGAAAACAATTGCTAAAACAGCCACACCATAGGACTGACTTGGAATAGAATGTTGTATGTATTAAAATCACCCTGTGAACATAACTTTTGCAAGGCAAATGCCCTACCTCCATGCTATCTCTCCGGCTCCAAGGTTACTTTTATTTTTAACTTTCTTTTATGGAAGAATAGTATAGCAGGTAGAGTGCTTGCTTTGAATGCAACTGATTCAGCTTCAATCCTTGGCATCGCATATGATGCCCCTGCTCCACCAAAGAATGATCCTTGAGATCAGACCTAGGAGCAAGCTCTGGCCACCACAAGTTTTAATCCCAAAGTCCCCACACACACCCCAAAAAAACCCTTATTTTTTCAATTTAATACATAGCTTCCCCAATTTATATTACTTAAGGAATATACTTTTTAATCTATATTATTTATTTATTTTTGCTTTTGAGCCACACCCAGTGATACTCAGGGATTACTCCTGGCTCTACACTCAGAAATTACTCCTGGCAGGCTTGGAGGACCATATGGGATGCTGTGGATAAAATTCAGGTCAGCCTTATAAGGTAAAAGCCCCACTGTGCTATCACTATGGCCCCTTATCTTTCTTACTTAATTGAATTTTATTAATTTCAGTGTTATGGTAATATTATTTTCAAAATGTACAATATAAATT
Organism: Suncus etruscus; assembly: GCF_024139225.1. NCBI lineage: Eukaryota > Metazoa > Chordata > Mammalia > Eulipotyphla > Soricidae > Suncus > Suncus etruscus. The sequence continues at coordinate 60,471,246 of NC_064855.1, forward strand.
CAGAATGCTACATCCATAATGTGGGAAATTTGAATTCTAAATAGCAACAGTAATAATAATAACTATATATTACCCTGAATGAGAGCCTAATATTATCTTATTTATTCATATAATATCCAAATGAAATAGGTATAATCACTATCTTCATTTTATGGACGTGCTTCAATAACATTATAAACAGTCAATCAAAAGCAGTGCCAATATTTGAAATGAGGTTAATTCCAAGCCCTGACTATTTGTTTCTCTCCTGTATTGCAGGAATTCTTGTACGTTTCTCTGTAAATATTCTAAACAGTTTTATACTGACTAAAAATGTTTACTTTTAAAATTTTTGTACCTGATTGTTTTAAATTTCTGAAGCCCAATATCTGGTCATCTTTAATCTTAGTTCTTCTAGGTCCTTGTAAAGTTATCTTCTAAAAGGTTATTGAGACTGAAATATAAAACACATAAAATTTTATTAGATAACAGAGAAGGAAAAAAGACATGCCATATTGTAATATGCTCATGCTATTTACGTAAGAAAAATACAATTTGAAATTGATGTCAGGGGATCAGAGATATAGCTCAAGAGCAAAGTGCATGCATTGCATAAAGGAGTTTCACGGTTGATTCTCAAAACTGCATGGTACCTTAAGCACTGACTGCATAGAGCCAACACCAAGCACAAAATTGAAAGTAGGCTCTGAGAATTGCCAAGTGTGACTCAAAAGCAAAGAAAAATATGTAAGTTAAATAAAAATGATTTTTATTTAGTTAGTTCCATTTATTCTAAAAATTAGTCATACTCAATCATTCTAAAATTACATAAATTCATAAAAAATATTATAAAATACAACCAGAAATTATACTTTATAAGCTTGAGACAATTTCAACAATTACTACACTTGAAGCATGAAATAATGCATACTAAGGTTTTATCAATAGCATTTCAATATGGAAAATGATAAGGAAACCACTTGAAATATGAAAAATAAAAGCAAAACTGTTTCAAATTTTAGAAAACATCCTTTTTTTTTTAACCTCGGGGCATGGATTGACTCCTTAAATAAGATCCAGTAGCATTACCAACAAAGAAAAATCTAGTAAATTTCACCATATTGACACATTGACTCTGGCACTAAACTTTACTTTAATTAAAAGTATCTTAAGGGTCAGCCAACACTAACTGGAAGGCATAAAGCTTTGAAATAATAAGTGGTAAATGAACAAAATAAGGAAGAAAATGGAGAAAATATTTTAAAAAATGTGAGAGCTGGCAAATGATTACTATTACTATTCAGAAAATAAAGTGAATATCTGTGAAAAAATTTCAATTTATGGGCCTGGTGGTGGCGCTAAAGGTAAGGTGCCTGCCTTGCCTGCGCTAGCCTTGGATGGACCGCGGTTCGATCCCCCGGTGTCCCATATGGTCCCCCAAGCCAGGAGCAACTTCTGAGCACATAGCCAGGAGTAACCCCTGAGTGTTACCGGGTGTGACCCAAAAACCAAAAATAAATAAATAAATAAATAAATAAATAAAATAAATAAAAATTTCAATTTAAAAATGGGCAAAAGATTCACAAGATATGAAAGGAATGAATAAAGATATTAAATGTTGGGGCAGGAATGGGTAGAGCATTTGTCTTGCATGCTACTGACCTGAGTTTGATTCCTGGTTCCCTCCAGGAGTGATACCTGGGTAAGCTCTGAACAAAGTCTGGCCTGGCTAAAAACATACAAAAACAAAACAAGAGGGCCCACAGCGATGCACAGTGAGTAGGGTGTTTGCCTTGTACATGACTAATCTGAATTTGATCTTTAACATCATATATGGATCCCTAAACCTGCCAGAAGTGATTTCTGAGTACAGAGCCAGGAGTAACCCCTCAATGCCAAAAAAAAAAAAAAGAGAGAAAAACAAAACAAAACAAGAAACACATTCGAGGCAGGAAGGATAGTCAAAGGGGTAGAAAGCTGGCACTGCAGGCGGTTGACCCACTTTTGACCCTTCTCTTCAAGCCCATAAGGTCTGCATAGCCAGGAATAACCCTGGAGCATCACTGGGTGTGGCCCAAAATAAAACAAACAGACAGAAAAGATATTCAAATTAACCATAGAATTTATCATAGAAATGCAGTCACAGTGAAATACACCTAACTCATCAGATCTACAGGATTAAAGAATGACAATATTTAATAAACACCAATCACTAGAAAATTCACTTAAACTGGTACAATTAATTACTTTAGAGATCAACTCAACAGTATGCCAGAGCTTTGTCTTCAATCTTTTTTTATTTTATGTTTTATTTAAATATTTTATAATTTCTTTGAGTCACATTTTACCAGTACACATTTCCCATCATCAATGTCTTCAGTTTATTTTTAGGATATATTATATGTATCAGAACCATTTCACAAGATAGTTTACTACATAAAGAAGCTTCAAAATATGATTATTCTAATTTTTTTTGATTATTCTAATTTTTGAAGCAAAATAGCTTTTATTAAAACTTATTTAGAGGGGCTGGAGAGATATCATGGAGATAAGGCATTTGCCTTGCATGCAGAAGGACGGTGGTTCAAATCCCAGTATCCCATATGGTCTCCTGAGCCTGCCAGGAGCGATTTCTTAGCGTAGAGCCAGGAGTAACCCCTAAGTGCTGCCAGGTGTGACCCAAAAACCAAAAAAAGATGTGAGTGGAGAGAAAAGTAGAGTGTGTGAAGTAGAGGAAGTAGAGTGTGTGTTCAAGAGAGAACACTGCCTTCTCCAGGGTGGAAAAAGGCAAACAAAGAAACAGAGACAAGCAAACAAGGTCAGTGTTCAAGGAAATCACAGCTTGAAGAGCCAGCCTATTCTTTTTTAATTTTTGGATTCTATGCTAACTTATCTTACCTATCTGCCCTACATATTCATTGTACTTCATTTTTGAAAAAAATATGCTGGTCTCAATCTGCTACAATAATTTTAAGATCACTAAAAATGCTCCATAGTTTGGAAAATATAGGTCTAAATGATTTCTAGACATGCTCAATTGTTTACAATAGCAATAAAACTAATAATAACATATATAATTGATCAATAGGATTTATCAACAGAAGATATAAACTGAGGCAGGTGTAGATCAAATAACAAATGAAATAAATGATCTAGAATACATTTCTAAGAATAAAATCACAATGATTCAGAGTTATACTATGAAGTTTAAAAATATTAGAAAAATAATATTTTAATGTAATTATGAATTGAGAACTGCCATCTACATGGTAGACTCTTGAGGTTGTTTTGTTTTGTTTTTTTGAGCCACACCTGGTGACATGCAGGGGTTATTCCTGGCTATGCACTCAGAAATCCCTCCTGGCTTGGGGGACCATATGGGATGCTGAGGGATTGAACCAAAGTCCATCCTAGGTTAGTGCATGCAAGGCAAATGCCCTACCACTTGTACCACCACTCCAGCCTCTGGACTCTTGAGTTTTAAAAAGTAATTTATTGTAGTTTACCAGGCTCCAATAGTCTTAACATTTATGTTCTTTAAATATTTTTAAATTTTATAGTGGATTTGTATTTTTGTTTATTTTGGGAGGCCACACCCAGTGGTGCTCAGGGTTACTTCTGATTTTGCACTCGGGATTTACTTCTGGTGGTGCTCAAGGAACCATATGGGATGCTGGAGATTGAACCTGGGTTGTCTGAAACCTGGTTGCAAGGCAACTGCCTTACCCATTGTACTATCATTCTGGCACACATTTTTTAATTTTATTTTTAAAAATGTGATTTACAAAGTTATTGTTAGTTGAATTTTAGGTATATAATGTTCTAGCACCAATCCCACCACCAGTGTAAACCTCCCTCACCAGTGTTTCCAAGTTCCCCACCATAAATCAGCCTGCCACCTTGACAGCTGTAATTAATTTTAAATATTAAAATCTGCAATGGAGGGGCCGGGAAGGTGGCGCTAGAGGTAAGGTGTCTGCCTTGCAAGCACTAGCGTAGGACAGACCGCGGTTCAATCCCCGGTGTCCCATATGGTCCCCCCAAGCCAGGGGCGATTTCTGAGTGCATAGCCAGGAGTAACCCCTGAGCGTCAAACGGGTGTGGCCCAAAAAAAAAAATCTGCAATGGGATTCTATCAATGAATTAGTATGATTTATCCTTTTTACTTGACAACTTTCATGACTTTAAGTTTAAATAAAAATAAAGTTATTAAATGTTAAGCAAAACAAAATCTTAGGATCATAATACTACTATTCTAATTTTGCCTTTACCTTAGAGTATATGAATAAAGGTTTGATAATGAGAATTCAAACCACAATTTTGCCTTGGGAAAAGTACTATAGCAAATAATAAATAGCATAGACTTAATATTCTAAAAGCTATGAAAGAATAATTTTCAAAAGTTTACTTTTAGCATATTAGAATGGAGAAAGTTTTTTTAGTCTGAATTTGGTTACAAATTTTTTCCTTTTATGAACAGGAGGGCAATGTTCCTTGTAGCCCCAAGTCTGTGGCAGGCAGTTGTACTGGAAGATCTTCATAGTGACCATATCACAACATAAGCTCATATCAGAACATAGTGTATTTTATTTGTTTTTCATTTTTGTGTATTTTGGAATCTAAAACATAGTTCAGAGTTGATTACTCATCTTAAAAAGTCACTTGTGCTTTGCAAATTAATTTCTTATGCATTTCCTCAATTAAATTTTAAAATCTATGCTATTAGTCTTATTATTGTATTGTTGCCTCACAATGTAAAATAACATGAGAGGTCAATTTCCTCTCCTAACAGAACCCCTATAAATGATCTCTTCCTTCAGAGATCAAATGAAACAGACACTTCAAGGCCAACGTTTTGAGGTTTTTGAAAGTGTAATTTTCAAAATCAACTGTATTTAAACCAAAATAAAATTTTTACATAGCATAATTTTGTTGCATTTCTAAACTTGCATAGTTGGGTAATTTATTTCCAAATTATCTGTTTTAGTGACAGAAAATTCATTATTTTATAATGCATTTTTTGCGAGTTTTCTCTACATAATTACAGAGTAAAAACTAGTGAACACAAGAACACTACCTTTTGAAAATGTAATACCACAAATACACTACTAATCCTCTCACAGAAGGTCAAATAATTCATCTTCTTGAACAACATATATAATTAGTAGCCTCTACATATTGTACTAGTAATTAGTGCTAATCATTTTGTCTGCTAATATGACAAAGTATCATACTTACTGCTAATACAGATGACCTTTATAATGAGTTAAGCTGATTTAAGGACATGCAATACTTTTCCTAGCTCATTGAACAATAGTTTTTTTGCCCACAGTAGGCACTAAGTTGAAAGCAAATATGTGAAAGAAAAAAAGTGATCCAGTTTTTAGGTGCTATGGCAACATCACCTTTGTTCAAAGAAACTTAACTCATGTTAAAAGTTAATAAACTAGACAGCACTGTATCTATAAAAGTATTATATTACAAATATAATAAATAAAAATATATTCTGGGGGCTAGTGAAAAGGGTGTTTGCCTTTCAAGTTGATCCTTGGCCTCTCATATGGTCCCACAAGCACCATCGGAAGTTAGTTCCTGAATGTAGAGCCAGGAACATTCTTAAACTCTTGAGCATTGCTGGGTACAGCCTAAAAAGCAATGTGTGTGTGTGTGTGTGTGTGTGTGTGTGTATACATATATTTTCTTGAGTTGAAGAGCTAGCTTAACAGACTGAAGGCCCAGGTTTGATTATTGGCATCGCATGGCTCCCCCAGCATGGAGATAGAAGTAGCCCCTTTCTGAGTACCCCCAGGCATGGCCACAAAATCAAGAAAAATATTCTTGGAATATTTAACTCTTTTTTTTTTAGTGCAGCTGTTTACAGTTTGGTGCTCAAGGTTCACTACTAGCAGTACTCAGGTAACCATGTGATATTGGGATCAAACTCAAGTCAGCTATATGTAAAGAATATGTTCCAATCCATTGCAGAACTAAATAACCCTTCCTCATTCTTTTCTTCCCTCCCCCTCCCTCCATCCCTTCCTTCTTTTTCTTTCCATCATTTTTCCTTCTCTCCCTCCCTCCCTCCCTCCCTCTGTCTCTCTACCTCCCTCCTTCCCTCCCTCCTTCCCTTTCTCTCTCCCTCCCTCCCTCCCTCCCTCCCTCCCTCCCTCCCTCTTTCTCTCCCTCCCCCTTTTCCCTTTCCCCCTCCCTCCCAAACCTGGCTATGTTCTAACCTTACTCCTGCCTCTGTACTCAGAAATCACTCCTTACATAGTACAAAATATGAAACAGGGTCTGAACCTGAGTCAGCCTCCTGCAAGACAAGTGTCCAACTTACTGTACTATTGCACCATCTCTCCCTTTTGAAATGCCCCCCCCCCATACACAAAGCACATTCTTCCCAGTGGTACTCAGGGTAGCTCAGGAGACTCCTGATATAACTCAGGGTAACATATACAGTGTCATACCACATAGAGCAAAACCTAGTTAGATGCATGCAAGCAGGAAAAGGCCCTGCCCGTATTACTATCAATACAGATCTTAGAACTTGGTATTTTTAACAGATGCTCTTATTTGGGTAATACGGTTGATGATTTTTTAAATTAAAAAAATAGGATATTAAACAAAATCAGAATCTTTTAGATCACCAGCACAGCTTAACATAGCATTAGCTCCAGACCAAATATGACTTTCATCTATATGCTTAGCAAAGTCATTAAATGAGAGGTATCTGCAATAACATTTTAGTGTTCCTATAAATATGTATAAATGTAATATAAAATAAAATATTATCAAAATTGTGACCTGCAAAAAATAAGGATATCTGCTATAATACAGTTCCACTTAAATTAGATGCTTTAGTAGTTGAGAATAACAGCAGGATACACACACTATTTGTAAAACAAAAAACAAAACCGATTTTTTTTAACAAGATTGACCAAGCAAATCTTTAGTCCAAAACAAGTTTTATTTACTTTGCAGAGATTACTGAGCTTGTCAATGTTCTTTTTAGTCACAAACATGTGACTTTCAAATATAAAAGATAATCCAAACAAAGTATACTGATTTTAAATAGTTAAACTAGCTAAACTGAGACAATTTGGGAAATGTATTTTAAATTTAGTTTCTTAGAGATTGAATAGAATTTTTAAATATCCTAATGTGCCTGGTAAATAGAATCCTCTTCACTAAAGGTTCTGTTCTCCAACATAAATATTTCTTCAGCTATTGCTTTGGTTCATATTTAAGATTCATTTGGCAGCATAATATTCATTCAGCAAATAAAATACAGAACATACAATGTGGCGACATTATGATTTATTCACACACTAGCATCCACTGGAACTTGTGTTTATTGGCACTTAAGCTTCCATTACTTTGTTTAAAAGTAATTCAAATAAATTAACTCAAAAGGTCTTCCAAGAAAAGATAAATATCAAAGATAATCATCCCACGTTAGTTTATTAAGACTAAAGACAGAAAAAAACACATTCCACAGTCAGTTGGATTTAAAATAAATAAACAAAAAAAGCCCTCAGAAAACTATGCCTTATATTTCCTGGGACATTGCATTGTTAAAAGGAATTATCAAGTGTGAATTAGACACATATTCCTTCCAGATAAAGAGAGATGACTTGGAACAACCTTCCACTGAAGGATATTACACATATCCTTTTCAAGGAGAGAAGCTATCCTTCCCTTTGAACTAGATCTCCCCATGAGATTCTCTATTTTCAGCCTTGAACAGGAGTCCCTGATGTCACACTGCAACACCAATAATCTCATTCCTGGTCTCAACTCTCTCTTTCCTGGTTAATTCTAACACAGCATTTCAACTTAAAAGAATCTTGAAAATTAGTAGTCTTTTAGGAACATTTGAATTTCATTTTAGAACACATGGTAAACATTTTACTTTCTAAATGTTTCTCACTATCCATCTCTTTGTCTAAACATTCTTGATTATAAAAAAAACTGATTAGGCTTCTCTGGTTCACTGATAAATCTCTAATATCCAAATATTTGAAGCATATCACACTTAGGTAAATCTTCTATGCAGTTTCAGATCAAGAAAAACAACTCACATTCTTAGAAAAGAACTTCACTAGTCATCCACAGAAGGAGCAATACCATGCAGGCAATTGGAAAATGCAGTACAAAGTGAAGAAAATATGCTTTTTCCAAACACCTCTGTTGTCTCTTCAACTAAAGAATCCAATCTCATTTGATAAGTTACATAAAATTGTAAAATTCTGAGTAACTTAAAATTCTATTGAGAAGATTTATTTTTCACCCACACTCTATAATTGGGCAGTTTCATTGGCTCTGGATACCAATAAAAGATATTAGAGGTGGCAAAGGACATGTTCTCTCAGAAGATAGGACATGCTAAAAAACCAGTGATTCATTTTGAACAGCTTCAGTTTATACTTCAGAGTCACCATAATCATGATGAATAACATTTCAGTCCACAGCTGCACTCCCTTTCCCCCTCTTTTGGAGGAAGATCCTGGGATCCAATACTCAATACATACAAATTCTCTATTGCTGAATTACATCCATTCCCAAGCTCCAGACCTTTTTTTTTTTTTGCATCCTCCCCCTTTTACCGTTTTTATAGCACTTTAATTTTCTTATAATAAATTATATTCACAATTATTAGTCCTAGATAGAAATTAAGTTTTAGAGGGAAGGGATCTATGTTTGGTTCAGTACCATATCCAATGCACTTCAACAGAACATACATACAATTTAGGCATTCACTTATCAGTTGAATGAATAAATAGCAAATAGCTCCATTGAGAGTTTAGTACAAACTACTACTGGAGTCAGTTAGGTTCTAACTTCATTTATACAATTACCAAGTATCTACTAAGCTTCAGTTTGGGTGGGGGGCTATCATACACATAAAGACATAGCTTCGGCAGTGATCAGTACTACAAAGTCAAATAGAACAGGGCAATAAATTACTGGCTCAGTGCAGAGACTATTTTAGAAGAGGGAGTCACCTCTCTGAAGAGATGACAGTTGTTGAGACTTGGTTGCAGGGCAGATTCAAGTGGAGCAGGGAGTCAATTTTGTGCACAGAGAAAAATAGCAAATGCTGAGCTATTAGGCTCAGCACTAGCAATAAGGTCTGCAAAGTGGGGATGGGTGTGCAAGAAGGTAGTATACCAATTGCTTTTTACTTTTATTACAGTAACAGGTATACACTGCAGACTGCCCCAGTAAAGAGATCACGTTTCACAGCTAGAGTGCTCAGATTCTCAGATACTAAGTGCTGCTTCTCGATTGCAGGCCCCAAAGGCCTGCATCAGCAGCACATCACAGAAGACACAAAGGCACACAATAGTGGCATTAAACGCGTTGCAAGCCTTGAGAAGTAGGAAAATGAGAAGGTGTAAAGCCAAGTGGAACTTGGTAGTAGAATAGAGACACCAATAGACTAAACAAAAAAGAAGTAGTAACTGCCCATTTCCGAGTCTGGGGTGCCCCAGGCATTTTGCTGTTGGAACTCAACCACGTTTATTGGACTCTGACAAAAAAAGAAAGGAAGGAAGGAAGGAAGGAAGGAAGGAAGGAAGGAAGGAAGGAAGGAAGGAAGGAAGGAAGGAAGGAAGGAAGGAAAGAAGGAAAGAAGGAAAGAAGGAAAGAAAGAAAGAAAGAAAGAAAGAAAGAAAGAAAGAAAGAAAGAAAGAAAGAAAGAAAGAAAGAAAGAAAGAAAGAAAGAAAGAAAGAAAGAAAGAAAAGAACAAGTCTCCAAACACGGACATGCATGTTTACAGTCCTGCACACTCAACGCTTCCGACCTTGCATGTCATTTCCCAAAAGACAAAAAAGCAAAAAAAAAAAAAAAAAAAAAAAGCAAATGGTTCACTCTGAACTCGCCTTCCAAATCAGGCAGGAAGTTCTTTCTCGGCCACAAGGTAGAAGAAACTCTTGGAAAGTTTTCAACGTCTGAAACTCTCCTTGATTTCCGGGGCTGAGGAGAAAGAACTATGTCTTCCGGCTCAATCATTTGGGGAGCTTTCGACTCCTGCCTTCACAGTCGCTCCAAATAATCATAATAACAATAATGAGCTTATAAGGCTCGGGAAGCGGGGTGGGTGAATTTTCGGGACAGGCGCAAGCCAGGGTCTGGACGACACCCAGGAGAACATCAGCGGCCTACGGAGAACCCAACCAGGTTCCTTTCAGAGCCCGGAGCCCAACCCCTTCACTCAGAGCCCGGCCGGCGGACGCCTGAGGCGGGGAAGCCAGCCCCCAGTCAGGCGACAGAGCGCGCGTAAAGCCTCGCGCGACTCTTCCCAGAGCGCGCCACCTCCGCGCGCATGCGCAAAGCGCCGCGGCCGGAGGTCCCAGTCCGGGGAATGGTTCCCTGCGGCGCGGCCCCAGCCCCAAACCAGCGGGTTTGCGCAAGTGCAGAAGCGCCTGGAAGGTGTGCGTGAGGCCGCGGAACTCCGCGCCTACATCCCGCCGAGTGATGTGCGCACGCGCAGACCAGTCAGGGCCCGCCGAGTGGTGTGCGCACGCGCAGACCGGCCAGGGCCCGCTACTCGGTTGGGGCTGCTCCCCCTCTGAGAGTTTCTCGGCGGTGGAGGCGCCTCAGAACGCGGGCTGCTGGAGCGGGGCGGGACGGCCTGTAAGATGGGGGCCACAGAGAGCGGCCTGCTGCACGCCCGGCGTCCCCCTCTTTCCTTCCTCTGCCATCCCCCGGCCCCTTACTTCAGCGCAGGCCCCAGCTGCATCCGCTCCGCCTCCTGGGTCGCCGTTACTGCTCGGTCTGGGGCCCTGGCGCCGCGACGAGTTGGCGCCTCCCCTTGGAGCGCAGCGGCCCGGCCTCGGCCCTGGCGGGATGAGCCCGAGCTCCCGCCGCCGGCCGGGAAGAGGAAGGGAAGGGAAGGGAAGGGAAGGGAGGGGAGGGGGTTGGTGACGGCGCCTCGCCCCTCCGCTCCTCCCTCGTCTGCCCACTGCCACCCGCTCCCCCTCGGCCCTGGGGCTGCTCTGACCTGGAGGACTGGGCATCGCCTCCTTCCCTCTCTCTCCATCTCCGCCTTGTGCAACCCAGGGCTTCCTCTCCCTCAACTTTGGTTACTCAAAAGCCAGGGCAATTTGGAGGGGCCCCACCCCGACTAGGGAATCCTGACCCCCAGCTGTCTCTGCTACCCTATTAAGGGGTCGCCCCTTCTACAAGCACTAGGTCACTTCTCCCTTGTTTTGCCTGCTGCTGTCAACTCACTACTGTAGGGCCACCAGCTCTGGGATAAGGAGAAATGTGCGTTGGGGATCCCCATGCAACCTGGAGACTAGGCTCTGGAATAAAACAACTCTCATTCCATTCTTTGCAATTGTGTCTTGGATTTCTTTGCACTGTGGTGGGCCTTCCTGAGTTTTAGTAAAATGCTTTTGATGCCTGTAGGAAGATTGGGGGACCTGGTAATGCTTTTTGAAGAAAGTAGACTGAAATCAGGACAATCCTGGAAGCTTGGAGGCCTCTGACCCAAAGGACCCATTGAGGTGCAAAATTTGAGGTCAAGTGCTGGAGACATCCCAAGTGGAGGTGACTGGATTGCAACAAAGACCAGGTGAAGAATATCTAAAGATCATCTACTGCCCCAAACTCCCTTGGTAACCACCCTAAGAATCAACTGGTGGTGGAGTGCTGTTTGGAAGAAGCCAATTTGAACAAAGGAGAGGTACCTATGTGTTGCTGCTCAGCAAATGTACTTAAGCAACAGCCACTTGCATCTCCCCTTTTGAAATGTGTGCTTTCATACTTGAATGCTGTTATGTACAGTGAAGGGTTCATGCTGTCTCTCTTCTTATCTCCCTGTATTTTCCAGTAAACTTGTTATATTAAACTTCCTCTCCTCCTGAAGTTCTTTTCTGAGAGTGGAAGGACCCAAAAGGCCTAGGACTAGACTTTTATCAGTCCTAGATTTCCCCAGCCACTTCCTGGATGATAGAGGTGGAGAGGGAGAAAGCAGTGAATTTTCTTCTGAGGCTACTGTCTCACTTCACACAAGCCACACAAGACCTCACTAGCATTACTTATAGTAAAAAGGCTTATAACTTGCAGTTGCTTCTTCCACAATACGGCATGAAACCAATACCTGCGTGGGTATTGGTAAAATGCTCCACAACTAAGGCTATTGGCCATTCTATGAAATAAAGTTATTTACTATAGTATTGATTTTTTTAAAACCAGGATTCTATAGTTCATAAAGTTTAAATGATTGACCAAAAGTAGCACAGTGAAGCAGAATTTCAATCCAGAATGATCAAATCCACCTTTTATTTGGTTTGACTTTTGTCATGTCATCTGAAAAGTACCATTCGAGTATGTCTGACAGCCTTTCTGGCAACTGCTGTTTTGTCAGACCTTAAAGTTTATTATCAGAGCATCATCATTAGAAGGAGGCTTGCTTTATTTGATTTTTATAGGGTAAAAAAGAGCAAAAACCCAGGCGTTAATTTTTGTACCCCAAGTTTTTGCATTGTGGATTACGTGCCTTCAGTTCTTAAGGTGCATAAGTATAAACACCATTGCCTAGTTTATTCTGGCTTATTGTTGACTTTCTGAACTTTCATAAATAGCTGTCTTAAGAGTAGTTGCTATCTAATGCCAAAGAGTTTAAAGTCACCTTTCTTAAAACCCTGATCAGCTTTCTCCTCTAAGTGGTAAAGCAGGGTAACACTTGAAGAATCATTTTAACATATAAAAAAAACTTGAGGAAATCTTACTACCATATAAAATGAGGAATTTTTTAACATATAGAAACACAATTATATATTCAGAAAACACTTTCTTCTAGTTATCACTAACATTAAAAATTTCATCTTTATGGGGGGAAGAAATAAACAATTTCTCAAAGAAGAAATACAAATGGCCAAAAGGCACATGAAAAAAAGCTTCACATCACTAATCATCAGGGAAATGCAAATCAAAACAACTCTGAGGTACTATCTCATGCCACAGAGACTGACACACATCACAAAGAACAAGAACAATCAGTGCTGGTGGGGATTTGGGGAGAAAGGAACTCTCATTTACTCCTGGTGGGAATGCCATCTAGACAACCTCAAAAAAAACGGAACATTGAGCTCCCATATAATTCAGCTACATCACTCCTAGGGATATACCCTAGGAACACAAAAATGCAATGCAAAAATACCTTCCTCACAACTATATTCATTGCAGTGCTATTTACAATAGCCAGAATCTGGAAACAACCAAGATGCCCATCAATAGATGAATGGCTAAAGAAACTGGTACATTTACACAATGGAATGTTATGCAGCCATCAGGAGAGATGAAGTCATGAAATTTTCCTATACATGAATAGACATGGAAACTATTATGTTGAGTTAAATAAGTTAGAGGGAGAGATAGACACGGAATAGTCTTACTTATCTATGGGTTTTAAGAAAAATAAAAGACATTGTAATAATGCCCAGAGACAATAGAGATGAGGGCTGGAAGGACTGACCAGAATATGAAGCTCACCACAAAGAGTGATGAGTGACTTTAGAGAAATAACTACACTGACAAATATGATGACAATGTTAATGAGTGAGAGAAGTAGAATGTCTCAAATACAGGCAGGGAGGAAAGGGAGAGGGGAGATGGGGGGCATTGGTGATGGGAATGTTGCACTGGTGAACTGAATGTATAATTGAAACCCAACTACAATCATGTTTAATCACAGTGTTTAAATAAAGCTGTTATTATTAAAATATCTTTAGAGTTTATTCCTTAAACAGAAACTTTCTAATTCAAACAGTTCACATTATTTTCTGCCACTTTTTATAGTTAGAGACCAGTTCGCTGGTGAACATAGAGCTCTGAAAAGAGGCATCAGATTTAATATTTTTCAATCAACATAAAATTTAAAAACAAAAAGTTGGATTTGTATATGACATGTTGAGTATGCTTCAGAGTTAATTCTTGGAGCATAATCTTAACATGAAACAAAGTAATAATTTATCTTTGTTGTAACTGTTAATGTTTATTCTTCAGTGCTATCACTGTCTCCTTTGCTCATTGAGTTATCTTTTCAGTCCACAATCCACAGAGCTTGATTTCTTAATCACTTTTTTGCTCAAGGCTATAGATTTGGTAATAATAGCTGTATTTACTTTTCAGCACCTACTATATTCCAGGAGCTCTAAGTTATTTGGAGCTCACTACAGTCCTGTTAGACAGAGGAAAGCCTCAGTTTACAGCCAAAGCAATTCAAGGTTTAAGAGATTAATTCATTTCTATTTCCAACACCTGATTTGCCTTTATCTTGTACATATAAGACAGGTAAAGTTCACAATTCATTACACTATATTTCATCTGATTCCTAACTGTTACCTAATAATAACTTTTATTTACTATGTTGTTTTGAGAACTGTGAAAAATTCAGAAGTTAAAACTATTTCTTAAATAGTGTACACGGTACTATATCTTTGGCCTTTTTGTTAAAATTTTTTACTGTATTTGGGAACCAACAATTTTTCCAAGAGGCCAAAATATAAAATCAAGAGGAAATATTATTAAATCACATAAGTTTTCTTAAAATTTATATTATAGTCTTTTTACTCCACACTATGCTAGTGGACTAGCATAGCATTAAAATGTACTCAGAGGCCAGAGAGATAATACAGTGGGGTCAGCATTTGCCTTGCTGGCCCACCCAGTTTCGTCCGCCCCCCCCATAATAAATAAAAATAAATAAAACCATTGCACTCTGAGTGTTTCAGAGGTTAAAATTCTCATAATAATCTCTATCAAGTTAACCAATGATCTTAATTTTGATCACTTGAACAAGTTTGATAGGTCAGATAGTTTGTGAACAATGAAAATTTGTTTTTCACAGTTCTGAAGGCTGGAAGAGTGTGAGTATGGACAGTATCTGGTCGTGTCCTTCATCCAAGTTGTAGAGTATCATCATGTATTCTCAAATAGTGGGAAGGAGGCAAATGAGCTCTCTGGAAACCTTTCTCTGAGGGTGCTGATGCCATGCAGGAAGACCTTCCTTGTAACCTAATCACACTCCAAAAGACCCAACTCCTAAAACTATCACATATGGGATTAATATGTGCTAACCGTTTGAAGGAATACATGCATTCAGTCCATTGCACTTACTCTTGGATTTCTATGCTTTATATTCCCTCCTGTTACTAGGAATAAACTAATGCTTCTAACTAAATCCAACTCCTTCCTCTTTTGTATTGACTCTATGTGCTCAAATATTCTCAAAGTTGTTACTTTAGAAGTTGTCACCTTTTAATCCTGCAATATTAAGTTTTATCTCCAAGCACATTAACACTGCACACCATTTTCCTATTGTTGCAAAAACTTCCTGACACTGTGTCCTCTCTGATTGTTCTGCCCTTGTTGCTCTGCCCCCACTAAGTTTCTTGAGAAACTTATTTATATTGACTGTATCCTCTTCTTTCCAATTAATCATTCTTGACTCCACCCCAGTAACACTTTTGTCTTTATCCCTCCAGTGAAATTACTCTTGACAAAGTCACCAATGATTTTGGATTGCTAAATCAATGGTTAGTTTTTAGTTGTCTTGGAACTATCAACAGCATTTGGAAGAATTACTTAAACCCGCTACCTTGAAATACTCTTTGCTCTGTGCTTTACCTTGGGCAGGATTTGGAGAGTGGAAGGAGGAGGGGCATTTTTCTTAATTATTCCATCTCACTGGCAACTCAGTTGGCTGTTTATTTCTACATCTCTAGTCATTGGCATGCCCAGAGTTCAATCTTTAAACATCTGTTTCAGACTCTCATGGTGATTTTCTTTATTTTTGATATTTTGGCCCGTACCAGTGGTGGTCAGGGCTCTGTATTCAGGGATCTCTCTTAGCAGAGTACAGGAGACATCATGGGTAAATAATGTTGTACTATTTTCTAGCCCTATTCCTTTGGTGATTTCTTCTATTCTTTTTTAAAATAATAATTTATTTAAGCATTATACTTACAAATACGTTTGTACTTGGAATTCATTCATAAAATGTACACCACCCTCTTCTCCAGTGCATCCTTCTCATTGACAATGTCCCCATCTCCCTCATCTCCACTACTGCCTATCTTCCAGACAAGCATTCTGTTTCTCTCACAAGCA
This sequence comes from Suncus etruscus, assembly GCF_024139225.1. Taxonomy (NCBI): domain Eukaryota; kingdom Metazoa; phylum Chordata; class Mammalia; order Eulipotyphla; family Soricidae; genus Suncus; species Suncus etruscus. The sequence goes on from NC_064855.1 coordinate 60,487,348, forward strand.
TAGTCATGATAGTTGTTAGTGTAGTTATTTCTCTAACTGCACTCACCACATTTTGTGGTAAGCTTCATATCATGGGATGATCCTCTGGCCCTGATCTCCATTTTCTCTGGGTATTATTACCATACTGTCTTTTATTTTTCTTAAATCGCACAGATGAGTGAGACTATTCTATGTATATCTCTCTCCCTCTGACTTATTTTACTCAGCATAATAGTTTCCACGTCTAACCATGTATAAAAAATTTTTTCATGACTTCATTTTTCCTAACGGCCTCATAGTGTTCCATTGTGTATATGTACGTATATGTACTACAGTTTAGCCACTCATCTATTGTCAGTCATCTAGGTTGTTTCCAGATTCTGGCTATTATCCATAGTGCTGCAATGAACATAGGACTGCAGAGGGAATTTTTCTGTTGTACTTTTTATGTTCAGAGGGTGTGGTATTGCTGGATCATGTGGAAGTTCAATTTCCAGGGTTTTTTTTTTTTTTTGAGGAATATCCATAATTTCCAGAAAATCTGGAGTAAATGGCATTCCTACTTTATGACATTAAGACTAAAGGCTTCTTCAAGGAGGAAACAGCACTCTCCAAACAAGTGGAAGCAGAGGTAAACAGATGGGACTATATTAAGCTGAGAAGCTTCTGTACCTCAAAGTAAATAGTGCCTAGGATACAAAAACCATCCACAGAATGGGAGAAACTATTCACCCAATACCCACCAGTTAAGGGGCTAATATCCAAGATATACAAGGTACTGACAGAACTTAACAAGGAAAAATCATCTAACCCCATAAAAAATGGGGAGAAGAAATTGGGCTTTCATATGACCCAGCAGTACTTTTCCTAGGGATATACCCTGAGAACCCAAAAGCACAATACAGAAAACCCTCTACACTGCTATGTTAATTGTAGCACTATTGACAATAGCCAGAAATGGGGGTAAAGCACAAATGCCTGAGAACAGATAAGTGGATTAAGTAACTGTGGTACATTTACACGGTGAAATACTATGCAGCTGTTATGAAAATGAAGTTATAAAATCTGCTTATAAATAGATGAGTATGTAGAGTATTATGCCAGTGAAAGAGAAGAAAGAAAGAAAGAAAGAAAGAAAGAAAGAAAGAAAGAAAGAAAGAAAGAAAGAAAGAAAGAAAGAAAGAAAGAAAGAAAGAAAGAAAGAAAGAAAGAAAAGAAAGAAAGAAGGAAGGAAGAAGAAAGGGACAGAGGGAGGAAAGAAGAAAGAAAGAAAGAAAGAAAGAAAGAAAGAAAGAAAGAAAGAAAGAAAGAAAGAAAGAAAGAAAGAAAGAAAGAAAGAAAGAAAGAAAGAAAGAAAGAAAGAAAGAAAGAAAGAAAGAAGAAAGAAAGAAAGAAAGAGAAAGAAAGAAAGAAAGAAAGAAAGAAAGAAAGAAAGAAAAGAAAGAAAGAAGAAAGAAAGAAAGAAAGAAAGAAAGAAAGAAAGAAAGAAGAAAGAGAAAGAAAAGAAGAAAGAAAGAAAGAGAAAGAAAGAAAGAAAGAAAGAAAGAAAGAAAGAAGAAAGAAAGAAAGAAAAGAAAGAAAGAAAGAAAGAAAGAAAGAAAGAAGAAAGAAAGAAAGAAAGAGAAAGAAAAAGAGGGTGGGTGGGTTTGGGCAGAAAAAAGGGAATAAAGAAAAAGAAAAGAAAAAGAAAGAAAGAAAGAAAGAAATAAGAAAGAAAGAAAAAGAAAGAAAGAAAGATGAAAGAGAAAGAAAGAAAGAAAGAAAGAAAGAAAGAAAGAAAGAAAGAAAGAAAGAAAGAAAGAAAGAAAGAAAGAAAGAAAGAAAGAAAGAAAGAAAACTAGTTCTGTGGCTTAACACTCCCTACACACCCCTATATTATGTTCTTAATGTTCTCTTTGTGGGTAAGGTATTCTACTGTGTCATAGATAGGGAGTGTTATATGGCTTAGCATACAGCACTATATCCTCACATAGTTGGTACGACCAGGGGAACCATGAAAACACAAATATCTGTAGGCTGTGACATGTTTTATTCAGCTCATTCTGTGAAAATACTCTTAACATGAGCCATGGAAAGAGTTTTAAGAGCTAAGAATGAAAAGATTGCAATTTATCATATAGAAGGAACACTTGAGAAACTTAGGATTTATATTTCAAATAAAATTAGAAAGCACATCTTGTGTCTTCTTGGATGTCTCAATAATAATCACAAAACAGAGCACTTACCAAGGTCCTGTAGTTTCCTGTGATTTTACACCTGTAAGCAACAGCAGTTAGACCTTCTATTTCTTTAGGACAGAAGTTATTAACATTAACATAATTCTAAAGAAGTACATGTAATATCAATGGATATAATGGTATGGTAATGGCATGGTAATAATATGTATTAAATATATAGCACAATTCTTGAAGCCGGAACAATAGTACATGGAATAGACCACTTGCCTTGCAAATGACTGACCTAGGTTAGATCCTTGGCATCTCATATGGTCCCCTGAGTCCATCAGGAGTGATTGCTGAGTGTAGAGCCAGGAGTAAACCCTGAGCAATGCTGGGTGTGGTCTCACCCCCCACCCTCAGTAAGTATCTATATACTCGAGTATAAGCCCAGTTTTTCTGGCACAAAATTTTTGCCCAAAACCCTGAACTAGGCTTATGTTTGTCTCATACAGATTATTTGATTTGGTGTGCGTGCACCAAATCAAATGCACGTAGTCTCCAGTCGTTTTCTGCCGTCTGCTGGAGGGGGCAGTGCTTCAACTCAGTCCACAAGTCGAGGCTGAGCTGAAGAAGTAGGTGGCTGAACGGAACTGTATGCCACTGAATACTTAACCCACAATATTCTGCGCTTTGTAAGAGACTGACAGCAGTAATGATGATATCTGCGAACTCAGTGATGATGACAATGTCTTTGCTGATACCTTCACATCAGAGATAGCTGAAGCTCTGTTTGGAATACAGAGGAAGAGGAAGAGGAATCCAGTTTTGAAGGATTTTAACCTTTGTGATTTAGCTTGATTACCTGTTAAGCTACGGTTTTCTGCACTTTATTTAAAGTTTTAAAGTTATCGTTGCTAGTTTAGCAATAAATATGAAAAAACATTTAAGCTACTGATTCCTCAACTATTGTAATTGCTTTGGTTATATATATATTTTATTTTTGAAACTTACCAGTGGCTGCTGCATTTTCCACCTCAGCTTATACTCGAGTCACTAAGTTTTCCCAATTTTTAGGGTAAAATTAAGGGGGTCAGCTTACACCAGGGTCAGTTTATACTTAGATATATCACAATTTTTATCACCAGCAGTGCTGGGTGTGGCCTCAAGCCCTAACCCCAATAAGTATATATCACAATTTTGAGCACCAGAGTCATCGCTTAGAGTATCCTTTAACAATGTAACAAACATACTTTAGTGGGGTTTTGTTTGTTTTTGTTTGGGGGGGACCACACCTGGAGTTAACTCCTGGTTCTGAGCTAAAAAATCACTCCTGGCAGGGTAGGGGGGGGGGGCCATATGAGATATTGGGAATCAAACCCGGTTCTGTCCTGGGTCAGCTATGTACAAGGCAAACTCTCTACCGCTGTGCTATTGCTTCAGCCCCCATACTTCAGTGTTTATCTTTTTGAAGGGACCTACGAAGTAGTGCTCATGATATCAGGGACCATTCATTACCAATGATACTCAGCCAGCTGGGTCACTGATAGTGTGTGGGCTTTGGGTAATGAAGTGCTGCTTGAGTCCAGTGATGCTGGGGGCCAGATGGTCACCCACTGAAGACTATAAAGTACCATAGATTGAACTGAATTTTTTCCCTTCTATGACAGATGTTTCCACATAAAATATTTAAATATATCTTGCTTCATAGTTTAGTTTTGGCTACAATTGTTTTTAGACCATCTTCACTCTTTCCCATTGGTTAGAAAATAAATCACAGAGACAAAGAGGACGTGTCAAATGGGAGTCAGGAAGAGCAGCTCCATACCCCTTCTCAGGTATACCCTAAGGTTCCTTACTTAATAGTTTGTTCCTGAAGCCACACTAAGTAAAGTATGTTTGCATTGTCCCTCAAGTGTGAGACATATTCATCTTGGAAGAACTACATACACATATAACTATTTTTTTTTTTAGAAATTGGAGGGGATATTTTTAGGGCAGATGATATTTAGAATTTATGTGGGAATTCTCTGACAATCCCACCATTTTTGGTATATAGTTCTGTGCTTACAGATGACTGGTTTTAAAGTTGCAGATTTTGTTCATGTCCAAGATTTGAGATCCTCCAGAATCATTTGTATCAGTCATTTTTAAAAAACTTTTATTTCATGCTCTTCTAAATCTCTTTCACAATCCTTCCATGCTTTATTCAACAACATGCAGCTGCCCCTTTAATCAGCACTGGAACTTAGCTATTCACAGATCTGAGTGACAAGGTCTTATGGATATCCTAGAAAAACAGTCCCTATAAAACACTGCTTTAACCCCATATGAAAACAAGTCTGTTTGATGCTTAAAGAAGTGCTTTTAGTTCTAGTTCAGACATACAGACTTCTAAATTTATCTTATTTAGCACTAGGTAAGGAAGGAAAGAGGGCTTGAAAAATCTAGTTACAAATGATCTCTTTATAGCCCACAGATAGGAAAGATTTGAAGCATTACAAGTTCTGGAGAATATCTATTGCTTCTGAGTCTTTATAGCCAGATGAATTTAAGACCACACCACAGGGATCTATGCAAAAGTCTCAAATACAGAGAAATCAATATAGATGTGTCCTCTTATTAACTTAAAAGCTTTAGTCTTGTTTTTAAACCCAAAGACTACATGGGCTTGTTTTGCTGCTGCCTGTAGCTCTCCAACAGGTTGTCTTGGTTACTGATCAGAACCATGAACCCTTGTTTACCATCAGGCTGAGGATGGACTGTAGCAGCAGAGGGCTCTGGAGGTACCTCCAGATGGCAGAAGCAGATGGCCATAAAGCTGTTCTGGAATAATTTGGTATTGGTGTTTCAGAATCACATCATGTATGGTAACCATTGGGTCCTGGTTCCTCATCACTTTTCCCCAGAACCTGGTAACATTTCTGGGGTAAACCACAACCAGCTTCAGCACAACTTAGAACTGACAATCTAGAAGCAGCTGTACCAGGAGCAGAGGGTAGGGATTGTTGAGGCCAATCAGCACTTATGTAGGTCTTCATTACAAGGAGCCGTTTGTGGGACTGCTTGCAGATAAAACTTAAAAACTTGCTTCACATATTTTTTCTTTTTCTATTTGTTTCTTTCCCACTGAAACCATCCATTAATCTTTCTGCACCTCCAAGGTTCTGGTGGGTGTTTGTGCTTATTGCCTTTCCTTATCTATCCAATTTCTAGGTTTCTAGAAAACCAGGCACCCTGATCTCTACCAGTGACTTCATTTATTACCTTTGCCTTTACAGCAAGACTAGGCTCATGATAATGCAATTACCCCAGACCTTGGAGCACTTATTTTATTTTTACATAGGCTATCCCAACCCCAAGAAGTCTTTTCTGGATTATTCTTTTCCTGAGTTGCAAAATTGAGATGGGATTTAAAGGAACAAATAAGCCAAGGCCTGCTTCATGACCTGTTCAATTCTAAATCAAGTATGCTTTCATAGTGCAATGGTGTGACCTAATTTGCTTGGCTTCAACATTAGCTCCTAGGGAAAATCATTAAATAATAAAAGACATTTGATTTGTTTTGAATGTGTCTGTATGTACTTCTCTTGGAAGACAAACATGTAAGACCAGGTTAGATTTTTCAATCAGTAGAAACAATAGAATTGAGCGATGTGACCAGTTACAAAATCAAAATACAAAAATTAAAAGGAAGACAACTAAAAATTTGCTGTGGCAGAGGCTGAAGAGATAGTACAACAGGTAATTTGCCCATATAGTTCCTTAGAGCACCACCAGGAGTAATTCTTGACCTCCTAACCATAGTTGGGTATGGCCCCAAAACCAAAAAATAAAAATAACAGAAAAATGAAAAATTACTGAGACAAAAGAGAACAAACTAAAGAAGTTTACTATTTTTTAAAAGCTCAATAACCTACTGATGCCAAATTTCTTAAAATTAAATAACTTTAAGCCTAACGTTATCCTAATTAAAATATCAATGATTTTATTTAAACAATTGTAAAGTACATTTGAAAGCATAACTTAGTGAATCCTTTGAAGTCAGTTTAACTTTGTTTTTGTTTGTTTGTTTGTTTGGTTGATTTTGGGGCCACACCTGGCAGTGCTCAGGGGTTACTCCTGGCTATCTGCTCAGAAATAGCTCCTGGCAGGCACGGGAGACCATATGGGACACCAGGATTCAAACCAACCACCTTTGGTCCTGGATCGGCTGCTTGCAAGGATCGCCGCTGTGCTATCTCTCCAGGCCCAAAGTCAGTTTAACTTTGTATAACAAATTTGGCTTTCCTTAAAACAATAATCTCACCTTTTAAGAATTTGCTAGAATGAGAATATATATGCAGAAGAATGTATGTTATTACATTTTTATTATTGGAAAGTGGGAAGTAAAGTATATATTTATGAAAACTTATTTACATATATAAATTAAAATAAAACCTATGAGTTGCAAACCTAAAGCCAATCTCTCCCTTTTTCCTTATTTTTGATTTTTTATCAAGGAAATTTTCAAATATTTTAATCTTATTTTATAATATTTCTCTCTTATAACTGCTTACTGTAAATATTTTATTAATTTTTTCTAAAGGATAAGAACTTTTTAAAAAATATGAAGAAAAACACTAATATTTAATTTTAAAAACTAATAATGATTCTTTTTGGGGCCATACCCTGCATATTCAAGGGTTACATCTGGCTCTGCATTCAGGAATTACTTCTGGTGGTGTTTAGGGATCCATATGAGGTACTGGGGATTGAATCTTGGTCAGCGTCATGCAAGGCAAGTACTCTACCCACTATGCTACCACTACAGTCTTCAAATACTAATACTTTATCAACAACATCAATTAATGTCTTTTTAAACTTCAATATTTTTGGGTCACAACCGAAGGTGTTCAGGATTTACAGATTGTTCTGCTGTTAGAGGGATTACTTCTGGCGATGCTCCAGAGACCACATGTGGTGCTGGGGATTAAACGTAGAATGACTGCGTTCCAGCAAGTTCCCTACTTGCTGTACTATGGCTTTAGCTAGTAGTTCACATTTGTTTTGTTTTGTTTTGTTATGAGGGGGTGCCACACCCAGCGGCGCTCTGAAGTATACTCCAGGCTCTGCTATCAGAAATCACTCCTGGCAGTCTCGGGGAACCATATGGGATGCCGGACATTTAACTCTGGTCAGTCTCGAGTAGTTCGAGTGCAAGGCAAACACCCTACGCCCAGTGCTATCATTCCAACCCCAAAGTACACATTTTTAATTCTATCATACATAGTACCATATTAAGTTTTTTGTTTGGGGGCCATACTGAAGGCTCAGGGGCCACTCCTGGTTGTACTCAAGGGACCAAATGCAATATTCGTATTGAATAGGGCTTGGCTGTACAAGGAAAGCGCTTTAGCTGCTATATTACCTCTTTGGGCCTCCATAAAAGTTTTGTTTTTTGGTTCACATCAGATGATAATCAGGGTTTAATCTTGGCTCTTCGCTCTGAGCCTGAGATTGAACCTGGATCATGAGCATGCAACTCTTTATAATATTACTTTATATACAATATTTTAGCAGTCAGGGTGAATTGGAATTCAAAAAAATAGCTGACAATTACAACAGGTTTCTGTGCCCTTTATTTCTCTTTTAATTCATAGATTGCGTTTCCAGTTCCTTATATTCCTTTGTAATTTGTTTGTTGAAAAAAATAGAGTTATCAGTCTTCTAGATTTTTCTATAATCTAGAAGGATTTTCCTGAATGTTTTTATTTTTCATAAATTAATAAACTAGATAAAGTCTTGATTAGATCAGATTCTTTTGCTGTTGTTTGACAAGATAATTTCTTTAATGGTGCTTTATGCTTTCATCAGGAGGCATTTGATGTTGAGCTGTTTTCTTTTCTATCATGTTAATAGCTCTTGACTATTAACTGAATACAAATTAACCCCTAATTCAGGAGATTTTCCCCCCTTTGAGGGGAGATGTCTTAAATGATGATATCCTACCTATTATTTCTTTTTTATTTATTGGTTGAAGTAGTCCCTAAAAAGGAAGGTATTGGGTAAACAGTTTCTCCCATTCTGTGGTGGCCTTTGTATACTAGGCACTATTTCCTTTGAGGCACAGAAACTTCTCAACTTAATATAGTCTCATCAGTTTATCTCTGCTTCCATTTGTTTGGACAATGCTGTTTCCTTCTTGAAGATGCCTTTAGTCTCACTATCATGGAGTGTTTTACCTATGTGTTGTTCTATATACCTTGTATTTTGGGTCTGATATCCTGGTCTTTAAACCATTTGCATTTGACCTTTGTGCATGGTGTTAGATGGAGGTCTGAGTTTGCTTTTCTGCATGTGGCTGACCAGTTGTCCTAACACCACTTGTTGAAGAGGTTTTCCTTGCTCCATTTTGCATTTCTTGTCCTTTTATCAAAGAGTAATTGATTGTATGCCTGGGAAACATTCTCTGAATACTCAAATCTATTCTACTGATCTGAGGGTCTGTCTTTATTCCAAAACCTGCTGTTTTAATGACTATAGGTTTGTAGTACAATTTAAAGTTGGGGAAAGTGATGTCTTTCATCTAATTTTTTTTTAAGGATCGCTTTAGCTATTCGTGGACACTTACTGTTCCAAATGAATTTCAGGAGTGCTAGATCCACTTCTTTGAAAAATATCATGGGTATCCTTAGAGGGATTGCAAGTAATGAGTAGTTTCAATTACTTTATCAAATATTCTTATGATTTCATTGAAAATTTATAAATTTAGGGGCCAGGAAGATAGCACGGAGGTAAGGCGTTTGCCTTTGATGCAGAAGGATGGTGGTTCGAATCTCGGCATCCCATATGGTCCCCTGTGCCTGCCAGGGGCGGTTTCTGATCATAGACCCAGGAGTAACCCCTGAGCGCTGCTGGTTGTGACCCAAAAACCAAAAAAAAAAGAAAATTAAATTTATAGATTTAAATTTGCTTGGTGTTTCATTCCCATTTACTTGCTCACCCTAATTTTGTTTGGTGAGTCATATAATTAATCATAGAGTAAAACAATCCTATCTTTCCAGTCTGTTCTGTTTGGGTAGCAGGTGTTTCATCCTGGCTGTAGTCACATACATGGATGGCCCACATATGTAGTAACCACAGAGAAAACTTTCTTAAAATTCTGGTAGGAAGGTTCTAATAAAGATTCCTTCCCCTGCTCAGTTACCTTCTCCTTCTTTTGACTTTTTTTTCAGGTTATTATGTGACGATTTGATACTTGGAGAGTTGTTGATGTTTGAAGCATCCCACTGAACACAAAATATGTATATACAACTATAAATATTTATACTTTAAGTTGGGACTGAAGATTTGCTATATTACCAGTATAATTATATAGTTGAATAAATTTACATAACATTGAATATAAGTATATGTCTTTACACTAAGACTTGTCTGGAATTATGTTCACCTAAATATTAAAAGCAGTGATCTTTGAGTAGTGAGATAATAGAGAAATTTTACTTTATTTTTTATATTTTTGTATTCTGTTTACCTGGACAATAAAGTTTTAAAACTTCTGGGCAATTTATGTTCTGCTAATATAATGATTATTTTCCAAATTATATATTACACATTATAAACATCTTTTATAAAACCCTGTAAGGGATGTGATATATTTCTTCATGACATAATTATCAGACAGGAAATGTTTTTTTTTTTTTTTTTTTTGTGGTTTTTGGGTCACACCCGGCAGTGCTCAGGGGTTATTCCTGGCTCCAGGCTCAGAAATTGCTCCTGGCAGGCACGGGGGACCATATGGGACGCCGGGATTCGAACCGATGACCTCCTGCATGAAAGGCAAACGCTTTACCTCCATGCTATCTCTCCGGCCCCGACAGGAAATGTTTTGACTCTAGAATAACATTTTCTGATAAACATTTTTCAGAAACATTTAAGCATTTCCTGATCTGAAAAATTTTGTGACTTTTTTCTTTGTGTATCTTATTGTTATAATTAACAATACTTTATATCCCATTGGGATATAATCTTCCTGTTGGAGAAAAAACTATCAGGAAAACATGAGTTTTATTGGGAAGACGTTTTCTAATCATCAAAAAAGTAAAATTACAAAGGCAACAACAATGGAACCAAGAGAACCAAATTTTAACAATCTAAACTTAAAATGGACTGTTATACTGGCAGACTGAGGGTGGGGTGGTGGTGGCATAGGATGCACTCAGGGAACACTGATGAAGGGAGGTTGACACTGGTAATGGGATTGGCCCTGAATCATTGTATGTCTGAAACCCAACTCTGAAGGACTTTTTAAAATCACAGTGGTTTCAATAAAATAAATTAAAATTTAAAAACAAAAGTAAAATTAGCATACAATACTAAAGTAACCTCCCATTAAACTGCAAGAGTGAAAACAAGAGACAAGACAAGCCTGGATATGCTCAGACTATCAAAAACTTAGTCAGCATTAGTCTCCCTAAAGCTTTTCTGCAAAGGCAGGAACTAAAAACTCATTGCTACTCTAGCCTGAACCCATGTGCATCTATGAAAAATCTATGAAAAAAAAATAAATTTGCAATCTGGAGGAAAGCCTAGAATTATTTCTCAATAAAACTGCTCAAGACTTAGGATCACAGGGCTGCTTTGGATCGTAACAGCTGATCTTAGCTGATTAAAATGCAAGGAATGCATCCATCAGAAAGTTTTACCTAGAATAAACGTCATTAGGATCTATTATTTAGTATCAGGATATTTAATTATCTCCTTTTAATCTGGTGTGCTAGTTCCTAACTAGGGTTTGGTACTTCAGACCCTATTGGAAACCAGTTCATTGTTTTAAGTTGCAAGGTCTGATAAAATGTGTCTAGAAGTCAATAGAATAATATGTTGATAAACTCACATTATTACAATAAAATAAGGAACAAATGAAACTTCCACTCTTGTGTACATTGAAATAATAACCTGTGTAATGAATGGATTGAGAAAAGATTAGCTTCAGGGTTTCCAAAATTAAATTAGAAGGCAGCCAGGACAAAAGTGCTGGCCCTATTCCCTGGAACTACTTAGTTTGTACTAATCCCTTATCCTAACATCACCACCCACATGGCTATGGTTTTGGTTTTTTTTTTGTTTTTGTTTTTTTGTTTTTTTTTGTTTTCCTTTAGAAAAATGAATAGTAAGACTCAGGCTTACTTGGTATAATAACCAGAGGTTTGTCTGGAAAGATAGCACAGAGATGTTTGCCTTGCAAGCAGCCAATCTAGGTTCAAAGGTGGTTGGTTCGAATCCCGGTGTCCCATATGGTCCACCGTGCCTGCCAGGAGCTATTTCTGAGCAGACAGCCAGGAGTAACCCCTGAGCACTGCCGGGTGTGGCCCAAAAACCAAAAACCAAAAAAAAAAAAAAAAAAAAGAATAACCAGAGGTTTGTAAAAAGGTTGTAAAATAGGACAAATATTATCAAAAAAAAAAAAAAAAAAAAAAAAAGGAAGTTGTGAGTCCTCCAAATTTCTCAATTCACTTTTAGTTCTACTGTTTTACAGGACTTGATCAAACTTTTTTGGGTCTTCCCTATGTTTTAAAATTTGACAGTTTCTCATCTCTGGTTCAATGTTTTTAAGATATTCATTCTACATAATTTATCAAAATGTTAAGCCTATAGTGTAACCAACTTTCTTGGTTCCCATGATTTCAAATGCTCCTGCCTTTTCCATTGGGGAAAATTAGCTTAAGCTCATATACCTCCTAAAATCTCCCTAAAATCTCAGAGAAATTTCTGTCCCAAATAGACAGATCCACTGACTATTTTGTTTTTCATGATTGGGATTTTTAGTTTATTATACTGATGCCCAGGATACTCTTCAGCACTCATCAGAGATATAAGTGTGTGGACTTCTGGCTTTATACTTTGCAGAGTTATGTTTTTGTGGTAATGAGACAAAGCTGAAGCCACTAAGTTGAGTTATTCTTTCCTGTCCATAAATAAAGTATGTAACCTTCTATCAAAACTATTTTTAGATTCATTCATGTTTTCAGCTTTATTCCCTGAATCACTGTCTTGGTGTATCTCCTTTGTCTTTAGTTGATTTGACTTTCTTTCTTTCTTTCTTTCTTTCTTTCTTTCTTTCTTTCTTTCTTTCTTTCTTTCTTTCTTTCTTTCTTTCTTTCTTTCTTTCTTTCTTTCTTTCTTTCTTTCTTTCTTTCTTTCTTTCTTTCTTTCTTTCTTTCTTTCTTTCTTTCTTTCTTTCTTTCTTTCTTTCTTTCTTTCTTTCTTTCTTTCTCTTTCTTTCTTCTTTCTTCTTTCTTTCTTTCTTCTTTCTTCTTTCTTTCTTTCTTTCTTTCTTCTTTCTTTCTTTCTTTCTTTCTTTCTTTCTTTCTTTCTTTCTTTCTTTCTTTATTTCTTTCTTTCTTTCTTTGTTTCTTTATTTCTTTCTTTCTTTCTTTCTTTCTTTCTTCTTTCTTTCTTTCTTTCTTTCTTTCTTTCTTTCTTCTTTCTTTCTTTCTTTCTTTCTTTCTTTCTTTCTTTCTTTCTTTCTTTCTTTCTTTCTTTCTTTCTTTCTTTTTTTTTTCTTGTTTTTTTTTCTTTTTTCTTTTTTTTGGTTTTTGGGTCTCACCCAGCAGTGCTCAGGAGTTACTCCTGGCTCCAGGCTCAGAAGTCGCTCCTGGCAAGCACGGGAGACCATATGGGACGCCGGGATTCGAACCAATGACCTTCTGCATGAAAGGCAAATGCCTTACCTCCATGCTATCTCTCTGGCCCCTGATTTGACTTTCTATATAATTATAAAACATATGCATAAATTAAGTGTGTGGACCAGACACTTTGCAACAAGAAATTCTTTTAAAGAGAAAGTAACATTTATTTATAACATTTATGTAACAGGTACTCAGCACATTTAATCATAGTAATGTTGACTATATTTATTATATGCATATGATGTGTAAGGCATTATGCTAAGCCCTTACATATGACCTAATTTAAACCTTCTGACAACCCCATGATACAATCCTACTATATTATTGTCCTCATTTTATGAATGAGAAACTTAAGCTTAACAAGGTTGAGCAACTTGTTCAAGATAAACTGGATTTCAGAACAAGGTTTGTCTGACTTAACAAGTTCTGTATTTTAATTTTTGTTTTTATTACTAGACCTCTTATGAGTTTGTTATTATCAATTCAAAATAATAAGATTTTGGTATTATCAGTCAAATTATGTTTTTCTTAGTTTTTTTATTTTCATAGTTGTTGATCGATTCTTTAATTTTACCTAAATTAATTTTATTATTATTTATATTCTTAAGTCAATGACTAATATCATTTATATTCTATTGCATCTGTGAAACTACCTGGATTTAAAGCTATAGTTTCTTGTCTGAATGTAATTTTGACATTGTACTTATTTTTATAATTTATATGATTTGAATTCTGATTTCTTTGCTATATCAGAGACAGTCAGAAGTTTAAATAAATACATTCTAGGGAGGTAATACTTAATCTCATATAGTCTTGAGTAGTGTAACACTTAAGTAATAATATGGTTTTAGGAATTATAAAAAGTAATGATACTAATTTTACTACTAATATACTAATTTTACTAATACACTAATTTTGCCATTCTTATTTATGTTCTTCATTGTAGGAACATTGATTTCTATATTATGTTAAAGTAACTTTACTTCTACTGCAGGTGGGTAATATCTTCCCACTATAAGGAAAGTAGGAACTTTGAGGTTGGAAGGTTGGGAATTTGGTTAGCACTGATGAATGTCCAACAAACAACAGAAGATTACATGGTACACAGTAAACTTTCATTTTGGCAGAGGGAGGGGGACAAGTTTTGAGTCATTCCTATTGGTGCTCAGGAACTACATTTGATCCTGTGCTCAAAGATAAAACTGGGGTTGAATGCATATAACACAAATTCCTTAACTCTTAAACAATCTTTTCTGCACAAGCATTAAAATTTATAGTTACATATTGATTAAACATATAAACGGCTTTATTAAGACATTGTAATGATATTAAATAGCTATATGTAAATAGTATCATATAATATAGGTATTGCTTTAATGGCAAACAATAATAATTACATTTATTTAAAGTGTATCAAAACACTATTAGACTTGTTTGTTTGTTTGTTTTTTGTTTATTTTTAGGCCACACCTAATGGTGTTCAGAGATTATTCCTGACATTGCTTAGAGGATGAGACAGGGGACTGGTGATTGAACTCTGGTGGCAACGTGCAAAGCAAGTACATTACCTATTATACTATCTGTCCAAATCACAATCTGATCAATTTTGATGTGGTATCTACTCTTTTAACTATCACCATAATCAATATAATGAGCATATTATTACCTGACAGAACTTCCTCATGCCTATTTAAAATCTCATCCTGCCCATCACTTTCCCCAATTTTAAATTGTATTACAAACCTATAGATATTAAAACAGCATGGTTTTGGAATAAAGACAGACTCTCAGATCAGTGGCATTACTTGAGTATTCAGAGAATGTTCCCCAGACATAAAATCAACTAATCTTGGATAAAGGGGTAAGAAATGCAAAATGGAGCAAGGAAAGCCTTTTCAACAAGTGGTGTTGGTACAATGGGTCAGTCACTTGCAAAGAAGCAAACTCTGACCTCCATCTAACACCATGCAGAAAAGCCAAATGCAAATGGATTAAAGACTTGGATATCAGACTCGAAACCATAAGGTATATAGAACAGCACATAGGCAAAAGACTCCATGACATTGAGACTAAAGACATCTTCAAGAGAGGAAACAGCACTGTCCAAACAAGTGGAGGCAGAGATGGAACTATATATATATTTTTAGTTTTTGGGTCACACCCAGCAGCGCTCAGGAGTTATTCCTGGCTCTATGCTCAGAAATCGCTCCTGGCAGGCTCATTATATGGGATGCTGGGATTCGAACCACCATCCTTCTGCAGGCAAGGCAAATGCCTTACCTCCATGCTATCTCTCCGGCCGAGATGGGACTATATTAAGCTGAGAAGTTTCTGTACTTCAAAGGAAATAGTGCCTAGGATACAAAATCCACCCACAGTATTAGAGAAAATATTCACTCAATACCCATCAGATATGGGGCTAATATTGAAAATATACAAAGTACTGACAGAATTTCACAAGAAAAACACATTTAACCTCATCCAAAAATGGGGAGAAGAAATAATCAATTTCTCAAAGAAGAAATACAAATGGCCAAAAGGCACATGAAAAATACTCCACATCACTAATTATCAGGAAGATGCAAATCAAAACAACTATGAGGTACCATCTCAAGCCAGAGTGACTGACACACATCACAAAGAAAAAACACAATCAGTGCTGGAAAGGATGTGGAGAGAAAGGAACTCTCATTTACTGTTTGTGGGAATGCCATCTAGTCCAGCCTTTATGGAAACAATATGGAGATTCCTCAAAAAACTGGACATTGAGCTCCCATATGATCCAGCTATATCACTCCTAGAGATATATCCTAGGAATACAAAAATACAATTCAAAAATCTCTTTCTCAAACCTATATTTATTGCAGTGCTATTTAGAATAGCCAGACTCTGGAAACAATAACACATAAATGTGAGGAGGCAATTGCTTTTATCTTGGGGTTGCTGAACCAGGAATATTTGAATCTGAAGCATTTTATATTGTGAACAATGTAAAAATAAGTGAGAATTTTATAGAAGAGGAAAAAAGAAGATTAAAAGACTTATTATCAGTGAATTATTCAAGAATTTCTATTGGACTTTTCACTGAAAGTGATTTTCTTTTATATCTTCTATTTCACAGCCTCTGGTCTCTGCTTCCTTCTCTTCTACTTCTATCTGTGATCATTTCGCCATTCCCTGGAGATTCTGACTTCCATTTGAAGTATTTTTTCTTTAGAAAACTAATACAATTATTTTATTTTAGGTATTACCTTATCTAAGGCTTCTAGTCCCTAAAGGAAGAACTTTCTGGCAAGATGAAATCTAGTATCTGATTCACTCTCATTCCACTGTGTGTACCCCATGCAAACTAGGCCCCAGAGAAACCAAAAGCTAACTGTGATATTGAGTGCAATCAATATACTCAAAGAGAAAGAGACCAATGGCAAGGACCAAAGGCAAAGATGCTTGGATTCTCCAATAGGTCAAATTTGGATATGTTCACCAATTGCATACAAGAAAAAAAAAGCAAAACATCTAAGAAATTGCTACATTCATATAGCCATGTAGGAGAAAAATCACTACACAGTGCTTCTGTTCATGAATAAACACAATCCAGTTAATATTCTGACATTTAATGAGTATCCCCCTCATTTGGAGAAGAGGAAGGGTGTTAAAGTAAAAGAAAAAAAAAGGTTATCAAAAAGAGGAAGGGTGAAAGATGATGTGGCAGCAGCTACTCATGGTTCCTTTAGTACTGGTTCTTTCCTTCCTCATTAATAGAAATTCCCACATTTAGCCTAGACACTGATCTTCTAGACTAAAAAAAACATACCTAGCAGCTGTGCTTGAAGCTAAGTGTAGCATGTAGCTAAGTTCTGTACAAGTGAATGCAATCATAAGATGATATGTACCTTTTCCTTGAAATGTCCAGATATTTGAGATATACCTTCATCCCCTTCTCATCTGACTATGACTGCAGGATCTTATGGAGAACTGGTAGAAAACTGGTCTGAAAGTCAGGGGACAGATGGTTGAGACATTTACTAAAATATTCCAGGGGATTAAGCCATAGATGAAAATTGTGTGGATGGGGACAATGGCATAGGTCAAGTGGGGAAACTGGTATGTTAGGGGAAACAAAGTTGGAAAGGGGTAGTGGTCAGGAAAAGATTAAGAAACAACTAGGAAAGACTCTAGTACCATGAGATGGAAACTGGCTATTGAGAATGGAAGAGCAACAGGTAGGACCTAGAGTTTCTAATGACTGCAGAATTATTATACTAGCATATGTAAAGAAGACATGAGTTATCTGCTTATTGTAGCTTAATTTACTTTAACTGATATTTGGTAATGTTCTTATCTGCTATATTGAAGGCATATTGAAAAGGTCTTGAAATCCAATTTAAGAAGTTTAGATTGCTTTCTTTATATAATATGAAACAAAGTATAGGGAAGAAAAATGGTAAGGTAAAAATCATTGACATCGTAGTAATGCTTTTTCCCCTTTATAGCAGTAAAAACTGTAGCACAATTAAAAATATTGCATACGGGGCCGGAGAGATAGCATGGAGGTAAGGCTTTTGCCTTTCATGCAGGTGGTCATCGGTTCGAATCCCGGCGCCCCATATGGTCCCCTGTGGCTGCCAGGAGCAATTTCTGAGCCTGGAGCCAGAAATGACCCCTGAGCACTGCCGGGTGTGACCCAAAAAATCACAAAAAAAAAAAATATTGCATATACTAGCACAAGCCATATGAGTAAGGGAAAAGGAAAACAATAGAAATAAGTTTGCCATTTCTAATGTCTTAAAAAATTATTACATATGTTGTATATATACATATATATGAAATACTTGCTTTTGTTTTGTTGCAGTTTTGGAGCCACATCCTGAAATGTTGAGGGATTATCTCTGATTTAACATTCACAAATTGCTCCTGGTGATCCTCTGAGGGTCCCTGGAACTGGGAAGCCAAAACTGCATGGCAGAGTTTAAGGAAGACACCTTACTCTCCAGTTTCTGAATATTTACCTATACATTTATAACACTTTTTTTTAGCTCTTTAGATTTATTGTTTTTTTTTTGTGTGTAAATTATTTACTTCAACTCTCTTTCCTTTTAATTAATAATATCTGTATCATCAACCTAATAAGAAATAAATGAAAAACTGGGAGAAAAATATGAATAGACATTTCCTCAAAGAAGAGATTCAGATGACCAAGACACATGAAAAAATGTTCCATATTATTAATCATTAGGGAGATGCAAATCAAATCAACAATGAGATATCATCTCACTTCAGAGAGACTGGCGCATACCAGAAAGAACAAGAATAATCAGTGCTAGCACAGATGCAGGGAGAAAGGGAGTCTCATTCACTGTTGGTAGGGATGTTGACTGGTCCAGCCTTTCTGGAAAACAATATGGATATTCCTTAACAAACTAGAAATTGAGCTTCATTATGATCCAGCAATACCACTCCTAGGGATATACCCTAGGAATCCAAAAACACCATGCAGAAAAACCCTCTGCATTCCTATGTTCATTGCAGCACTATTTTCAATAGCCAGAATCTGGAAACAACCCAAGTGCCAAGAATAGATGAGTGGCTAAAAAAAACTATGGTACATCTACACAATGGAATACTAGAGAGTTGTTAGGAAAAATGAAGTAGTGAAATTTGCTTATACATGGAATGGTATGAAAAGTCTTATGCTGAGCAAAATGAGTCAGAGGGAGATGGATAGACATAGAATAATTGCACTCATTTTGGAGATAAAAAATAAGATAGTATGGTAATAGTATCCAAAGACAAAACAGGGCCAGGGCGAACAGTCTATGGCAGAAAGCTTGCCACAAATAGTGGAAAAGTGCAGTTAGGGCAGAGAAGGAACCACTATGACAATGATAGTTGGAAATTATCATTCTGGACAAGAATTGGGTGCTGAAAGGCCAGAAAGTGATAGGCACGATACTCCTCAGTAACAATATTGAAAACCACAGTTTTGAGAAAAAAAAAAAAAGTAAAATAGATAGAGAGAGGAGAGAGAGAGAGGCTTACTTTAGAGACAGGCAGAGAAGAGGGTGGGAGAAAAACTGGGACATTGGTTGTAGGAAATGTACACTGGTGAATGGCATACTTTGTATGACTGAAACTCAATTATGAATAATTTTGCATATTTTTTGGCTTTTGGGCCACATCTGCAGCACTCAGGGGTAACTCCTGGCTCTATGCTCAGAAATCGCTCCTGGCAGGCTCAGGGGACCAAATGGGATGCTGGGATTCAAATCACTGACCTTCTGCATGCAAGGCAAATGCCTTACCTCCATGCTATCTCTCCGGCCCATAATTTTGTATTTTTAAAAAACATTATGAACAACCCTGTAACCATTGTGTTTAAAGTTATTAGTAAGAAAGAACTTAATGGAAATAAAAGAAAGGTGTTTTATGATATAGTGGATACCCAAGACCACAATAAGATGTGCACTCACTAGAATGGCTTAAAAAAATACAGTAGCATGGCTGGAGAGATAGTATAGGGGAATAAAAAACTTGTCTTGCGTGCAGCTGATCTGGGTTTGATCTTTGGCGCAATAGGGCCTGAGAAATTATTCTGCTGGCTGAGAATTGCTGAGAGGGGATCCTAGGCCTCCTGGGTACAACTTAAACAATATCCCCTGCCCCAAATGCTTTTTTACTAAATACTATTAATTTTTTAAAAATGTTTACCCACTTTTTGAAAATAACTGTTAGATACATATATTTTGAAGATAGCCTTATTTTTGGAGGATGGGATACAAACAGTATTCAGGATATCAGAGATAGGCTAGGGTCAGCCAACAGGGTCAGATATTTCAATGCTTGGTACCCAGAACACTTGGCAGTGCTCAGGAACCTTCAGGGCCACATCTGGCAGTCCTCGGCGAACATGAAGTGCTGGTTTTGAATTCAGAGTCTTGAGCATGCAGGACATTCACCCTTAAGCTATATTTCTGGCTCCTGGGTTGCTTCTTAAGGAGAAAATAAGTGAATAAGATGGATAAGCATTTTGTCCACAAATAAATAAACCAATAAATAGACTATGCTAATCATCTTTTTTAATACATAGAATTAAGTTGTAAAATAGACATTTGCTTTGGTTGTGGCCAGGATAAAAGACATTATGAAGGGGGCCGGAGAGATAGCATGGAGGTAGGGCGTTTGCCTTGCATGCAGAAGGACGGTGGTTCCAATCCCAGCATCCCATGTGGTCCCTAAGCCTGTCAGGAGTAACCTCTGAGAGCTGCTGTATGTGACCCAAAAACCAAAACAAACAAACAAACAAACAAACCAGAAAACCAAAACCAAAACAAAACATTATTAAGGCAAGGGGGGTGGGCAGGGAGAGAGGAGAGGGAGTTCAGTAGGTTGAACAAATGACTTACATATGGGAGATTTGGGTTCTATCCCCAGCACTGCATGGTCCTCTGAACTGCCATGTGTGACCTAAAAAGTTTAAAAGAATATATCTTTAGACATCAGTGTTTTTATACAAAAGTAGTTTGGATACTTTTTCTTGGAGTTCTGATTTTCCACAGCCTCATGGCAATGAGACTTATCTCTTCAAGTATATCTAGCTATCTTTCTACTATTGCAGAATTGTTCTCTTTGCTGCACTCATAATAAATGTTGATTACCATTATTAATACTAATAGCCCCAACAAAATTATACAGTATAATGGCTCTAGTGATTATCCTGAGAAGTTTGATAGGAATTATTTTCCTGAGCTCATCTTAATTTTTTTCTTGCTCACTATTATCTTGTTGTTTCTATTTATTGCTCCCTTAAAATACCCTCCCCATTACTTCCCCTGTAATTATAAGCTCATTGGGGTGAGGCTTTTCATTTGATTTCCTCCTCACTGCCTGGAGCATTGTGAGCACCAGGTAATGTTTCGCTTTTGATGTTGACATCTTCAAATGGAGACAGGTGGCTTCACAAGTTAGGACAGCCATTGCATCAACAAGGATTAATTTGATAATTTGCTTCAAACTCATTATACTATTGGCTCTTCTCCAGATACCTTGAGTTTTTAAAGATACATGCTGATAGCCTTTAAACTTCAAAAATCTAATCCCAAGGTTCAAGTTTTTGTAATTCCATTGTTTATAGTAATCTTTCCTTTCCAGTATTTTGAAAATCTTAACAAGGTAGGGCTGCATCAATTAAATGTTGATTAATATTGATACTACTTTTTTCAAGTTTATTTTTTAAAATTATGTAACACAGACCTGTAGCCAGTCTGAATTTCTAGTTCTCTGTTTAGAGGTGACCCCTGGTGGTGCTGGTGTTACGAGCATTTATGGTACTGGGGATTTCTATAAGGATCTACAGATACAAGGTAAGTGCCTTAATCCCCATACTATATCTCAGGTCATACTCTTGAACAGAGAATAAAGTGCATAAAAATCGAAATAAGTATTAACAGCACTATCTACTGCTCTGATGTTTTTGAGAAAAGGAAAGTAATTAAGCAATTTACAAAAAATACACCTAAATACAGTTATAGACCAGGTTAAATAAAATAGGTGCCATTGCCCAAAAGATCATATTTTGTATAGTTTTTTGACAGACTAGTAAATTTAGTGAAAGTGTTCAGCAAATGTGCACTGACATGCATTCATAGACCCAAAGTACTCACAAATCTGGGGTAACAAACAATCTACACTGCTGTTGCTGATACATCAGAAAACAATTCTAATGTAATAGAGTTTATGTTGACCATTATCGCCTTTGCTAAGTGTTACCTTCATAGAGCAAGTGATATATTTAGTATCTTACTTATCTACAGGAAGCACCACTGGCCTCAGAGAAACAGGAAGAAGAAATGTCACGAGAAAGATCTGCTAAGAGGCAGTGAGAATTAAGTCTCAGCCACAGTTGTAATTATTCAGCAGTGTGGCTTCACATTTCAACAGTCTGGGTTTCTGTTCTGCCATAGACCTCATGGTCACAAGCTGCAGGCACAAATTCGAAATAAATTCTTCAAATCAACTAAATAATTCATATCAACTTAAAAATATAATATCAAAATTAAGAGTTTACTACATCAAAAACATAGACAAAGTAAAAGGAGGACAACTTTTTTAAAATGGTTCTTTATGTTTTTAGGGTAAATACCAAGAAGTGATGGCTGGGATCATATGGATGGAAACTCTATTCTGCTTTTGAAAAGCGTGCTTACTGTTTTCCACAGATGCTGAACCAAACAACATTCCTACCAACATTCTCGCTCAGTACAGTGAGTGAGGTTTCCTTTTTCACTTCATGCCCAACATGGGTTGTTTTCAGTCTTTTTTGGTGTAAGCCATTCTCATTTGTATGGGATGATATCTCATTGTATTTTGATTTGCATTTCCATGATACCACAAATGATTATGGATACCTTCCCATATGCCTGATAGTTGTCAATATGTTATCTACAGGGAAGTATCTGTTCACTTATTTCCTTTCTCCAGTTTCTGGTGGGGTTACTTTTTTGCTGATAGTTGTGTGTTATTTTGTATATCAGCATATATATATTATTAAGCTAATAATTTGTATATTAGCTCTTTATCTATTATATGGTAGGAGAATATTTTCTTCCTTTAGGTATGTTATCTTCTTATTTTATTCCTATTTTCTTTTGCATGAAAAACCTTATTTTGTTTTTGTTTTTTGGACCATAACTAGCGGTGCTCAAGCATTACTCCTGACTGTGCTCAGGAATCACTCCTGGAAGATTCAGAGAACCATATAGTATGCTAGGGAGCAAATGCTGGTTTGTCATGTGCAAGGCAAATGCCCAGTTGTCCCATTGCTTTGGCCCCATTCATGCAAACTATTTTTAATATGATGCAGCTCCATTTGTTTAGTTTTGTTTTTATCTTTGCCCATGAACTCTGTCTTTTTTCTTTTTGTTTTTTTTTTTGGGTCACACTCAAGGATGCTCAGGGTTACTCCTGGCTCTGCACTCAGAAATTGCTCCTGGCAGGCTCAGGGGACCACATGGGATGCTGGGAACCACTGTCAGTCCTGGGTTGGCTGAATACCTACCGCGGTGCTATCTCTCAGGCCCCATGCCCATGAACTCTTAATTTGAAAGGGTATATGCATACCTCTGTTCACTGCAGTGCTATGTATTAGAGCTAGTACAAGAGCTAGTATAAGCAATGACAGATTAATGAAGAATATGTTTTGTATATATATAAAATATATAAGATATAAAATGTTTTATATATAAATATATAAGATATAAAAATCTTGTGGTTTGCTGCAATTTGAATGAAACTGGGGGTATGATGTTAAGTAAAAATTAAATCAGAAGGAGAAGGACAAATACTGTATGATCTCACTTATTTGTGGTAAAGAGACAAATAAAACAAGGAAATAGACAATATTGAAGGATGACAAACTCTTAGCCTTAAATTACAAAACTAAGATAACAGAAAGAAGATAATTAGGGTGAGTGAAGAGATGGACTAGGTGTGACCTTAGGAGAGTAATGGAAAGTCTTTGATACTTAGTGGTGTTGAAGGTACAGTAACTTTTGTACAGTAATTTTATAAAAATTTTAAGTGTTGAAATTATTATAATAATGATACTTAAACTATTAACTGAAAAGAAAAGAAAAGAAAGATTGAGAGTAAGAAAAACATGTTTTAAAGTAGGCTGGGGACAACTAAATATTAAGAAATTTTAAATATTTAAATATTAAGAAATTTTAAATATTCACATCCACAAAAGTCATTCCTTACCTGCATCAATGGGAGAGAGAACCTATTGTGAGTGGTGCAATGTGGGTGAAGGAAAGTAAGGCTAATTGTATGGTGATTTTTATTGGAACTGGAAAATGAGAGGTGCAGAAAGGAATCTTCTGTCCACTATTTCTTTAAACTAAAGTAACTTAGATATTAGGGAGTGCCAATGACATCTCTAAGATAGTTCTTTCATTCACAATGGTTTATTTCTTTCCATTTGAACTCCTCAGTGGTAACTTGAATCAAGATTCCTAAAACCAATAGTGGAAGGTTGTGGGCACTTTGGGGTGTGTGTGTGTGTGTGTGTGTGTGTGTGTGTGTGTGTGTGATGTTGTAAGTTTGTATGTCAATTGCATATATTTTTAACACTATTGTAACTTCCTAAACAATAATAAATACATAAACAAAATAAAGCAAAATTATTGCCAAAACCAAGAACAACAAACTACCAGATAAATATTCTCAGAAAAATCTAACTCCCTATCTAGTTCACTAACAAGATTTCAATTGCAATTTATTCTTCAGTTAAATCAAAAGACATAGAAGTTATCTTCTAATTAATTATTACTAAACTTACGTGTTTCTAATAGCTAAATATTCCCAGAAAGTAGTATTTTAGGAGTCCAGCCTTATTCTGTCAACATTTCTGCATTGCAAACTTCTTAACTTCTTTTTTGGGGAGGATACTAGCACTACAGTTGTAATTAGGATGCAATTACATTAATATTTATTTATTGTCTCATGCCTTTATTTAATTTTAATTTTTTTGTTGTTTTTGGTTTTTGGGTCACACCTGGCAGCACTCAGGGGTCACTCCTGACTTTATGCTCAGAAATCGCTCCTGGCAGGCACAGGGGACCATATGGGATGCGAGGAGTTGAACCACCAACCTTCTGCATGCAAGGCAAACGCCTTACCTCCATGCTATCTCTCCGGCCACATGTCCCATGCCTTTAATATAAAGATAGTGATTTAATGAGAAAAGTATCAAAACAAGACTACTCTGTTCCTCAGAGCACTGCTGGACTTAGATTAGTAATTAAAATACAGCTTCCTTATTTGTAAAATAAAACAAATTGGACTAGTTCCCAATGTTCCCTCTTGTTCTAATATTGCCCATTTTGCAGAGTATCATGATACAGTAAACCTTCCCCCACTTCTTTAATAAACTTTTCAATGGTTGACTCCATTTCTGGTGCTTTGTGAGAAAATTTGAATTGCTTGACTGATTTCAGGATAATTATTGCATTTAAAGTATGTGTTTGAAGTACAAAGCTTTGTGTACAAAGAACTTTAACATAAGTCCATGTGAAACTTCATTTAATTAAACAAACTTCCTGTGTCTATTTCATCAACTATCAAGTCATCTAATCTTGTGATGGCTTTGATATGTTTTTTAATAAGCTGTGTGACTCATCAGGAAGGAAAAAAGCAATAGATTCTGTTTGTGTTTTAGACTGCTTGTTGGTAAGAGAGAGGTTATGATATGATATTTGCCAATAAGCATCTTAGACCGATTGAAAAGATAGTTAGCACTGTAAAAGCAAAAGTAACTTAATGTCCTCAAGCTTTTATGTGTAGGAAATAACAAATAAGTAATTGGTGTTAGACAATTTCTAGGTATTTGGCAAATAAGACCAGATGTTTATGCTATTGTAGCAAAGTCAAAGTGATTACAAGAGATCATGGCAAAGAAAGATGTTTCTCAGTTTACAAAGGCCATCTTTCCTTGTCTCTCCCTCTTAGGACTTTTGATTTATTGGGGGGTCCTCAAACTCTTTAAACAGGGGGCCAGTTCACTGTCCCTCAGACCATTGGAGGGTCTGACTATAGTAAAAAAACAAAACTTATGAACGAATTCTTATGCACACTGCATATATCTTATTTTGCAATGAAGAAATAAAACAAATACAAATACAATATGTGGCCCGCGGGCCATAGTTTGAGGACCACTGGGCCCTCATGGCACTGATAAGTGGCTCTTTTAGAGGTTTTATAATTATTGACCCTGAAACTTGAAGTTATCAAAAATTTTGGCCTGATATATTTATAAAAGAATAGAAATATAATTTAATGAAGTAAATATCCATGGCTAATATTGTTACAGTAGCAAAATAGTTGTTTTTAATTTTTAAATAGTTGACTCCTGTTTTATGATCCTATAGATAACTGCTAAGTATAAAATGTAGATAGACTAGTGTAGGTAATGTCATAGGTAATAGAACATTATAAAGATAAGTGAAAGAACATTGTCAGAGAGAAAAGGGCTAGTAAAGGGATGTAAGACACCCCATCCAACTTATGGCAGTAAGACACCCCATCCAACTTCAATCATATGTCCCCAGGTCCCTGACAGGATTAAGTCCTGAGCACCATCAAGTCTGACCAAACCCCCAAAACCAAAAAGAAAAAAGAGTAAAGAACTTTTGGTGAGGATTGATAACTTCGGTGGTGTACCTTGCTAAGTGCTTTAGACTTCTGGAACTTTAGACTTCTGGAACCAGCAAAGGAGCTCTTTAGCTGCGCAGGGCTGCTAGGCCTTGCACCTGAGCCCATATGCATGACCAGTGGCTGCCAGACTGGGCCCAGAAGGGAAATCCTCAAGCATCGTGTCACCTAGTTTTTGATGAAGTCTTCTTCAATACAGAGTTGACTGGTTGCTCCTCATGGGTCAAGTGGGTTCTGTTTTAAAATCATCAAGTGATCTATGAATGGACTTTTTGGCTGATATGAATGTCCTTTTCTCAATAGGTTTTTATAGAACAGTTTTATTTCTTGTACAAATTAAAACTATTGATTTGTCATTAATGTGATACTTTTAACATTCATTTATAATTATATCAATACTACATAAATTTATAACATGTATAATGCTATAATAAAATTTACTGGGTGCTGCACTTTTTCTTTCTATATATGTATATTCCTCCCCACACCCCAAAGTTCTAATATCCCATCTAACCTTTCCCCCTACTCCCTGCCCTTTATCACCCCATCTAGTTTTTTTCAACTATTAAGTTATTTTTGTGTGTGTGCTCTGTTAGTTCATTTGCTTTGGTTGTATAATTTTAGCTTTTGAAAAGGTTTTCAGTTTCTGATTTACATCACTGAATAGTTTTAGCATCAATAATCATTCTTACTGGAATCAATGATTACTTTTGTGACTCTAAAATGATTACTTTTCTATATTTACCACTATCATCATATTTATTAATTGGTACTCTTTAATTTTTGCTTTATTACACTCTCTAAATATATACTTTATATATATACTTTATAAGTATATATTATATTATTATAAGTATATAATTATATACTTATATGTAATTTTAAGTATATAATATATTATATTATTATAAGTATATATTCATATATATAAATATATATACTTTTATATACTTTCAGTTTTTCAATGATTAGTTTGAGCTAATATGTTTTCAAAAATTCAAAATACTACCATGTACCTCTGCCATTAATTACTGTCCATTGGAAGCTCTACTCATATTGGCTCTTACTTCTTTTTCAAAAAGAGAAAATTTAATTTTAAAATATTTTAATTGTAGAAATATCACAAAGATGATATAGAAATATATCTATATCCCATGCCTAATTTTCCTATTCTTTTTTTTTTTTTTTTTTTGGTTTTTGGGCCACACCCTGTGACGCTCAGGGGTTACTCCTGGCTATGCGCTCAGAAGTTGCTCCAGGCTTCTTGGGGGACCATATGGGACGCCGGGGGATCGAACCGCGGTCCGTCCTAGGCTAGCGCAGGCAAGGCAGGCACCTTACCTCCAGCGCCACCGCCGGGCCCCCCTTTTTTTTTTTTTTTGTAATTTTCCTATTTTTACCATCTTTTATTAACCTAATCATTTGTTACAATAAAAAAATACCCTCACTGTCAATACACTTTATTCATTCAAATCCATACTCCAATCAGATTTTTACATGAATCAGATTTCCTTTTTTTTTTTCTGTTCCAAGATATCATTTAGGCATTATGTGTTTATTTATCTTTTTTTTTGAGGGAGGGACATACCCAGATTAATCCTGGCTCTGACTCAAAGATTACTTCTGATAGGCTCTGGGGATGAGATGGGGTACTGTAGATCAAACCTGGATTGACCACTTGCAAGGCAAATGCCCTACCAGCTGTACTATCTTTGATCATTTTTAAAGAAACATGATGGACTCCTCTTATTTGACTATTTCTCAGGATCACTTTGTTTTTGATGTCCTAGCACAGTGGTTGGCAACCTTTTTTTTCAACTGAGCCAAAGTTTGCCAAAACCACGATTGATATTTATTTTGAGAGCCACATATTTTTTTTTTTAGTTTTGGGGTATTTTTTGTTGTTTTTTTTGTTTGTTTGTTTTTGGCAGCATTCAGGGGTTACTCCTGGCTCTATGCTCAGAAATCGCTCCTGGCAGGCTCAGGGGACCATATGGGATGCCATGATTCGAACCACCGACCTTCTGCATGAGAGGCAAACACCTTACCTCCATGCTATCTCTCCGGCTCCAAGAGCCATATTTTTAAAACCGAAAATACATAGGATGGTACACTGTTTTTAGTTTCAATAAGTTTTTATTGAGAATATTCTGCATGCAAGTATTCAAATAGGTCAGGAGGAAACAAATAACACAACTAATAAAACAAAAACTTTAGAACGATATTTATTGATAATGTTAAATTCTATAAAATTTTTCTTACAATGTAGAGAAAATTACATCCTGATAATGACTGACAAAGTCACAAACACTAATGTGAACATTACATTTCCTTGGATAGTTTGAATAAGTCAGGTTTGTATGTTGTTTTTAATTTTAGGCACGATTCCAGGTTCTCATCGATGAGACGATTTCTCAATTTACTCTTGATAAGATTCATGCTTGAAAATGATTGTTCGCATAAGTATGTAGACCCTAACAAGGAAAGAACAGCAAACGCTAGCTTTTTTAGTTGATTATATAAGTTAGGAATACTATTCCAGGTGTTAAAAATCAACATAGCTTCCTTCTCCAGATCTTTCAAAGCAGACCACTTGTGCTGTGACTAAGTTCACATTTGTGTTTCTCCAATCTTTCTAAATTAGCACAAAGATGTTCAAATTTCGAGCTCCACAGTTCTTAGTTTTCTAATCCAGAAATTGCATTTCAAAGTTGCCAATGTTGATATTAAAGGGAGAAAAATTTAATTCCGTTACAGTGGCATCCAGAGGTTTTTTTTTTTTTAACAAAGGCCAACATCTCTTTGATGTTTCTGAAATCCTAAAACCTCTTGAGAAAAGCTTCCCTCATATTTAAAAGTGCTGTTTTAAAATAGGTAATGTCAATATCAGAATTATTTTCTTGGCAATGTTTCAACAGGCTTGAAAAGTGAATCAAAGTTTCTCTGTCAAAATCTTGAGCAAAAACAAATAATTTGCTTTCAAATGAAATAACTTCTAACATTGAAAAATTGTGTTTCCTTTCCCCTGTAGTTATGATTAAGCTGATTTAGATGTGAAGTATTTCCACCATGAAATACAGTTTTTGAATCCACTGTTCCTTTTCTGGATAGTGAACACCCTTCTCGAAAAAAAAAATGCTTTGATTTTTGATAATAAGTAAGCAAAACGTTTCCTCTTGATAACCAAAATGTGCTGAAAATTTGAAACCCACAATATGGAGATGAAACAGGTAAAAGAGAAAAACCTTTTAACAATCTTTGAAAGCAAGGACACTGTTCCAGAGAAAAGTAGTGATTTCACTGAAAGGAAAAAAATCTATTGACATTTTAGTGTGTGCTGCAAGAAACCAAACTAAAATACACAAAAACTAAAACGGCACTTTGTTAAAGGCATATGATATATCATAAAGGAATTATGGTATGAAACATTTTAAAAATAATTTTTTATTTAAGTATATTTGTTACAAAATTATTCATACTTGAGTTTCAATCATAGAATGTACACCACCCTTCACCAGTGCACTTTTCCTACCACCAATGTCCCTTGTTTCCTTCCTCTTCACCCTCCTCTGCCTATGTCAGGGGCAGGCATTTTGCTTTTTTCTCTCTATCTTTCTCTTCCTTTATGACACCGTGGTTTGCAATATTGTTAATTAAAGGGTACCATGCATGTCACTTACCCTTTTTCAGCATCCAGTTCTTGTCCAGAGTGATATGTTCCAACTATCAATGTCATAATGTACCTTTCTCTATTCTTTTTTTTGGCCACACTCGTTTGATGCTCAGGGGTTACTCCTGGCTAAGCACTCAGAAATCGCCTCTGGCTTGGGGGGACCACATGGGACGCCGGGCAATCAAACCGCAGTCTTTCCTTGGCTAGCGCTTGTAAGGCAGACACCTTACCTCTAGCGCCACCTCACTGGCCCCAATACCTTTCTCTATTCTAACTGAACTCACCACTTTTTGTTTGTTTGTTTGTTTTTTGTTTTGTTTTTGGGCCACACCCGGTGGTGCTCAGGGGTTACTCCTGGCTGTCTGCTCAGAAATAGCTCCTGGCAGGCACGGGGGACCATATGGGACACCAGGATTTGAACCAACCACCTTTGGTCTTGGATCGGCTGCTTGCAAGGCAAATGCCACTGTGCTATCTCTCCGGGCCCAAACTCACCACTTTTTATGGCAAGTTTTCTATCATGGACTAGTCCTCCTGTCCCTCATCCCTATTTTCTCTAGATATTGTTACCATATTGCCATTTATTATTCTTATATGCCACAAATGATTATTCCGTGTTACACCTCTCCTTATGACTCATTTCACTCAGAATAATAATCTGATGTGTTGATGTATGCACAGATGATGCACTGTGCATGGCTCAGTGTTTTTGTGTAGTCACAAGAAATAGAAGTTGCACACCCGTACATTGTACCCACTCATTGTATGATAGACTGAATTCAAAAAACTCCCTGTTGAAGTAAACTCTGTGACAAATGACACAGTAAAGATAATTTGTGAAATTCACAATTGTGATCAAATCCAGGCTATTCACCACGCTGGGTGAGAGTATGGATGCCCACTACTAGCATCTTCTCCATAAAGAAGTGAAGTGGCCGTTCAGGGGAAGGGTGCTCTTTCACCTTGTTGGCAAGAGGGAAGAAGTAGTGCAGTTCCTGTGAGAGCAGAACTCTGACTTTGTACATCCCCAGTTGGACAAGGAATGGGTAGCTAAGCTTGTGTATTTATTTGGCAGACATTGTTCATTTTCTCTATGAATTTAATATTTCTCTGCAGGGGAGTTTCACAAGTAGTTTTTACAGTGAGACATAAGATGGATGTGTTCAAAAAAGAATCTGATTCTGGGATAGCTGTGTCTGAGAAGGAGATATTGAAATGTTTCCACTCTTGCAAAAAAATTCTGATGGGCACTTATATTATGCAAAAAGTCATAATCAATATGAAAAACTGCATTTAAGGGCATTAGCTCACAACTTTAATCATGAGTACCCTGAACATAAGAATCCATGGAAAAGAAAACTCTGGGTTGAGAATCCCTTCATGGAAGATTCCCACTCTTGTGCAAAATAAAATATGCGTTTTAAGATCACTCCAGGTATTTCTAACCCCCCCCCCAACCTGGTGTGAAGAAGCAGGGTAGCAGGAAAGAAATAATAAACCAAGCTAGCCAGGAAAGGATGATCATGGAGTCCATGGCGTTTTACCTTGTACTTTCTGCCTCCAGCCCAAAAAGCTAGAACACCTCTTTATTAAAACCAATTCCCAATACCAGGAGGCTTCAGGTCAAGAGAGAGAGACAAAAGTATATATTTAGTGGGCTTTTACATATCAAAGGAAGAGATTTAAGAAAGGATGACATTGGGGGAACACCTTTGTTTAGGTGATACTGGGTATCATCTTGGAGCCAGCCGCTGGGGCTGCACACAGGGCGTGTACTGGCACACAGAAGAGCCAAATTAAAAGTGTAAAGAGCAGCATGTGGCTCGCGAGCCACAGGTTGCTGACCACTGTCCTAGCTATATTTTAAAGTACATTGATCAGATATATTCTAGAATGCCCTTCGGTTGGAATTAATTTGTTTATTTATCTCATGGTTAGAATAGGTTATGGTAGTTTGTAAGAAAGATCACAAAGTCAAAAATACTTTTCTCATAATTTCATACTGAGACATAATGTTGTATTACTTATCATTAACACAAGGTGCTTCAGCTAACATTTGTGAGAGATTTCCAAAAGAAAGTTATTCTTCCCTTCTATGTATGGCTCACACCTAATAAATGGAGTCATTCCTTTCTTTATTGATATTTAGGAGGCTAATACCTGATGGCACTGAAATCTACTCTCAGCTTAGTACTGAGGACTCACTTCCGGTAGTGGTTGAGTAACATGTTTTGGCACTGAACACAGCATTCCACATGCAAGGCATGCACTCAGCCTTGATCTCTCTCTCCAGACTTCCCTCTTCTTTAACAGTAGATTACATAAATGATTAGCAATTTTATCCATAGATAAATTTTCTATCTCCTCATTAATTTTTTAGTCTGCAATTACTATGAATTTATATTTATTCTATTCTTTGAATTCTATTCTTTTTTTTTTTTAGGTAAGATGTGAGGTTTATTGGCTATATTTCTTTCATTTTCTTTTTTTATTAAATATATTTTTTATTTAAGTAACATGATCATATTTGGGTTACAGTCATAACCAGAACACCCACTTCAGCAGTGCAACACTACCCCCTCCCCCCTTCCCATCCCCTGCCTGTATTCGAGACAGGCATTCTACTACAGTAGTTTGTTTTTAAGTTCAGTAAGTTGTATTTTTTTTCCTTAAAGGATAAAAGTAAAAAAATATAGTAAAGGTGTGATAGTGGCAATCGCCAATGTTTTCATAGGTCCATAAAAATGGAAAAAATGGGAGAAAAAAATCCTTGACCTGATTACAAAAAGGCCTCACCCCAGAAGTTTATTGGCATAAGACAGACTCTGGGTTCCAGGCATACCAGTCTATCCAACTCCAATCATTCTCAAGGTCCCGGTGAAACTTTTTCATACTTTAGCTATAGTTGGTAT
This sequence comes from Suncus etruscus, assembly GCF_024139225.1. Classification (NCBI taxonomy): domain Eukaryota; kingdom Metazoa; phylum Chordata; class Mammalia; order Eulipotyphla; family Soricidae; genus Suncus; species Suncus etruscus. The sequence continues at coordinate 60,519,947 of NC_064855.1, forward strand.
CAGACTTTTATATTTAAAGACTCTGGATTCTGTGCATTTCTTTCGTTGATGTCAGGCTGATGTGGAGCATCCTCTAGTTTCAGCATATCATTAAATGCAGAGCGATCTGCTCTGCATGCAGACTGTTGCTGAGTCACCTGGGTGTTGGGAGTACTCTTTGGAGTAAGTCAATGCCAAAGCAGTGGTAAGTATTCTCTGGTAGAGGCTTGGATCCTGGGAATGTTAAAGACAATTGTGGTTGTTTCCATAGTTCAGGTGTGTGTGGGTGATGCCCATTCTTCTGAGGCCTGAGCCAAATCATTATGCCAATGTTCAGGGTAAAAGGCCTAATTACATTACCAAATTTGTGTTCCCATCTCTATTAGATAAGAACTTGTTTGTATATGTATTATTTTCCCATTTTAATGTGCCTATGTGTGGGGAGCCAAACTAATGGAACCTAGAGCAAAGGTGCCTCAGAAATCCCTGACCTTGTTACCCACGTGACCAGAGGCACCCATGCCCTGAGGACAAAGGAAATAGACAAACACTAAAGTAAATTCAAAGCAGCCCAATACATCCAGCCAGAAAGAAAATTATAGAGCAACTTGCCTTTGTGTTAGCAAAAGATTATTAGGTTTACAGCTGATGTTTTATTTATGCTTGCTGAGTAAGATTTATAAGACCCTGTTTGGATCTTGTGCTTTTGGTATAAACATGTGCTCAGGTCTACCTCTTTACCCCTCCCTATTACCTGCCCCCAGCTTATGCTAATGAGTGCTTGCAATTGTAATTGGTGGAAAACTGTAACACCCCCTGACGTATTTCGCCCTTAAAAGCTAATCTCCCCGGGCAATAAACCCCTTTTGAACAGCGAGAGTTGTCTTGAGGATCTTTCTTACTAACTTCTCAAGTTTTCTTCACAGACCGGACCTGCTTGAGTAAACCCACAAATTACTAGTGACCCTCATTCCCACACCCCCGTGGGCCGGGGGTCCCCCACCGAGGGTTGCACCTATGCAAAGGAGAAGCAATGCCACAAGATATTGTTGGTGCATCTGGGGGCCAACGAATAAATTCCAACATTTCCCGTAACTTGGTATAAACGTGAAATCTATACAGAGTTACTCTTCTACCAGTATAAAACAGATCTCATAGGGGGAAAATCAAGCAATCAAATAACTACTCTAGTGGGCAAAATTGTCACAAGTGAGGATATTTTAAAAGAGTTATAGATGTTAAGGGAATACATCTGAGATATACAATAGAGATACATGTAACCCTTTTATGTTTTAAAAAGAGAAAAAAAACAAGGGTATTTGAAGACAACAGGTGATAGTTGAGTTTGAGACATGTTTTGCAGCATTACGGAGCCCTATATTGTCCTTGAACTAGGGGTTATGCTGAAACTGATTCCGGTATCATGCAACAGTCGAGTTTGATGGTGACATCAGGGGCCACCAAGCATGGGTCAACAGGCGTGTTGGTCGTAGTTGTTTACGTAGGCATGAGCTGGGGACCGAGAGGGTGTCATTCAATGAGGAGCTGGATGGTGGTGTTTGGGCAGAAGGTCAGTCTTGGTGTCTACCAAATTAGGAACTTAGGATAAGGAGGGTTGAATAAGGGGAAGGTAATGGTTCAGGGTTTGGGTATGAGGAGGTAGGAGAGACAAAGGGGTGAAGGGAGAGGCAATACATAAAAGACTAAACAATAAAGGTCAATTTGAGTGTTTTGTCAGAATCTTGAGCATCCTGATTCTATTCCTAGGAGCAATCTAGGATCAGGAACGTTTTTTGGATAATGATTAAAAATTATATTTGTCGCGCAAGCGCATGCGCCTGCCTTTGAAAAATAATATTACTGGTGACACCAGGCGGGGAAAATCCGCGAAAGTACACCGGCCCAGTGGGGCTCAGCTGCGAAAGACTGTGAGTGTGACCTGTCTATGTCTGTCTACTGTCCTCTTGCGTGAAACTCTTGCGAGTGGGGCAAAAAGAGCCTCCAGAAACCTCGCTCGCCCAGACGCCATTTTCAGGGAGGGACTTCAGAGCATAAAAACCGGCTAACCTTTGCAAAAGCTGGCTCCCTGTGTGTGACACCAGGCGGGGAAAATCCGCGAAAGTACACCGGCCCAGTGGGGCTCAGCTGTGAAAGACTGTGAGTGTGACCTGTCTATGTCTGTCTACTGTCCTCTTGCGTGAAACTCTTGCGAGTGGGGCAAAAAGAGCCTCCAGAAACCTCGCTCGCCCAGACGCCATTTTCAGGGAGGGACTTCAGAGCATAAAAACCGGCTAACCTTTGCAAAAGCTGGCTCCCTGTGTGTGACACCAGGCGGGGAAAATCCGCGAAAGTACACCGGCCCAGTGGGGCTCAGCTGTGAAAGACTGTGTGACCTGTCTATGTCTGTCTACTGTCCTCTTGCGTGAAACTCTTGCGAGTGGGGCAAAAAGAGGCTCAGAGGAGCACGGCCGCTCCGCTTCGCTACGCGGCCGTGCACTCTTTCTAAGGAAAGAACTCCATTGCAACAAGAAGGAAAAATCACACTAAGAACGGCGCTATATCACAGAAGCAAACATTTCTCTCTGGACTGTCTTCTCTGTTGCATGCTCGGGCCTAAGATTTGACCCAGTGTGAGGTTTCATCCACGGAGGACTCCCCTCCCTTAGAGGCAAGTCAGCCCATCCAGAAAGGGAGGAGCCAGAGGAGTGTGCTGCCTACATCATATAGACAATGAATACCACCACAACACGTAGAAAAACCCACAATACAAGTGTGACAATGGGGAAACAACGCAGGCCAGCATCAGACATAGAGAATGAAGATGACAATTCTGAGGACCAGATAATGACTGAACAACTAATCAACCTCTCAGATAAGGACTTTAGACTAGCAATATGGAAGGTGCTCAACAGACTCCAAGAAACCATGGATCGAGTTGAACAGAACACTAATAAGAACCAAGAAAATATGAAGGCAGAAATCACAAAACTCCAAACTGAAATAACATGTCAACTAACAGGACTGAAAAAGTCAGTAAACGAAGTGAATGACAAAATGGATAAGCTCTGGGACAGGGTATCAGAAGCTGAGAATAGACTTGGTGCTGTGGAAGATGAGATACATAACAATTCCATACAGCAGGAGAGATTGGACAAAAAACTTAAAGCAAATGAGCAGACAATGGAAAAATTAGTCAAAGAATGGGAACAGACGAAAATAGAAGTCTATGATAAGATCAACAGAAACAACTTAAGAATCATTGGAATCCCAGAGACCCAGGAAGAAAATTTCCAGGAAGAATCAATGGTCAAGAACATCATTAAAGAGAAACTCCCAGAGCTAAAGAATATATGTGATCAAATCCTGCATGCCCGAAGAGTACCAGCCAAAAGAGACCCCAGAAAAACCACCCCAAGACACATCCTAGTCACAATGACAAATCCCACAGATAGAGACAGAATTCTGAAAACAGCAAGATCAAAAGGGGAAATCATGTTCAAGCAAGCTTCCCTGAGATTTACAGCAGACCTGTCACCAGAAACGCTCAATGCCAGAAAGCAGTGGTGGGATATTATGACAAGACTGAATGAAATGAATGCTTCACCCAGAATACTATACCCAGCAAAACTCACTTTCCGGTTTGATGGAAGAATACATGGTTTCACAGACAAAAAACAGCTCAGAAACTTCACAGACACAAAACCAGTCTTAAGAGAAAAACTGAAAGACCTAATCTAAGACAAGACTACCCAAAAGACACACCAAATTTTGAAATAAAGATGGCGTTAAATCCCAGGACAATTCTTTCTCTCAACGTCAATGGACTAAATGCACCAGTTAAGAGACACAGAGTGGCTAAATGGATCAAAAAACTCAATCCAACCTTCTGCTGCCTACAAGAAACGCACCTGAATAGTCAGAACAAACATAGACTCAAAATAAAAGGCTGGAGAAAAGTTATCCAAGCAAACAACACCCATAAAAAAGCTGGAGTGGCCATACTAATATCAGATAATGCAAACTTTATACTCAGGAAGGTTGTAAGGGACAAAGACGGACATTTTATATTAATCAAGGGGTACGTAGAGCAGGAAGAATTCACTCTCCTAAACATATATGCACCGAATGAGGGGCCAGCAAAATATTTAATACAACTGTTGACAAATCTGAAAAATAATATCAACAACAACACAATAATTGTGGGGGACCTTAACACGGCTTTGTCAACACTGGACAGGTCAACCAGACTGAAACCCAACAAGAATATACTAGACCTGAGGAGAGAAATGGAAGAAAGAGGCCTAGTGGATATATATAGGACACTCCATCCCCAGAAACCTGGATACACATTCTTCTCCAATGTACATGGGACATTCTCCAGGATAGACTACATGCTGGCACATAAAACATACCTCCATAAGATCAAGAGGATAGAAATTTTGCAGACTACGTTCGCTGACCACAAGGCTCTGAAATTATTTGTGAACTCCAAAGGGACTCAGAAGAAACACTTTAACACCTGGAAGTTAAACAGCCTCATGCTCAATAACCAGTGGGTCTGAGATGAAATCAAGGAGGAAATCAAAAGGTTCCTGGAAACAAATGACAATAAAGACACAAACTATCAGAACTTATGGGACACAGCAAAAGCAGTACTGAGAGGAAAATTTATAGCTTTTACATCAGGAAGGAAGAAGGAGCTTACCTGAGTAGCTTAATGACACAGCTAAAAGAACTAGAAAATGCTCAACAAAAGGACCCAAGAATAGGAAGACAGAAGGAAATAACAAAGCTGAGAGCAGAAATCAACGAAGTGGAAACTCAAAAAACAATCCGAAAGATCAACGAAAGCAGAAGTTGGTTCTTTGAAAAAATAAACAAGATCGATAGACCACTGGCAAACCTAACAAAGAAAGAGAGAGAGAGAAACTTGATAACTCGTATCAGGAATGAAAAAGGAGAGATCACTACTGATATGACAGAGATTCAAAGGGTAATCAGAAACTACTTTGAAAAACTCTACGCCACTAAAAATGAGAACCTGGAAGAAATGGATAAATTCTTGGACTCTTATAATCTTCCACGGTTGAAGGAAGAGGATGTAGCATATCTAAACACCCCCATCACCATTGATGAAATTAAAACAGTAATCAAATGTCTGCCGAAAAACAAAAGCCCAGGTCCAGATGGATTCACTAATGAATTCTATCAAACTTTCCAAGAGGAACTACTGCCAATCTTGGCAAGACTCTTTCATGAAATTGAACAAACAGAAACACTTCCAAATAGCTTTTATGAAGCCAACATCACCTTGATACCTAAACCAGACAGAGACGCTACCAAAAAAGAAAATTACAGACCAATATCACTGATGAATGCAGATGCAAAGATCCTCAACAAAATCCTGGCAAATAGGATTCAATGCCTCGTTAAGAAGATCATCCACTACGATCAAGTAGGTTTCATCCCAGGAATGCAAGGCTGGTTTAACATCCGTAAATCTATCAACATAATACACAACATCAACAACAAGAAAAATAAAAACCACATGATCATATCAATAGATGCAGAGAAAGCATTTGATAAGGTCCAACACCCATTCTTGATCAAAACTCTCAGCAAGATGGGAATGGAGGGAACCTTTCTCAATATAGTGAAGGCCATCTACCACAAGCCAGTGGCAAATATTATCCTCAATGGAGAAAAACTGAAAGCCTTCCCTCAAAATTCTGGCACAAGACAAGGCTGTCCTCTCTCACCACTCCTATTCAACATAGCACTGGAAGTACTTGCTATAGCGATTAGGCAAGAAAAGGATATCAAGGGAATCCAGATAGGAAAGGAAGAAGTCAAGCTCTCACTGTTTGCAGATGACATGATACTCTACTTAGAAAACCCTAAAGACTCTATCAAAAAGCTTCTAGAAACAATAGACTCATATAGCAAGGTGGCAGGCTACAAAATTAACACACAAAAATCAATGGCCTTTCTATATACCAATAGTAATAAGGATGAAATGGACATTAAGAAAACAACCCCATTCACAATAGTACCACACAAACTCAAATATCTTGGAATCAACTTGACTAAATATGTGAAGGACCTATACAAAGAAAACTATAAAACTCTGCTCCAAGAAATAAGAGAGGACACACGGAAATGGAAACACATACCCTGCTCATGGATTGGCAGGATTAACATCATCAAAATGTCAATACTCCCCAAGGCATTATACAGATTTAATGCCATCCCTCTAAAGATACCCATGACATTCTTCAAAGAAGTGGATCAGACACTTTTGAAATTCATTTGGAACAATAAACACCCTCGAATAGCTAAAGCAATCATTGGGAAAAAGAATATGGGAGGAATTACTTTTCCCAACTTTAAACTGTACTACAAAGCAACAGTTATCAAAACAGCATGGTATTGGAATAAGGATAGGTCCTCAGATCAGTGGAATAGGCTTGAATACTCAGAAAATGTTCCCCAGAGATACAACCATCTAATTTTTGATAAAGGAGCAGGAAATCCTAAATGGAGCAGGGAAAGCCTCTTCAACAAGTGGTGTTGGCACAATTGGATAGCCACTTGCAAAAAATTAAACTTAGACCCCCAGCTAACATCATGTACAAAGGTAAAATCCAAATGGATTAAAGACCTCGATATCAGCCCCAAAACCATAAGATATATAGAACAGCACATAGGCAAAACACTACAGGACATTACAGGCATCTTCAAGGAGGAAACTGCACTCTCCAAGCAAGTGAAAGCAGAGATTAACAGATGGGAATATATTAAGCTGAGAAGCTTCTGCACCTCAAAGGAAATATTGCCCAGGATACAAGAGCCACCCACTGAGTGGGAGAAACTATTCACCCAATACCCATCAGATAAGGGGCTAATCTCCAAAATATACAAGGCACTGACAGAACTTTACAAGAAAAAAACATCTAACCCCATCAAAAAATGGGGAGAAGAAATGAACAGACACTTTGACAAAGAAGAAATACGCATGGCCAAAAGACACATGAAAAAATGTTCCACATCACTAATCATCAGGGAGATGCAAATCAAAACAACGATGAGATACCACCTCACACCCCAGAGAATGGCACACATCACAAAGAATGAGAATAAACAGTGTTGGCGGGGATGTGGAGAGAAAGGAACTCTTATCCACTGCTGGTGGGAATGCTGTCTAGTTCAACCTTTATGGAAAGCGATATGGAGATTCCTCCAAAAACTGGAAATCGAGCTCCCATATGATCCAGCTATACCACTCCTAGGAATATACCCTAGGAACACAAAAATACAATACAAAAACCCCTTCCTTACACCTATATTCATTGCAGCTCTATTCACCATAGCAAGACTCTGGAAACAACCAAGATGCCCTTCAACAGACGAATGGCTAAAGAAACTGTGGTACATATACACAATGGAATATTATGCAGCTGTCAGGAGAGATGAAGTCATGAAATTTTCCTATACATGGATGTACATGGAATCTATTATGCTGAGTGAAATAAGTCAGAGAGAGAGAGAAAAACGCAGAATGGTCTCACTCATCTATGGGTTTTAAGAAAAATGAAAGACACCCTTGTAATAATAATTTTCAGACACAAAAGAGAAAAGAGCTGGAAGTTCCAGCTCACCTCAGGAAGCTCACCACAAAGAGTGATGAGTTTAGTTAGAGAAATAACTACATTTTGAACTGTCCTAATATTGAGAATGTATGAGGGAAATGGAGAGCCTGTTTAGGGTACAGGCGGGGGTTGGGTGGGGAGGAGGGAGATTTGGGACTTGGGTGATGGGAATGTTGCACTGGTGATGGGTGGTGTTCCTTTTATGACTGAAACCCAAACACAATCATGTATGTAATCAAGGTGTTTAAATAAAAAAAATTATGCATTAAAAAAAAAAAGAAAAATAATATTACTAGCAAGCAAAACAGGGGGTCCAATATACCTAGGGAAGGGGTTTTCCTCCTCCAGCTGCCCCCCACGGCCTGAGTTGCCAGGGCCAGCCATGAAGACCCGCCTGGCGTGGGGGGTCCCAGTCTCCTGGACCAAGTGTTCAGCTCAGGAGATCTGTGGCCAGCTGTCCTACCAGCGACCCTAACATACCAGAGAAACAAAGGGACGGCTTTCCTGGCATGTGCGCTCTGCTGGGTCCAATTGTGAGCTCCCTCTCCAGTTTGAAAATTGAAAAGGAGGAGTTTCCCTCCTCCACCCACCCCCCAGGGCCCGAGTTGCCAGGGCCAGCCATGAAGACCCGCCTGATGTGGGGGGGGGGGGGTGTCCCAGTCTCCTGGACCAAGTGTTCAGCCCAGGAGATCTGTGGCCCGCTGTCCGACCAGCGACCCTAACATACCAGAGAAACAAAGGGATGGCTTTCCTGGCATGTGCGTTCTGCTGGGTCCAATTGCGAGCTCCCTTTGAATTCTATTCTAATCCTATTATGTATTTTAGTGTTCCAACCCATCTATCTCTAGCCACCAGACGTTTTTTCATTTACTACTGTCTCCTATTGTCATACTTCATTATTATTGGGTATTTTGTTGTTTGTTTTGTTTTGAGCACTTTCGCACGAGCACGTGTGTGTGTGTGTGTGTGTGTGTGTGTGTGTGTGTGTGGTGATCCATCAGATATGGACACCAGAGAGAATCAGGAACAAATAAAGATAATTTAGGTCCTAGGGAGTAAGTGATGGCATGCTGCAAGGGGTCACATGAGGGGTGTTAGAACAGGTGGAGAATAAAGAAAGGAAGAGAGCAAGTGTCTTTATTGAAGGTCATGGTCTAAAAGGACAGACTCAAGGGTATTCTATTGATGCATTTGAATGTGACAAGGGCACAGTCAGAGGAGGAAAGAAATGGGAGCTTATGACAGGAAATAATATGATCACATCAGTGTCTCAGGTCACCTAAATGGGATGCTTGCGGCCTGTTAGTAGAGATTTTGAGATAGGAGAAAAGAAAATTTAAGATATTATAATGTATATATTATTACATTTTTTATATTGCCTGCATCAAACCTAGAAACAGCCATTTCTCCATATAACCCTAGCTCCTTATAATTGCAGAATAGTTTTAGAAACCAAAATCTGGGTACTAGGTATGGTCACAGCTATTTTGGCATTATTGCTCCTGGTCCCTTTCAATTTCCAGAGGAAAATAAAGCATGTGAACAATAATTATCTTGTATATTTGCATGTATATTTTTGTGTTTGCCCCTATATTATGCTAAACATGAGTTTATATTAATGTTGCCAACTTGAGCTCATCACTCACAAATCATTCTATGCTTCTCACCTTGCTAATCTGTAACAGATAAACCTCTTACTACAACAGTGAGAAACTTGGCACCAACCTACAGCCAGAATTTACTTGTTTTATTTCAATTTATGTGTATAATGGTCCAGAATTGTTAGCTTATATTTGGGAAACAGTTTTATTATGTAGAGTAGTGATTTTTGTGTGTGTGTGTGTGTGTGTGTGTGTGGTTTTTGGGTCACACCCGGCAGTGCTCAGGGGAAGCTCCTGGCTCCATGCTCAGAAATTGCTCCTGGCAGGCACGGGGGACCATATGGGAAGCCGGATTCGAACTGATGACCTTCTGCATGAAAGGCAAACGCCTTACCTTCATGCTATCTCTCCGGCCCCTAGAGTAGTGATTTTTAATAGCTCCATCATGCAGCAGTTTCAGTCTACAGCATCTTCTGCTGGTTTTTGAGAAAGTCATGGAGGCTCAACACAGTGGTTTTTAATCACTTTGGATGAGGCCAGTTCATAGATTAAAAAAAGCTAAAGATTAGTGTCCTAGATTACTGTTCCTTTGAGGGGAAAGGAGCTAATACCAGCAGTGTTCAGGCCTTACTCCTGAGTACTACTGGGGCTAGATAAGGATCTTGGGGGAAGAATCTTACAACTAATTCTGAAATTACTTTAACTTGTAGAAACTTTGTTCTGTCCTAACTTAAAAGAAGTTGTTCTATATGTGTATAATATAATTAGATTAGAGTTGCATTCTACATTCTACTCTGGCATTCTCTAACTTTTAAATTATTTTTAATTTGCATAGTTTTAGAAGGAGATAGTACAGCGGTGAGGTGCATGAAAAGCATATGACCAGGGTTTGAGTCTTGGCACTATACGGTCCCAGGGTAGTACTGGATGTAGTTTTGCGGCTCCCTAACATTGTCAAGGTTTGTATTCCCAGTATGATGGAGCTTGAACAACATCACATCCTTGGGCTCTTGCATTGAACCCCCTACTAGGTTGACTAAGAATCACAGGTGTGGCTCTCTAAGCTTCCTGAGCACTGTTTAAGAATTTGTTTTTCTAGAAAGTTTTAAAAAATATTCTTAAGTTTAAGAAATATTTTTCTAGAAAGTTTCATCATTAAGGTCTATATTATGTGATAAAAAAGTTGCATGAATTTTGACAAATGCCTCTGTAATGAAGCCACTATTAATCCCTAAAAAGATAACAACTGCATTTTAGATTTTTACTCCTCTTCCCTATCCCAAATTTTTGGCTACTATTTTTCTTTCAGATCTTTATAGTTTTGCCTTTCTAGAATGTCATATAAATGGAACCAGATGCTATATAGGCCTTTAAGACTGACTCTGTTCATATAGAAAGATGCATGTAAGACTTGTGTCTTTGAAGAACTATTTTATTGAGAAAACATTTCTTTCCAATTAAAAAAAATTTTTATTGTGGCCAAAGTGAATTACAAATTTTTCACAGTGATATTTAAGGTACATAGTGACAATAAATTATGGGCAATTCCACCAGTGTTGTCCTCCCTCCACCCCTGTTCCTAGCATGCATCTCATATCTCCCTCCTTTATCCCCCAGAAGCTAATGTAACTGGTTCCCACTGGTACAGCTTATTGTAGATTGGGTATCAATTCTGTTATCGTTGATTTTAGGTTTGGTGTTCAAGTCTGATCATTTTTTATTTCCACTAAAAGTTCATACGACTGCCTGGTCTTTCCCCCCTCAATTTATGAGGCTGAATAAGATGATTCAAGTTATGTGGTTCTGTTGGAGATAAAAAGGAAAAGAAAAAAGAAAAAAACCCCAAAGAAGTGGGAGGAGTCCATCTATGTGTTATTGTTTGAGTTTCAGGCATATGATGTTCCAACTCCATATTCACAATGTCAGTGTTCCTCTACCAATCATGTCTCAGTGTTTCATCTCTGGAAGAACTATTTTATTTTCACATATGTTTTTGAGTTTTCCTTTGATTTCTGATAGAATATTTTCTCATCTTGTACTTTTTTTCTCCAAGTCCTAAAACATTTGCTTTTCTCAAGGATACCAATGGAAAGGGATATAGAAACCAATATCTATATAAAAGGTATACTTATTGTTGCTAGGCCTTTTAGTATAATATAAATTATATTAATAATATTCCATATTATATAATTCTATGTTATAGAGTTTATATAAATCTATGATAAGCTTTTTATTAATGTAATATTAGTTTATAACACCAGATATATAGCATATATAAATCAACATATTTGCTTGCTCTATTAGGTTTGCCACCAACATGTTTATTTAAATCATGGCTGAATCATGCTGAATTCTCTGTTCCTAATCCAAAGCCACAATGTTATTTCAATAGAAAAGGATTGTGTGTTCATTAACTTAAATCAGTGTCACCTCATGAGGAGTGTTTCTTGTTTGTATTCAAGTTTGGAATTGTTTATTCTGCTCTTGAGTGAGGGATGAAACCAATTTGAAGGCATTTGAAATGGGTGACTACTTTTCTCAAGGAGTTCATGCATGACTCCTTTGCCTGGATCTGAAGATGCAATCTGTTATTTCTTTGAAAACTTTTAAAAAAGAAAACATTCCCAAATCCCAAATTACTTTAAGATTCTGAGGACAATCAAACTGTATCATCTTTTCCAAGGAGAGCAGAGATGAAGAAAGCAAAATCAAGTTGGCTGACTCTGGCTACCTAATTGCCTCCATTTATATTTCTAAATCTGGTTTCCTGAAACAGGGAGAGTAAGTTGTATTTCTGATACCAGATAGTGAATATAAAAACATATTCATGATATTTTTATTCCCTTTTAGGTCAAGGGTGTGCTATCTAAAATGTAACTGAACTTTGTGTCTTTATAGGCTTTATTTCATCAAAGGAGAATTGTTTTTTGTAACAAAGCAAGCTTAATTTTCAAGGGACTTTGCATAATTAATGTGACTAAAACAATGACAAAAATGCATGTTCCTACTTCTTTCTTCTCTATTAAAAAAAGGGGGAGAAACCAAAATGAAGTGTGCACAGAAGCCCTCTTTTGTCTTCCTTTTGCCTCCTTTTGTTTGAGGTTCCAAATTCAGCTCCCAGCTAAGATGAGGACATAGTCCATTTTCCAGCAGCTGTGCCAGGATTTACTGTACTGCCTTGTTCTCTTGCCAAACCCATTCCTGAGACCTAAAAGAAAAAAAGAAGAAGAAAAAGAAGCTGGCCCTGGACTTTCATAAACTTTGGAAGTAAGGACATCACTCAGTGCAGAGAAAATGCTAGGCTTGGCAAAATCTCCACTTGCGGCTGGTTTTGCGGCTTTGGGCTACATGGCCTTGGGCAAAGCATGGTCTTCTCTGAGCTGTTTTCTTCTCTGCAAAACAAAACTAGAAGTCACCGCCTTGCTTACCTCATTGAGGCGTTTGAGGCTCAAATTAAGTGTGATAAAGTCAAAGAGCTTTGTGAACTCTAAAGAACTATAACTATAGGGTGTTATTAGAAATGGTTGAAAGTAAATGATGAGGCAGCTTAATGTGACTAATTTCAAATGCCCCCAGGTGAGTAGAGTTGGGTGAGAGTGTTAAATATTTTTATTGCCCTGTGGTGAGGGGGATACAGGGCAGGGCCTCTGCAGTGCATTCTTCACATCTGATTAAAGGGGAAAACCAAGGCATTTCATAGGAGTTTTGAGAATGCAACTGATAATAAACTAGGAATTTAGTGAAGGTGACAAAATGATGGTAGTATGAGCCAAGAAAGTGCTCCAGAAAATCCCAGAGATTGACCAATAGTGGAAAGAAAGAAAAAGTGGATGTAGAAAAGGCTGAGGAAAGGCAGATGCTCTGTCAGCATATAAGGCTGCATCACTGAGGGTAAGGAGTGAACTGGTTTCTCAGCTTAGGAGTGAAGGGCCAGGGAAGCTCCTAACCTATAGTCCAAATCTGTAGACAATGTAGACATTGCTATAGGCATTACATCTCCTAGACTATAGGCTTTCAGATCCCTAGATATTTATGTTCTTTTTCTTCTGTGATTATACACAGCCTGCCAGTGGTGAGGACTCTGCTTTCAAACAAAAAAAAATTTTTTTTTTGTGGTTTTTGGATCACACCCGGCAGTGCTCAGGAGTTATTACTGGCTCTATGCTCAGAAATTGCTCCTGGCAGGCACGGGGGACCATATGGGACACTGGGATTCGAACTGATGACCTCCTGCATGAAAGGCAAACGCCTTACCTCCATGCTATCTCTCCGGCCCCTCAAACAAAAATATTATCCAGAAACTCAGAGTACAAATCAGAAATAATTTTAGTTGCTTTGTAGAAGTGAGGCTTGGAGAACTTCTGCAGGAAGCTGGGACTCCACCAAGACACAGAGAAGTACCCATCTTTGTGTTCCCAAGCTTGAATGTGCAGGAGTGGTGCTCAGCATTTACTGAATGAACCTGTATGTGAATGAGATAAAGGAAGGTAATGTTTGAGAGAGAAGTCAGCAGCGCGGCTTCAGAGGATTGGGTAACCACATTGTAAGGTTGTCATTTAATCACCCATGCATATAAGTTCTCAAGCATTAGATGGGAGATGGTGGTGGGTAGGTCACTATTTTTGCATGTCAGTATGTGGGATACTCCCTGGCCAGTAAGGTGTGTCCTAATCCTGGGGTCAAAGCTGTGAAGGATAAAACAAGCAAAACCAGAAAACTTCTACAGAAAAATATCAGAATCATTTCATCACACAACATTTATCCGACTATGGCTCAGTTCCTACACAGTCTATTTTCAGTCTCTAACCAGGATAAAATCAGTTAACATTTGGGAGCTGATTACTTGCCAGGCACAGCAATAACCCCTTTCTGCTAAAAGACACAACAATGTAAGAATATCTTGTCACTGGCTGTGAAGCCAATGACTGTTATATTAGAAGTAATGGACAATTTACGCTACAGATAGAAGTAAGGTTACTAGGCAGCTGACTGTGAGAAGGGGAGATTATTCTGGATTATCTGGTGGCCCCAATGTAATCACAGAAAACTTTATAAGTGAAAGAATAAGTCAGCTTGAGAAGGAAATATGATGACAGACACAGAGGCTATAATGATGCAAGATGAAGACTTGACCACTTATTGCTGCTTTTAGAAGATAGTAAGGCATATGCTCCAGGAGTAGAAGGTAGAAGCAAGCAAGCAAGTGAATTATCCTCTAGAGCTGTTGACACTTTAATGTTTGTTTAGGAAAACCCATTGTAGATGTCTGACCTGAAAAATTGTAGAACAAAAAATGTCTATGAGGGATCATGAGGAATATCTTAATATACATACTTGCCATGTGTGGGGCCCTTTTGAATATCAGCTTCACACAGTCCCTGAAATATGGCTGAGTGTAGGCCATTGAGCATCATTGGTGTCCCTGACACCATAGGGTGCAAGTAGCAATGCATTTTCAGATTTACTGAACTGTCCCTTTTGGTTAGGTTAGTATTGTCAGGAATGACCTCCTGAGATCTCCTAACTACAATACGAATGACAACAATCGAAAATGGGGGCCAGAGAGATAGCATGGAGGTAAGGCATTTGCCTTTCAAGCAGAAGGATGGTGGTTTGAATCTCGGCATCCCATATGGTCCCCTGTGCCTACCAGGGGCGATTTCTGAGCATAGAGCCAGGAGTAACCCCTGAGCGCTGCCGGGTGTGACCCAAAAACAAAACAAAAACAACCCCCCCCCCAAAAAAAATAAAGCAACTGCAAAATGTTTGGAGAGAGGTCAGAGGGCTAAAGCACATGCCTGGCATGCAGATACCCTGAGTTTGAGCCCCGACATTGCATGGTTTCCAAGCATTACCATTTGTAGCTCTGATAGCTCCCTAGTACTGTTGTTCTATTACTGAAAGGTCAGACTGACACCACTGATCATGTGTTGCAGGCAAGGCCTGAGAAAGGATGGGTGTAATTTTAAGTCACCAATCTTGGTGGCAGTTTGCTAAAGCAGCAATTGGAAATTGATATAGATTTTTTTCACTCCACCTATATAGCAGTCCCACATGAAAGAGACTGACTTAATGTTGCAGATCAGTTGACTGAGGTTTTATAGTTGACCCAGAGGTGAGAGAATATCTGACCTGAAAAGGGCTCTCAGCACACAACCATTGAGTTCTTCATTTACTCATTTCACAAAAGAGAAAACAGGCCCAGCAAGGTCTCCAGATTGGACCCAGTTGGTGACAAACCTGAGCTGCTTAGTCAGAATGGTGTAAACAGGGTGCAAATGGGTCCACCAGTGCCCAGGAGTCTTTGTTGGGATGCTTCTTTTACAGGCCTGTACTTGCATTTGTTCTATTTTATTTTTGGGCCACACCCTGCAGTGGTGCTCAGGGGTTACTCCTGGCTCTGTACTCAGATATTACTCCTGGCAGGCTCAGGGGACCATATTGCAGCCTGGGAATTGACTCCTGGCATATCCCGGGTCTGCCTCATACAAGGCAAACACCCTATCACTGTGCTATCACTCTGGCCTCAGGACTTGCATTTTTAATCACTCTCCAGCAAAACTGATACTTGGGGAAAGCAGTGGTACAGCGGTAGCCAAGTCTGTGGCCAGCTTTGGGGGTTCTAAGTAAGGCAGAGTGACTGAAGAGTCTTGGATATCTAGTACGTCGAGGGGAGTGGAAGGGGGCTTACAAATATAGAGAAGTAGAATTCCCACAGCTCTGTGCAGAAGGAGATTGGGATATCAGAGAAAAAGTTAAAAACTAGTCACTACTTTAGGTGTCCTATGAGAAGACATATGGCGCATATAGAAGGAGAATCCCCCCTTCCACAGAAGCTAAGACATCTATCTGTGCTTTGTAGGAGAGAAAGCAATGGTCTCCATGCCCAGGACTGTGTTTCAAGTCATCTTTCCCCTCCTGGTCATTGCAGACTGTGTAGCGGTCAGCCTTGCTGTGGAGTGTGCAGCATCACTGGGAGTTTTAAGCTCTGTGTCTTGCTTACCCTGTTGGAACCAGGGTTTGAACTCAAGGATTTGCATCTATAGGGTAATTGCTTTAACCACTGCACCATCTCCTGGTGTAATTTAAAAAAAATGTTTAAAAAAAGTTTTGTCTTGTCTTGGAGAAAGTGTTTATTTTTTGAGAAACAGTTCTAGAGCATGGTCAGAATCATGGTCCTTGGCTTCTTCCCACTGCATTGAGGACAGCAGGCTCGAAAGCAGGAGTTTATTCGTTCATTCTAGAACTGCAACCATCTTTCTGAGAATTCATTTTTATAAAAATAGGCACACCCCTATATATGTGGGGGAGCTGCTGGGAGATTCCTCTTACCCTACTTCACAGCAACTGCAGAATTTCCAACTGTTGATTACTACTGGAGCTGCCTGAAGACTAGGAATGTTCTGGTTTCACTTTGAAACATCCGCCAGGCAAGCAAGCCAGAACTATCAGCTTTCATTTCAGACACATGAACTCAGAGAGGAAGCAAATGTTTGGCTGACTGTTTCCTAGGGGTCAAGAGTGGAACATATCCCCCTATATGTTTATAGTGATTCAAAAATAAAAGGATTTAAACAAAAGAAAAACAACCTCATCCGACTCAGCATTCACCTTCACTGTGCCCTGTCTACAGTTTGAAAGAAGGAATTTTATTGTCACTTTGTTTCACTTGCTGGGGATTCCAGCCTCGGTACATATGCTGCACCAGGGATTTTGCTCAGGACCTCCTGTCCGTGGCAGCTTTCTAAGCTACTGAGCCATCTTCTGGTTTCTCACCATGATCTGTCTTGATCACCATTAGTGTATGTGGTTGCATTAGGGTTGCAATTCAGGATCAAGTGTTTTAGCCAACGAGGCATCTTACAGGCACCTAAAACTATTTTTAATTTCGGTTTTCCATAGACTTTCTTGCTTGAGGGTTTGACTCTGGAAATAGTGGGATTACTTGAGGAAAATAATGAAATTTGTCTGTTAGCTGTTTGGGTCATTCAGTGTATACTGGAGATCCCTGCAGAGGACAGGGCTGAATCACATTAGGTTTATTGCTTTTGTCAAGATCCAAATGCTCAAAGTGCTACAAATCTAGACATAAAGAATTTGATGGGGAGGAGCCTGGCTTTTCTCAGATTAAACCAAGCATATCTTGGGAGACCAGCAGCCCTTGATAGCAAATCTGGCCTTATATAGACTTAGGTCCTCATCTGCAAAATGAAGTCAACAATAACTCCTTTGAGAGTTATTGTGAGGATTAAAGAAAATAACATGGAGCCACAAAGTAGGTTCTCCCAAATGTTCATTCAGCCAAGATGCAGAAATAGACAGTGACAGTAATTTGTTTGACACTAGCAAATATTATGCCACCCTTTTAAATAAAATCTCGTTTTTTTTTTTTTACTTGGTTTATCAATAGTATCCATTTCAGGTTTTTTCTTTTGTTGTTGTTGTCATTGTTGTACATACTAATAATGATGGTAGAGACAGATCTGATCAGTGCAATTTGTGGCAATTCACTGTAGTAACAACTCAGAGTGCAAATGTAGTTCAAAATCATTGATTATTCTGGTAATGTGTAACAGATACAGTGGCAGATGAGATCTTTCTTAATGTATGCTTATAATTGTTGGGGAACAGAAAACCCAGAGTTCGATTGATTTTCTTTATTATTGTTTTTGCCTTCCTCCTAGAATACTCCCACTTCACACTGCCTCCTCCTTGGCAGGAACAATACTTTCAGGATTTTTCTAGGAGAAACGTTCCTTCCCATGTCCTCTGTTCAAATTTCGACCCTCAGAAAATTAGCACAGTTGAGCCAGGCCCCAGCCCTAACCCTCTGGCCTCCCTGAGCACTATCCTTGGGGTAGAGGTTTTGTAGGATAGTTTTTACAAGAAATTAAAAGGCTGGAGTGCTGATTGGTTTGTGATCAGACCACCAACCAGAGGGGGGAAAAAGCATAATTTGATTTATATAAAATTTACCAGAGATATTTAAACCACAGTCGGTAATAACATGCTACTTCTATGATTTATCTTTTACTATTCTCCCCCCCCCCCCACCGTGACTCGTGGTCGTAGTGGTAATGTGCATATATGTGTAGGGGGTGGTGGTATGGTATCAATCAACTTGGAGCTACATCTAGTTTGGGTTTAGTGGACATATGTTTAATGTATGGTATGGTCTCTCCCATGTGGGAACTCACCTACTGTCCACAGAGCCCACTCATTGGGAGAAGTGATAGGAAAATGTAGGGGACAGAGGCCATTTTAGACATAAATATATTCTGTTATGTTTGTCACTAGAAGCCTAAGAGGGTGGAGAAAATATAAGGTTTGAAATATTTGGAGCCAAAGAACTGTTTTGTAGAAATTTCTTCCAATCAACAAGTGGAAGATTCAGCTCTCAAAGAAAACTAGCTAAAATGCAAGATCTTTTCTATCAGGAATAAAGTAGTAAAGGTAGACCAAAGTAAGACACACATTATAATGTCATATAAGTATTTCCCACACTATATCTGTCACACATCACCAAATAATCAATGATTTTGAACTGCATGTGCACTCTGAGTTGCTACTACAGTGAACTGCCACAAATTGCATTGATCTTCATGATTCATTCATCTCTCGTTGAACAACTAGGTTCATTCCATATCATTGCTAAGTGTGCAATAAATAATGGTGTGCATATACCCTTTTGAATAAATGAGCATTCTTATCTACCTCAAGGTTTTCCTATCCTTGGGGTAGATACCCCAAAGTGGAATTTCTGAGCAATATAACAATTCAATTCTACATTTACTAAGAATTTGCAATACTGTTTTCCATAGGGGTTGAACCAGACAACATTTCCACCATCAATGCATAAGTGTTCCTTTTTAATCATATTCCCAGCAGCACAGAGTGTTCTTGGTATTTTTGATATGTGCCATTCTTGATGGTTTAAGGTTTCCTTAATGATGTGATGAGCATTTTTTCATGTACTTATGGCCATCTGCTGGAAGGATTGGCTCACGATATGAAGCTCACCACAAAAAGTGGTGGGTGCAGTTAGAGAAATAATTGTATTAACAACTACCATGACAACGACAGTGAGTGAGAGAAGTAGAATTCCTGTCTTGAATATAGGTTGGGGGTGAGGGAGGAGGGTGACTGGATGCATTGGTGGTGGGAATGTTGCACTGGTGAAGGGGTGATTTTTTATGACTGAAACCCAACTACAATCATGTTTGTAATCACAGTGTTTAAATAAATATATTATTAAAAAAGAAATATGACACTAATGATGATGATAATGCTGATCAAAATGATGATGCATTTTCTCATACACAGGCTTTTCTTTCATTTGTATTCTCAGTGTGAAACATAACTACTAAATTAGTTAAGGTAAAAGATTATTAATTCCTCTAATTTAATTGCTAAGAATTATGGCATTAACTTATGTTCCTTATCCAAGGCCAACTTGTGTGAATAACAAATGAAGAATCCTTATATTCTTTTCTTCCATCCACTGGACACTCTAAACTTAGCTATAGAAATAATTTCTTCTATTCTGTACACCAAGTTAGATCCTGGATATATTTAACACTTCCCTTTCAAAAATTTGTAAGAGCAGGGAGAAACCTGATAGATTGATGTCTTCACCACATAACAATTCTGAGGTCTATCTCATTGCTGAACCATGAATGTGTGTGAATATGTATCCAGAACAAGTTAATTAATTAAAAGCAAGAACTATGACTCACCATTCTGCACTATTTATAGTATATACACAGATTTCAGCCATGGGACTTAATAGTTTTTGTGATTTACATGTCAGTAGAGCTGCTCTCTGGCAGAAAAATCAAGGCTAAAAACAGTGCTCATTTTATTGAATGTCTATTAAGTTAAATATTCTTGCTCCAAGAATTAACTTAGAAAACATGTGGCTGAGAGGAAGTTGACCACCAGGGTTTTATGGCTTCTTCCGCGTAGACGTGCTATGGGGCAGTGTTTGCCCAAATGAAACAATATATAAATCATCAGCTTTGTATGTGGATGACTAGTCCCTAGGGGGTGTAAGAGAAAACAGTGGGAGTGGTTTCCTGAGTGAAACGTCTAAATATCTGAAGTGCTACCTACCTTTATAGCTCTGTAGAGCCACTGTAGAGGTACAGATTGAGGATGACAGAGGTCATAACTTGGTTTTTGAAATTTCCCACTTGCAAGGGAATTAAGTAACATTTAGTTTATATAAGAGAGAGATCAAGTGGCAGTGGCTGTGGGCTGTGGCTGGATTTTGGATTAAACAAAGCACCCTTTGGAATCTATCTGAGCTATGTGAGACCAGTGACAGTGACTTGTGGGCTGTGGGCTGAGTTTGGACAAAAAAACACCAATTTGAATTGAGCTGAGGTGAAATTAGCAGCAGTGGCAGCAGTGGCTTGTGGGCTGTTGGCTGTGGACAGAGTTTAGACTAAAAATACACACCAGTTTGAATTGAGCTGAAGTGCGTGAGACCAGCAAGAATGCCATTGCTCAGCTCCACTCCGCACCTGTGCGTTTCTTCTAGTCAAGGAGCCTCAACATAATACATAAAAAAACAATACCACACTACAAAGGTCACAATGGGAAAACAATGCAGAAAACCACCGTATTTTGTGACTGAAGATACTAGTTCTTTTTTTGTTTTGTTTTTCGGCCATACTCGGGTGTGCTCAGGGTTACTTCTGTCTCTGCACTCAGAAATCTCTCCTGGCAGGCTCAGGGGACAATATGGGATGCTGGGTATTGATACTAGGTCTGTCCCGGGTTGGCTGCATGCTCCTATTGCTGTGCTATCACTTTGGCCTCAGAAGATGCTAGTTCTGATAAAGGTATTATAAAAGAAAAAGAAAAAGGAAAAAGAAAACTTAACACTTGAACTTATATACTGATTGTATATCCTAATTTAATATATGTTTTGTGAATCTTAAAAACTCAAATTTAATAGATTTTATAGTAATTTTTTCAACTTCACCAATTATACAAAGAAAAAATCTATTCAGTTACACACACACACATCAGCCACCTACATAACCTCACTGATCAGGACTTTAGATAGGAAATATTAAATCTGTACAAACAAAGAACTCAAAGAAATTGTGGAATGGACAGCAAATAAGATTCAAAAGGATATGAAAGTAGAAATGAGAAAACTTCAAGCAGAAATATCAGGGCTGAATAACATGTTAGTTGAGATGAAAATTTCACTGGAAGGCCTCACCAGCAGAGTAATAGCCACTGAGGACAGAATCAGTTAGCTGGAAGATGAGTTTCATAACACCTCCATACAACAGAAGAGGCTGAAAATATCCTTAAAATAAATGATCAGATGATAGAAAATTTTTTTAAAGAAACCTACTAGACCACAACAGAACTCTAGGTTAAGCTCAATAGAAACAACATAAAAATCATCGAAGTCCAGAGACCCAGGAGAAAAACCTCCATGAAGAACTAATAGGGCATCATTGCTGAGAAGTTCTCAGAACTAAAGAGTGCATGCAACCACATCTTGGATGCCTGAAGAGTACCAGTTAAAAGTGCCCCAAGGAACATCCTAGTCACAATGTTGAAAAACAAAGATAGGGATAGAATAATGAAAGCAGCAAGATCAAAAAGGTATATAATATTCAAAGAGCATCCTTAATATTTACATCAGATTTATCACAAACAGCACTCAAGGCCTTAAGGCAGGGGTGGGATAAAGAGACAAAATTCAACAAACTGAATGCTTTGCAAAGAATATTTCACCCAGCCAGATTTCCATTCAGGTTTAAAGGAAGCTTCATGGATAAATAACAGCTCAGAAACTTTAAAGATTCTAAACCAACCTTAAGATTCAACAAACACACTAACCTGCACAAAAATTTGCTGAAGCCTCTGGCCTACAAGCATGATAGCTGAATAATTGTAGGACTGCTGTGGTGTAGGCCTACCTGCCCCCACCCCTAAAAGGGGTGTGGCCCTAGCAGACACTGCTGAGAAAAGGTCTTTTGTGCCCTAGATTAGCACTTGACAGGATAGCAACAATGAACTTATTAAACATTAATGTATAATGAGAACTACCAATGCTGAGTACACGAAAAAACTGTCTGCCTTTGCCCCTTGATAAAAACAAGAATTTCTGGAATACACCCTACTTATCCTAAGTAGCTGATACAATCTACAATAATATTTTCTCAAGTTGCTAGAATCTACAATAATAATTTCCCCAAGCTGGTAGAATCAACAATAATATTTTATTCAGTTATTTAGTATTGTGTAGCCTATAAAAATGTGTGGTCTTTTAATTACATTTGCCCTCTTTTTACAATAGTTCTTTGGTATTTTAAGTAGACAATCAGATTGTGTTTTTGTCAATTAATAGTTGACTAGCAAAAATCATATCCAAGAGAAAATAATAAGTATTTTTCTGATGATTTCTGTTTATGGTAAATGAAACTGATGACAAGAAATTTATAAAATACATACAATATTTAGATGGCTGTCTAATAATTGTGCTGACACATAATGTTTAATCCTATGGCTAAAAATCATGTCACACTTGATCTACCAACCTTTCTACTATTGATAATTTTTTGCTTAAATATGAAGCATAACTCTCAATAAATTGAACTCAGTTCCAACAACTCTTGAGTGTGTCTGGTCTCTGAGTATCCATTCTTCACCGGCTCCTTGTTCCCATTCTTCTATAAAATAGCCCTGATGTCCCTCACAGTGCTACCTGACTCAACTGGCTCTTAATCCCATGACAATCATCTCTCTCTCTCTTTCTTTTTTTGTTTTAAAACTTTTTTATTGTTATAGTACTCTGATTGACAATACTGTTAATGAATGGTTCACATGTACATAATTCTTTTTTAATAATATCTTTATTTAAACACCTTGATTACAACATGATTGTGATTAGGTTTCAGTCATGTAAAGAACACCCCCCTTCACCAGTGCAACATTTCCACCACCAATGTCTCAAATCTCCCTCCATCCCACCCCACCCCACCTGTACTCTAGACAGGCTTTCCAGTTCCCTCATTCATTCACATGGTTATGATAGTTCTCAGTGTAGTTATTTCTCTAACTGTACTCACCACCTTTTGTGGTGAGCTTCATGAAGTGAACTGGAAGTTTCACCCTCCTCTCTTTGCCTTTGAGGATTTTTGCAAAAATGTCTTTCATTTTTCTCAAAATCCATAGATGAGTGAGACTATTCTGCATCTATCTCTCTTCCTCTGACTTATTTCACTCAGCATGATAGATTCCATGTACAACCATGTATAGGAAAATTTTATGACTTCATCTCTCCTGACTGCTGCATAATATTCCATTGTGGATATGTACCACAGTTTCTTTAGCCATTTGTCTATTGAAGGGCATCTTGGTTGTTTCCAGAGTCTGGCTATTGTGAATAGTACTGCAGTAAATATAGGTGTGAAGAAGGGATTTTTATATTGTATTCTTGTGTTCCTAGGGTATATCCCTAGGAGTGGTATAGCTGTATTGAATGGGAGCTCAATTTCCAGTTTTTGGAGGATCTCTATATTGCTTTCCATAAAAGTTGGACTCTCTTAATGTCAATGGACTGAATGCATCAGTTAAGAGACACAAAGTGGCAAAATGGATCAAAAATTGAATCCAAAATTTTGATGCCTACAAGAAACACATCTGAATAGTCAAAGCAAACATAGACTCAAAGTCAAATGTTGGAAGCCAATCATTCAAGCAAACAAACTTCCTTAAAAAGGCTGGCATAGTCATATTAATATCAGACAACTCAGAATATAAGCTCAAGAGAGTTATAAGAGATAGTGATAAACATTTCTTAATAATTGGGGGATATGTACACCAGGAAATATTGTATTCCTAAATACATGCACCAAATGAGGGGCCAGCAAAATATGTAAAACAATTGTTGATAGAATTGAAGAAAGAACATCAATAACAACAAAATAATAGTGGAAGACTTCAACACCACCCTGACACTCCTTGATAGGTCATGCAGATTAAAACTGACTCTGAATGAAGAAATGGCAGAGAGATGCTTAATGTGTATATATATATATATATATATATATATATATACTATATATACACTAAGATATCAAAAACCACATATACACATATATACATATACATATATATATATGGCTCTCCATCACCAAAAAGCTAAATACATATTCTTCTCCAATGCACATGTAACATTCTCCAAGATAGATTATATCTGGGCCGCAAAACATATCTCAATAAAATCAAGAGAATAGAAATTGTATCAACTATCTTCTCAGATCATGATGCATGGAAAATAGAACTGAATTACAAACAGACATAGAAAAATAACTTTAACACCTAGATATTAAACAGCTAACTATTGACCAGTGGGTCAGAGAGAAATCAGAGAAAATATAAAGTTCCTAGCAACAAAGGAGAATAAAGACACAAATTATTAGAATGTCTGAGACGCAGCAAAATCAGTATTAAGAGGAAAATGTATTGGTTTGTAAGCATTCATCCATAAGAAAGAATCTAAATAAATAACTTAATGGCACAGCTTAAAAATTTGGAAAATGATCAACAAAATAAACCAAAAACAGGTAGATGAAAGGAAATATTAAAGCTTAAGCAGAAATTAATGAACTAGAAACTCAAAAATAATCCAAAATGTCAATGAAAGTTAAAGTTGGTTCTTTGAAAAAATAAATTGGTGGTGGGGCTGGAGAGATAGCATGGAGGTAAGGCGTTTGCCTTTCATGCAAGAGGTCATCGGTTCGAATCCCAGCGTCCCATATGGTCCCCCGTGCCTGCCAGGAGCAATTTCTGAGCATGGAGCCAGGAGTAACCCCTGAGCACTGCCGGGTGTGACCCAAAAACCACAAAAAAAAAAATAAAATAAAATAAATTGGTGGTGGGAAATGTGCATTGGTGGAGATACATTTATGGCTTTAAATCAATCATGAACAACTTTACTGTGGAAAAAAAAAACCTGTTTTATGAGCAACCTTGTAACCATGGTGTTTAAATAAAAAAAATCAACTTTGTTCTATTGAGATTTTTGGACTTATTTATAAGTTTATTTAGCATACTATAATAATACATAAACCATTAGAATATATTCAATGTGATAACTAACTTAGAATTAAAGCAACGAAGGCAAAGGGTCAAAAATAGCAACATTTTTGACTTTGAGCATGTTAGCATCTGAAGACAAGGAAAATTCTCTATTTACTGTTTCATAATACTTAGAAGACAAAAATGCTCAGGAGAATACACATTTTCCTGCTTCTTCAAATTGATAGACATTTCTATGAAGGATCTAAAAAAAGTATCAATGCTCTCATCTACTATGGCCACATCCTCAATTGCACCTGCACTATTCCTATCACAGACATACTTCTCTAGTGAATAAAATGTCCCTGTGTGCAAAAATGAATTTAGAAATAACACTATATTGGGGGACAAATACCATGCAGTTTACAAAGGCAGTTCTCTGGTGGTTTGAGATAAACTAATTCCAAAATCCACAGAATACTGACTTCTTTGCCACAGACTTTGGGGCTTTCCTCAATTATCAAGACTTCTGGATGAGTTATTATTATAGAAGCCCAAGCACACAGTACTGCAAAAACTTCTCCAGTTCTCCAAATGGATGACCTTTCCTTTGAGCAGATATGCCAGGAGGTGACTTGTGCATGAATTGGAGATCAAAAAGTGAGGAAGGTCCCCTCCGATCCATTTGTTTTAGTAGATGGTGTTGATATGAATGCTCATTTAATTTTCACATCTCAAGGGCAGTTATGAGAAGGAAGTGAAAGCCATGCCTGTTGAGGTCACCCTGGATTTCCTAAGGTCCACAGGTGTTGGTGAGAAACATCTGGTCAGGAAACCAATATGCCCAAATCTCTGGAGTGAGGGCATTCAGTTACACTGCCAGGGAAAGAGGAAAGGCCAACACTCAAAATCCTCTGGGAGAGATAGGAAGGGAGGGAGGGGTGGGAGGGAGGCAGAGAGAGAGAGAGAGAGTGAGAGAGAGAGAGAGAGAGAGAGAGACAGAGAGAGACAGAGAGAGAGACAGAGACAGAGACAGAGAGACAGAGACAGACAGAGACAGACAGAGACAGACAGAGACAGAGAGACTAGGGTGGGGGAAACCAGAGACATTGGTAATGGGAAGTGTGGAGAAGGAACATTGTATGACTGAAACTGAATCATTAACACTTTGTTACTGTGTATCTCATAGTATTTCAATTAAAATGTATTAAATAAAATTCTGGCTTTGCAAAGCAATACATTCTTTCACAGCTGCTCTGCCAAGGGTTCTATGGAATGAGGGAGACTATCTCTGACTTTATGAGTATGAAGTCAAGTGCTTCATCCCTCTGCATATCTCCCTCTGCAGGAAGTAACCCACTATTCACTATTCTTAGGGGAGAGATGTACTGTTTTTTTTTTTTATTTTTGCCAAATTATACTTTGAATAAGTAGAGGTGGACACATGTCAAAGATCTCAAAGTCATTTTCACTACTGATCTACTTTCTTCCTTCTTTCTTCCGTTTTTGCTTTTTAAATAACAAATGAAAATATATCTTTGCCCAATGTCATCAATGGGTTTGTTGAAACTTCAACTTTAAGTGAAATTTATGTAATAAAAGTAAGTCCTCAGATTGTTGTCATAGTGATTTCTGTTTGAGATATGCCAGTATTGTTCTTTTTCTCTTCAGTATTATAAAAGAAACAATATTAAGTAAAAGGTCTTGCAGTAATCATTTATAACCATGATTTATTGTATTTGCCAATGACATTTATTTGAAAGATCTGATACCAACAGTATGCAATATTCCAGGATGCAATACTATTTATTCTTTCCTATTTCTGGGGAGGAGCAGGAACTGTGGTAAAAGCAACACATGGGAGTAAAAGCACCAACAATCAATTACTGAACTAATCTAGGGAATAAGTGTATCAGTAAATTAAAGACACATGCTTCCGACTCAACAGATTAAACTTTCAAATTTCACAAAAAAAAAAAAAAAAAATGGGGCCGGAGAGATAGCATGGAGGTAAGGCGTTTGCCTCTCATGCAGGAGGTCATCGGTTCGAATCCCGGCGTCCCATATATGGTCCTCCCGTGCCTGCCAGGAGCAATTTCTGAGCCTGGAGCCAGGAATAACCCCTGAGCACTGCCGGGTGTGACCCAAAAACCACAAAAAAAAAAACTTTCAAATTTATTCCAGCTGATTTTATATGCATTGACATTGGTCAACCCATAACATCTCTTAGCCATGGCTTTTTAATATAACTTTTAATTTTAGGAGTGAGAGATGATGATATAATATTCATATAGGAAATACTTAGGAATAACTGCAGGACTTGTTTATTAGCATGTTTTATACTTTATATAAAATATATTTGTATATCATGTATATTATATTTATATAATGTTTATTTGTACAACACATAGAATTGATTTATAAAATATAGTTATATAATATATGCTATATAATATATATGTTGCTACTGGCCTTTGGTGAATTAAATCAATTTATTCATATTTATTATGAAAAATTCTTCTCTGTCTTCTGAAAATATTGTTAAATATGTGTCACTTTTCCTAAAGATAACACAATTAAATTGTTTTTATTAAGAATTTGGATAAACCAATACCATTCCTAGGAATATACACAAAGGGCCCCAAAACACTATGTAGCAAAGTCCTATGCATTTTTATGTTCATTCAATACTAGCCAGAATCTGGAACAACCCAAGTGCCTGAAAACAGATGAGTGGCTACAAAAACAGTGGTACATCTACACAACAGAATACTACGTAGCTGTTAAGAAAATGAAGTCGGGGCTAGAGTGGTGGTGCAAGTGGTAGGGCATTTGCCTTGCACACACTAACCTAGAATGGACTACAGTTAAATTCCCCAGTCCCATGTGGTCCCCCAAATCAGGAGTAATTTCTGAGTGCATATCCAGGAGTAGCCCCTGAGTGTCACTGGGTGTGTCCCCCCCCCAAAAAAAAAAGAAAAATGAAGTCATGAAATTTTCTTATACATGGATGGATATTATGCTGAGTGAAATGAGTCAGAGGAAGGGGAATAGACATAGAATAATTGCACTCATTTGTGGAATATAAATATTAGATAGTAAAGAGATAGAAGAAAAATGTCTACTACAGAGGCAGCCAGAGGAGAGAAAAGGGGGAGGGTAAGAAGGAAATGGGGACATTAGTAGCAGGAATGTGCACTGGTGAAGAATGTTGGACATTGTATGACTAAAACCCAATCATGAACAATTTTGTAACTGTAGGGAAAAAAAAACCAACTGTATTATGAACAACTTTGTAACTATGGTGTTTAAATAAAATAAGCAAAAAATTAAGTGAAGATGCCAAGATTATGCCCAGCATGTAGAAAAGAGAAAGAAAAAAAATAGAGTGGAGGGGGAAAGGGAGAAGAGATAGATGAGAAGCAATGGTGGGCAGGATTCAAGGAGATTTAGGTACATCAGGAGTGTAAAGGAACGATAGAGCTAAAAATCAACACCACAGTGTCATCAACATTGAAGTTAGGAGACCCAAATTTTAACAACCAAACTTAAAAAGTGCTTGTCAAGATGGTAGACTGGGCAGGAAAGGGCATTAGGGAAGGAAACTTGACAAGATTGGTAGAGAGAAGTTGACACTGGTGGTGGAATTAGTGTTGGAACATTGTCTAATTGGAATATTTTATATTTTTATAAATCATAATGATTTAATAATTGCTTTTTAAAAATAAGAAAAAATAAACAAATTTTAAAAAGTAATAAACAAGAATTTGGATGAATTTCAGACTACTTTGAGATGGTAAGAGAAACCTGTAAAACCAAGAAAGAAAGAGAAAAAAGAGAAAATAAGAGGGTAGGCAGTACTTAGCAAAGTAGTGAAGGCAAATACCTTATAAGTACCTAGCCTGGGTTTGAGTTCCCAACACCAGCTGATCTCTGAAGCATCATGTGGCTCAGTCCTTGAAGCCCTTGGTCTTGCCAGAGTGGCATGAATAGCTCTGGCACTGTAGGGCCCAAGTAACCCCTTATCCTTAGACCCTTGCTGTGAACTGACAGCCTTATCAGCTGTGAATTACTGATTGCATAGCAGATATCCTGTAGGGTGTTTAGAACGCCCCTGCCACAACACCCCCCCCCCCACACACACACAGTATGGGAGGCCAGTAACAATATTACTGAGCATGGATGCAAGCTGCTTCCCCTTGGGCTTTTCTTACACCCTGCCATTTTACAGCATAGCATCTCCTTTTGATTATATGTTTTCCAGATAATAGTAAACTAAAGCAACTTTCTATTAAATTGTTAATTTGCAAGTTTCTCATGGCCATCTTTTATCTTTTTTTTTTGTTGTTGTTGTTTAAACTTTCTTTATTGATTCATTGGTTTTGGGCCACATCCAGCAGCACTCAGGAATCACTCCTGGCTCTGCAGTCAGAAATCGCCCCTGGCAGGCTAGGGACTATATGGGATGCCAGGAGTTTAACTGGGTCCTGCTCAGGTTGGTTGCATGCAAGGCAAATGCCCTACAGCCGTGCTATCTCTCCGGCCCCTCTCATGACCCTCTTACGTTTCATATTCTTCAGTTCTATGAAAAAATATGACAACATTTATTTCTGGAGCCCTGATGTTTGTCTTCTGTTTTCTTCTATTTAGGTTGCTATAACAAAAATATCCTAGATGAGATGACTTAAACAAAAGGAATTTATTTTTCTTAGATCTAGAAACTGAGAAGTTCGAAGTTATTAGGTGCTTCTCATTTTGTTTTCATGTATGGAAGAAACGAGGGAGCTTTTTTATTTTTAAATAAGAACACAATTTTTTTTTATGGTGGCCTCTAAAGGAACCATATCAAATACCATCATTTCTAGTCTCATCATTTCAGCATTATGGGGAATGAAAGGTATAAATTTGAGTACATTACTTGTTGGTATCAGGGTCTTGGTGTTAACTTCTGGAACTAATGTGATGGTGGTTTCATCTGGAATATGTCAAGGTGTAAATAATTAGTTTGAATTGCCAGTGGGTCATGATTAGCTCATGTGCCTGAGAGTGAGAAGAAATAGGACTCAACTAAATCCTTAATGTCATGCAGTGTGAACACTTATTTGCTATAGACTCTACTGCAGAGTGACTTTATTGACAGTCTTTTGTCTATAGCTAGCTGCCCAGCCTTCACCTTCCATAACTGGTGTGCCTATGCCTCTGTGGATGAGTCAATGCTGGTGGTTGTTGCATGCGGTAAATTCAGTTCTAGAAAATGTCATGTGAATATGAGATTTTAGTCAGTAACACTTTGCCTCTGTGGTGATGAGAATATTCTTTCCTACAGATAATACCTAATTCCTGATACAATAAACCTTATATGTTAATTATGTGGTACTACCTATGCATTTATCCATAGATTTATAATTTATACATATTGTGTTTAAGGTATATATCTTTTAACATATTTTATTAATATTACTTATATGCTTACACATATACATGTATATACTTTGATATGCTTCCAATTTTATAAGAAACAAGAGGACTGACAGTAATAAATAACTTTATGGTTTTTATTGTGTATGTTGCAGCCAGAACTTTCAGTCCTTTGTAAATGCTATGCTTTGCTTGAAGGGAAACTTGGAAGAATTGTTGGGTGGAGCTTGTGATGTTCTTTTCACATCAACATGGCAGACTTAGCAGCAACTGCAAAGCACCCCAACTGGAAAAAGCCTCCTTCCAAGCTGGACTTTGTAATACTTTCTAGTTATTTTTTTTTCCATTGCAAAGAAATCAATACTTGAATTCCCAAGCACCACCATCCCCCATTTTACTAACATTTGCCTGACAGCGGTTTTCCATCCAGAAAGGGAAATGTGAATCCACTTAGACTGTGAGTGGATACACTATTGAAAAAGAGGAATTGGGAGCCTGACTCAAAACTCATGACTTCATGCTTTTCTTTCAACCGTGTTCTCCTTCTGTTTCATCTGTAAGAGAAGCTTTCAGTTCCTGACTCCACAGTGTTGGATGTGAACCTTGGAGCATGATTAACCTTCACCTGTGTTTTATATGTAAAAATTTAGCCACTCATTTAAAGACTCACTGGTAATGATTAACTCACTAAAAGGAAGTGATATGAGGGGTGTGTGTGTGTGTGTGTGTGTGTGTGTGTGTGTGAAGTGGCATTAGGATATAATTTCCTGGCCTCACTGAGAATGGCAAACAGCTGCAGTTATATTCAGGCTGTTCTGTTTCGTGGCAGCCAGTGCCAAAGTCCTTTTTAATTACTATAGATGGCTCCTACTCTTTCTGAGAACTGGCAGGCTCAGCAGTTTAAGCTAGCTAGATTTCAGGGACAAGGTGAGTCCTGACTCAATCTTGCAGATTTGCATTGTCCTGTAAAATGCAAACAAAAGCTTCTGTGTTTCTTTTTTCCAAATAAGTGCTCATTGTTAAAATTTGGAGGTACCCACTGGTACTGATTACATGCACACTGTGGAAATAAAGAAATTGGTAAAAACAAAACTAAACCCAAAATCAAACACAGAAAGCAGAAAATGATACTTTAGGTCCTAAAACGTCAGTTACTTGATGCACAGAGTATTTTTGCTCTTGTCAAGTAGATATTCTCAAGGCCAAACTGCTGAAGTTTATTTTTGGTTCAATTAACATTGCTTGAAAGCAGAAGAGGAAAGTTAGTTTAGAAAACAACTGGGTAAGAAAAATCTCTTGACAGTTTCATAACATTTTACCAATACTGCCCTCTGCAGGGAGAAACTAGAATTTCAATTCAGTAGTTGGCACACACTTCCCAGACTTGTTTTGTAGAGATCTTGATACTTCAGGTTTTCAGAATTAGTCACACAGCCTCCTAAAATCCTTACGAGCAATCAGGTGGCAGTTACACATTCCAGATTTACACATTAAAAACCTTATTTTGTTTTTGAACCATATCCAGAGGCAAGCAGGGCTTACTTCTGGCTTTGCATTCAGAGATCAATACTGGTGGGCTTGGGGACTTACAGATATCAGGGATCGAACTCAGGTTAGTTGCATACCCTATATGCTGTACTATTGCTTCAGCTCTGACACCTAGATTTTAAACAATTTAATAGTTATAAAGAATGACTTTTCCCATATTTTTCTGTGCTTTGTCAGTTTGAACTCATCTAATTTATGAAAGATGCTTTCTCTGTGAACTTGTGAGCAAAACTATCCTTCATCATCAAGCCAATCAATAAACTAGACTAAATATTTGATAGAGAAAATATACTTGGTTGTTTTCCATTAAACAAAACTTTTTGTTGTTTATACGTTTTGTGCTCTTGCATTCTAGGTTGCAGTAGGTGTGTTGTTAGCACAAATATATGTAACCACGGCTGCCCTGTTAAGATTTCCTCAGAGAAAGTTCCTTTTACCTCTTTCATATGAAATTCTCCTCTCAGATCTGAATGGTCGTGTTATATTGTTGTTGCGTGCGCACTGGCATACCCAGTAAGTGCAAGAAGATGTGCAATGGTAAGAGACGTAGATTCTCTTTGTGCTAAGAAGGGAAGTGGAAACAGGACAAGAGGACTGCCCACTGAGAAAGTCTCACACTGAGGAAAACACATTCAAAGGCCTATTCTCAGTCTTAAGAAGCACGCACCACCGATGAGGATGTGGAATAAGTTGAATGTAGGCTACCCCAGTGGTGGTAACCTCTGGTATGTGGAATGCTGACCTAATTCACTTAGGAAAGATTCTGACCGTAGCCCAGGTTCAGAGTGAGTTCTGTTCAGATGATTGTTTTTCCATCTTCATTGTTGCTGTGTCAGACAATGGTTGTCTGACAGGGTAAGAGGAGAGCAGGGCTGTGATGTTCCTGTTTTTCTTTAAAAGTAAGGCCTCTTGGAAAATACCTTCTTTGATCTCTCTTTTATTGGGGCGCTCAGGCATTACTCCTGGCAGGGTGGGGGTTGGAGGGAGGAATCAGGGATCAAACCCTGGTCAACAGCTGCAAGGCGAGTGCTCTACCAACTGTGCTAAGGCTCCCGCTGGCCCCACTTTCCTTTGTCTCTTTTGAAGTACTGCATATCATTTTTGTCCTCAGAAGCTATTTAGCAAGAGACAAATGCCACTTTCCATCAGCTCATACTGGCAGATTTCTCAACCAAATGGAACCTGGGGATGATCCCAGAGAGTCAGAGTAATTTAAATAGGTATCTGGGCAGGAGGGGAGAATGTGAAGGTGAGAATGTGAGCTCCTGCTACTCCTTTGGGACAAAGCATTACTAGGGCCTGTTCTACCAGATCCCATCATCCTTTTCCAGGCTTTATTCTATACCCATTGATGGGAAGAAAATTGACATTTGTCCCTACACACGTTCTATGCTTTTCCCTCTGCTTTGTCAGGACTCAAGCTTTATTCACAATACAGATGCCTCTTTTTTCCCTTAATCTTATCATACTTCTTAAAAATGTGCATTGTCTGGGGCCAAGTTCCCCACCCTGTTGAAGCTGGCAATTACACACACAGAACCATCCTGCAACTACCACTACACCAGTGACCCATCTTTACTGCTTTTCCACTTATCTCTGCAGAGACACCTAATTGCCCCAAACTCCAGGAATGCTGGTTTTGTGGCTGATATCTCCAGGGACCCTTTGGAGCCAGGGCGGGCTACCTTTTTCTGTGCCTTTATACTTCCAGAAGTCCTAGCAATCATGAGCTTATTAATTTACTTAGCTCCACAGATACTCAAAATACTGGACTCAGGGCCACACAGCCATGCAACAACCCCATAATTGTAATACTGACTTCCTAGTAGAAATATAGAAAATTAGATGTGAAATGATCATAGAAGCCACATAACCTAACAAACAAAATCAACAACAAACTGTTCAACTATCAATAACAAGCTTAGAAAGCCTTTAGACAATGACATAATGACCCTATTGCAAGATATGAAAAATTTCACAAATTTTCTTTTAATAAAATTTGAAAAAATTTCATTACTATTTAGTTGTTCAAGCACACAACTAAGTAAATTGGTCATACCTGCCAAGGGGCAGGCTTCAGAGAGGTTGGGAAACTTAGAGCATATGTTACATTGGTCAGGTGAGATTGGTGTTGAAACATTGATTGCTCTCCCCCCCACTTTTTTTTTCTTTCTTTTTTCTTTTTCTTCTTCTTCTTCTTTTTTTTTTTTTGCTTTTGGGTCACACCTACCTGTGATTAGAACTTATTGCTGGTATTCTGCATAGGAATCCATTTTTGTGGGGTTTGGGACCCATATAGAGTGCTGGAGATTGAACCCAGGTCAGCTGTGAGCAAGGCAAATAACTTATCTGCTTTTCTCTGGTTAATTTTAAATACATAAATTAATTTTTTGACCATTCTCCACAGTGCTGGGGTATCTCTCTGAGCAATGCTTTGGGGAGTGCCTCATAGATGCAAGGCAAGTTACCTATGAGCAACATCCTTGATTCTTGATTTATTGTTGTTAATTTACTTCATTGTCTTTTGAGGAAGAGAAGTAAAATCACCTCAGTATCTCCTAATTGTTTAGTTCAATATGTGGTATGGAGCTGATAAAAACACTCAAAAAATATTTTAGGTCTGTCCCATTCTTACTGCTATGTGAGTTTATAGCATATATACTTCCTGAGTACAAAGAAATTCCATTTTTCAGATCAGAGCATCTCATCACACATGCAAAGGGTGAAGAATGAATTCTGAAACTTGGTAACTTCTTATGGAGCTCTACCAAAAGGTGTAATCAAGGAAAAGGAAGTTAGGAGTGTTATCACATATTTTGACATGGATAAGGACACTCTGGTGGCATTTCTAAATCTCTGAGGGCTTCTAGGATGGCAAGCCTGAGTTTATCAGTGGTGTGCTGGGCATGAAAGGGAAAACATGAAGCTTCTTTTGGGTTTATTCCCTCAACTTCTTCTCCTGGAGAAAACAATCTTCTCAAGATCTGGAATATTTATTAATTTGGGTAGCTATAAAACATTCCAGGGTTATTTCCAAATTTAATCAAAGATATGAGATGATGAAATAAACAGAAATTAACTTAATTAACTTAATTTAACTTCACATTAAATCCTTAAGCAAAATCTAATCTCTTTTAAATGTATGGCTGAGATTCTCCAGTAGAAGTTCAATTCCTAGTGCTGATAGAGAAAACCATGCTTGTTCTATAGATGAGATCCAAGGTTCAGGGATAAATGGTAGTTGTCCAATCGTCTGAAGACTAAGCCAAGTCACTATGACAAATGTTTAGGATGTAAGGCCCCACTACAATATAAAATTTATGTGTTCCTATCCCTATTAGATAAGAACTTATTTCCACATGTGAGATTTCCCCATTTTCATGCAAAATGCCACATGGTATACTACTAATGCATATACGGGTAAAAATAATAAGCTAAAAATCTCTATAATCTGGTTCTAACATGAACTCAGAACCCAAGAAAAACTTACCTACTAGAATTTCCTACTAAACATATAAAAAAATGAATGGGGAAAACCACCTCTACATAATGAAATACACAATAAAAATTATACTATTAAGGAAATACATTTAAAGAGATATATGAAGGAAATATACTTATATAGGGGAACCTTTAAGTTTCTTGAAATAGTCAGGGGGCTGGATGTGTGTGTAAAATCCAGAGCACAGCTTCAGCCTGTGACATCGTCTTGTGGGATCTGAAAAATGGCTCCCAGCAGTGACATATTAGGAAATGTCCTCAAGCTCGGGTTTCTCAAAAGCCAAATCTTACAGTGAGCAAAAGTCCACAGCAAAGGGAGGTGGAAAAAGGGGCCGATGAGAGCAAATTAGTATCAGCGGCGGTGGTAGCTTCTTCTCAGGCTGAGGCAAGGCGGGCTGGGAATCTGTCTTTTCACTTTGGGAGCTGGATGGTAGCTGGTTGGTGTGGGTGGAACATTCCAGTTCCTGAGGAGTAAATAATTGAGGGTAAAAGGGTGAAATAACAAGGCCAGAGTGATAGCACAGCAGTAGGGCATTTGCCTTGCATGCAGCCAATCCAGGATAGAGGGTGGTTCAAATCCACTTCTCAGGGGAGTGTGTGAGAAACTGACAGGGTGAAGGACAGGGAGAAACCAGGGGACCAGGAGCAGCTGAACTCCGGGACTGGGGGAGTGGGGGGGGGCGGGTCCCGAAGACCAAAGGCTCCTGTGAAGGGACAGACCCACAGGGCCCTCGTCATGACCTGTGGCCTTTTCATGTGGGTATAGGGTCCTACCTGGCTGCTGGCCCACAGCTGGAAGGGGTGCCCCCTGAAGCTCAGGCATTGGAGTGGTGGGAGATTGTAGGCCCTGCTCCCCACGACTGCATTGCAGCATCGATGCCTGCATCTCCTCCTCTGCCTCAAACTCCATGAACCTGGAGTGGGGGAGCACAGTTCCTCTGAGAGAGGCCTAGCCAGACTCTAACAGAGTCCAAGGGCAGGCAGGGTCAATGAGAAGGGGGAGTCTTAGGGGTTCTCATAGCTCAGCAACCCAAGACTGTTGAGAATGGGGGAGACATGGGCTCTGTGTGCCCAGTGACAGACTACATCTGTTGTAGGAAGTTCAAAGTAGGTCAAGGGTGTCATGTCAAGGTCCCAGGTTGGGGATGGGGAATGCCTCGGGCCCTAGAGAGGGAGAAACTTCTGCAGGGAAGGGCCTTTCTGGGTTGCAGGGCCCCTGTGCTCTTGCCGCAGCCCCCACATAGGCTCTCTTTGGAGAGGCCCCAGCAACCCCAGCCTTGCAGTCAACCCGGACCTCTGCAGCCTGAGCCCGAGCCACACTCACTTTGCCGCCATGCATAGTAGGTCACTTGCTCAGACTTGCTTACGCACTGCTATTCCCGCATGAGCTTTCCCAGGCCTTCTTCTAAGTTATGGTGGGCTTCAAGCGGCCCAGCGAGCGCAATACGGGCTAGAACATCACAGTCAAGGTCAGGGTCTGCCCCAGCCATGTCTACCTCCACTCCTGTGCAATCGACCTCTGACAGTCCTATTCAACCTTCCACATTGGACTCCTTTCCGCAATCTACCCTACTTGTCATGTTACTGTCCACCCTCAATTGTGAGAGGTGCTTTGAGAGACCCCACCCACACCCCAAGCCCTAGGCAGAGATGGGCCTCTCTGACCACTGTATGCATGTGCTCGGATATTTTCATAGGAACTGAGAGTTGTCCCTTAGTTTCAGAGGCTGGGCATGACACTAATGAGGGTACTGAGGTGAGCATTTAGGGCATGACTCGACCACTATGGGATACTGAGTCTAGAACTTCTCTGAAGGCATTTCTGAGGACATGTGGATAGTGACAGTGAGTCCAGACTCACTGTGCTGGCCAGTTTGAACACAGTTCTGAATGCCATTATAAACTGTGTGTGTGTAGTCCCTGTGGTTTGGGTTCTGGTCAGTCCTGCAGCTGTCCCAAAGACCTTTCCTGGGGGTTCTCCTCTCTCCCCTTCTGAAAATATCCCAGAATCAAAATGGCAGAGGCAGTTGTTTAGTTGTTTGAATTCAAACTTCAGAATATTGGGCCAAGGGCATCCTGCAGTTAGTAAGTAGGGGTGGTGGACAGGAAGGCCTGGGTGGGAGAATATTCCATGGGGGTTGGCCGAGGGGGGTGTCAGGCAAAGGGCCAGAGCCATTACTTTCTTTCAAACTATTCTATGACTGCATAATTGGCATGGCAACTTTTAGCCACTTAGATCATTCTCAGATACACTGCACACAGGTTGGACTTTCTCTTCTCTTTACTGCCTCTTTCATAAGTAAAGGTTTGTGACCCTTAAAAACAGTTTACTTCCTCTATCCTGCTAACGTACTTCAAAAGAAACTTCTTCGCAGCAAACTTCACACCACAGTGACTCATGATTTCATCAACCCATGGAATTTGAAATTCCAAAAAGTCTGGCACTAGTCAATGCAGAGTTTTTGGTTGCTGTTTGTACATTTATTTTCAGGGTTAAGTCCCTCTGTCTTCAGGTGTTTCCTGGAACTTATAGTTTTGTAATTTCAGAGCAGACTTACTTTACTAAAGATTTTTTAATTGATTTTTTTTTTTTTTTGGTTTTTGGGCCACACCTGGCAGTGCTCAGGGGTTACTCCTGGCTGTCTGCTCAGAAATAGCTCCTGGCAGGCACGGGGGACCATATGGGACACCGGGATTCGAACCAACCACCTTTGGTCCTGGATCGGCTGCTTGCAAGGCAAATGCCGCTGTGCTATCTCTCCGGGCCCTAAAATAATATTTTTTAAGCATCACAATTAAAAACATGTTTGTACAGAGGTTTGAGTTATAACAAAAGAACACCCATCTCAGTTTAACAATAAAACTAGAAACAACATGTCTCTCAGCATAATTTTGCCTGTGGTTTAAAAACCCTGAATTCAGATTTTCTATATAATATTGGTGACAGTATGTAGGAAACAAATTTCTAAATTTTCAATTTTCAACAAATTAGTAAGTGATCTCCAAAGTCTCAATCTGAAATTATTTGAGATTTGACATTCCTATATAGTGCAACCTTCCCACCTTTACAATGTCCACCTTTACTAAGAGTTTTTGCTCTTTCAGGCATTGCCATGTATCCTCAAGTTTCACACAGCTACCAGATCCAGAGCAGTTACTTCTTTTCAGTCTCATCAAAGTGAGAACTATTTTTTTGTCTTGTTAATGTATGTTTTAATCAAGGAATATCTGTGCATAGTTCAGACCTAAGTTTTCCAGGGCTAGAGGTGTTGCTGAATGTTCCTCAACTTTCTTTGGTTAAAAGAAAGCTTTCAATCATAGAGAACCACTTTTCTGTTTAGATGATATATTGCTTATCATATATTATGCTCTGAAATCCATAGGCAACTTATAGTGGTTATTTTTAGTTGTTTTCTCCTATCCTTAAAATGTATAATTGCACTGTATTAGTTGACATATGCAATTATATTTTTTTATACAAGGAACATGGCATATCTCTTCTTTAGGAGGCCAGATCTGAACAGCATAAACTTCTGTAATCCTTATCCAAGTCATTTCATCCCTGACAACTCAGTAGCAAATGGCAAAGAGGGTCTCACTTAGCACTTCTGAAAAGAACAGATGTGCATCTGAGTTCAATAATAAAACCAGAAACAGAATATCCTTCAGCATAATTAGGTCCATGATTTAAAAACAATGAATTCAGATTTTCTATATAATATTGGTGGCAGTGTGTAGTGTGTAGAGTGCTAATATGAGTCTCAATCTCTGAGGCAAGACTTCTCTGTCACATAAAAATAAACAAAGTATTTATTTTTGGTGGGTATTATACATTTTTGTGCAATATAATTAGTACATCAATAATTATATATTATATATAGTTAATAGTATATACTATATAATAATCAAACAAATGGCCTACCACTTGTGTCATGCTCAGGACCCATCATGAGGCCTCATTACATTAAAAGGATGGTCAATGTGGACAAGCTAAAACATGACAGGTACCTCTGTAGCTTCTTGTATTGAAATGTAGATAATAATTGACCAGAAATTGTCAATGGGGCCTATGGACCTTCTGAGTAGTATTTGGGAGATTCCCTCAAGATTAATGCAAGCAGTATCTAAATATCCCATTAATTTTTATTTTATTAAATATATTTTATGTATTCATTTTTAATATAAATTAACAATTTTTAGATTCCTTAAAGCATTCTAAAATAAAAGCTAATTTTTAATGTAAAATCATGAAACAGCATCATGTAAAATCTTAATACTTATCTCTTTTTATTGGGCAAGAAGTAAAAGTGTCCTCCATCTAATCAATTATTACATCAAATCATAACCTATTCAATTATAATTTGAATTATAACATGATTTTTAGGTGATACATAGGAACCAAAATATGAGAAGTATTAATTGAATATAAAGTCTGAAGCTTATTTGATAGTAAATATGTGACTTTGCTCCTTCTTATATTAGCATTCTGTCTTGGTAGAATCCAAATTTAGAGCAGAACAAGAACTTTTGTTTTAGATTCTTTTAGCTGTATAAGATAACTGGTTGTTGAATACAGTGAACATGAATCTGAAAGGAAATGGTACCAATAAAATAGTATTCTTTGGGCTGGAGAGATATCATGCAGGTAGGGAGTTTGCCTTGCATGTAGAAGGATCGTGGTTTGAATCTTGTCATACCATATGGTCCCCCAAGCTTGCCTGAAGCAATTTCTGAGCACACAGCCAGGAGTAACCCCTGAGTGCTGCTGGGTGTGACCCCAAGAAAGCAAAACAAAACAAAACAAAAAATAGTATTATTTGGGCCAGAGCTGGGGCGAAGCAGTAGGGCATATACCTGGCACGCAATAACCTAGGGCAGATTTTGGATTGATTCCTGACATCCCATATGATCCCCAAACCAGAAGCAATTTTTATTTATTTATTTATTTATTTATTTATTTATTTATTTAGGTTTATGGCCACACACAGTGATGCTTAGGGTTTACCCCTGGCTATGCGCTCAAAAATTGTTCCTGGCTTGAGGAACCATACTGGACACCAGAGGATTGAACCACTGTCCATCCTATGCTAGCGTGGGCAAGGCTTAGAGGCCTTACCGCTTGCTCCACAGCTCTGGCCAAAAGCCAGGAGAAATTCCTGAGCCCATAGCCAGGAGTAATCTCTGAGTGTTACCAGGTGTGGACAAAAAGCAAAAATAAAAAATAAAAAAAAAGTTTTCAGGTGTCCTATGCAGTAGGGAGTTTGCCTTGCATGCGCGAACCTAGGATGCACCATTGTTCAATCCACTGGAGTCCCATATGGTCTTCCAAATCAGGAGTGATTTCTGAGCACATAGCCAGGAGTAATCCCTGAGTGTCACTGGTGTGGCCAAAAATGCAAAAAAAAAAAAATGTTTTCCCCCCCCAAGGGGCCAGAGCATTGGAACAAGTGGTATTGCATACAGTTGCAGGCGAAAACCTATGACAGACCACGGTTTGATCCACGCGCATCCCATATCATTCTCCAAGACAAGAGTGATTTCTGAGCTCATAGTCATGATTTACACCTGAGCATCACAGTGAATGGCCCAAAAAGCAAAAAATAATTTCTTTTTCCAGGTGCAGGAGTGTTGGTGCAGGCGGTATCGTGTTGCAATGCAAACGCTAATTTATGACAGACATTGGTTCAATCCCCCTTGGCATCCCATATCTTTCTCCAAGCCTGAGCATTTCCTGGTATGTCCCCCAACAAAATAGGAAATAAGATAAAATAAAATAAAATTTAATCAGATAATATACAAATTAGTGAAGAGGAACAAGATGATAGCTTTATGCATGAGAGGAAATGCTTTACATGGTAAAACCCAGGCTTAATTTCATAGTTGGAGCTCTGTGTTCCGATAAAGGCTTACTCCAGAATATTGCTAGGTTTGATTTAAATAAAACACCCATCAAAACAAAAAATTAAATAGTCTTAAAATTATTAAGTTGAGGGGCTGGAGAGATAGCACAGTGGCAGGGCATTTCTTTGCAAATGGCTGAACCTGGATGAACCAGGTTCCTTTCCCATTATCTCATATGTTCCCCCTAACCTAACATGAGCAATTTCTTTTTTTGGGGGGGGCACATGTGGTGACTTTCAATAGTTACTATGGCTATGTGGCCAGAAATTGTTCCTGGCTTGGGGAACCGTTTAAGACACTGGGAGATAGAACCGCTAGGCTAGTGTGGGCAAGACAGATGCCTTAGCACTTGCGCAACCAATCCAGCCCCAAGCCAGGAGCAATTTCTGAGTGCATAGCCTGGAGTAATCCCTGAATGTTATTAGATGGTGGTAAAAATGCAAAAAAAATTTTTTTCCAGAGACCATAGCATTTGTGCAATTAGTATTGCATTAGATTTGCACAAACCTATGAGAGACTGTGGTTCGATCCACCAGCAAACCATATCGTTCTCCAAGCCAGGAGTGATTTCCGAGGGCATAGCCAGGAGTAACTCCTGAGCAAAACTGGCTGTAGCCCACAGCAAATGATTAAATAAAATAAAATAAAATAAAATTCAGCCTGATAATATAAAAATTAGAGAAGAGGAACAGGATGATAGTTTTATGTGTTAGAGAACGTGCTTCACATAACAAAACCCCAGGTTTAATTTCTTGGTTGGAGCTCCGTGTTCTGATAAAGGATTACTCCAGAATATTGCTAGATTGGACTCACATCAAACATCCATCAAGACAAAAATGAGGGCCCAGAGAGATAGCACAGTGGCGTTTGCCTTGCAAGTAGCCGATCCAGAACCAAAGGTGATTGGTTCGAATCCCGGTGTCCCATATGGTCCCCCGTGTCTGCCAGGAGCTATTTCTGAGCAGAGAGCCAGGAGTAACCCCTGAGCACCGCCGGGTGTGGCCCAAAAACAAAAAACAAAACAAAACAACAACAACAACAACAACAAAAAAGACAAAATGAAATAGTCTTAAAAACATCAAATTGAGGGGCTGGAGAGTTAGCACAGCCGCAGGGCATTTTCCTTGCACACAGCTGAAAGAGGATGACCTGAGATTGTTTCCCCGGCATCGCAGCATTCCATATGTTCCCCATAACTGGCCAGAAGCAATTCTTTTCTTCTTAATTTTCTTGGGTTTTGGCCCACACCGGTGAC
The DNA here is from genome assembly GCF_024139225.1 of Suncus etruscus. Lineage (NCBI taxonomy): Eukaryota > Metazoa > Chordata > Mammalia > Eulipotyphla > Soricidae > Suncus > Suncus etruscus. The sequence goes on from NC_064855.1 coordinate 60,562,852, forward strand.
ATGCAGGGTTTACTCCTGGCTACATGCTCAGAAATAGCTCCTGGCTTGGGGGACCCTATGGGATGCTAGGGGATCAAAACAAGATCCTTACCGCTTGTACAAAAGCTCCAGCCCAAGCCAGGAGCAATTTCTCATTTCAAGCCAGGAGTAACCAACCACTGAGTGTACCAGGTGTGGTAACAGAAAAGAAAAAAAAAAAAAAAAGAAAGAAAAAAGAAAAAAAAGAAAAGTTTTCAGCGGCTGGAGTGGTGGATCATGCAATAGGAGTTTGCCTTACATGTGCGAACCTAGGATGCACCATGGTTCAATTCACTGGAGTCCCATATGGTCATCCAACCAGGAGTGGTTTCTGAGAGCATAGCCTGGAGTAACCCCTGAGTGTCACCGGTGTGGCCCAAAACGCAAAAATACATTTTTTCCCCCCAGGGCCCTGAGCATTGGTGCAAATGATACTGCATACAGTGGCACGCGAAAACCTATGCCAGGAGGAATTTCTGAGCGCATAGCCATGATTTACCCCTGAGCCTCAGTGGGAATGGCACAAAAAGCAAAGCAAAGAAAAAAGGAACGAAAAAAAAAGGTGCTTCCAGCGTGGCGCCTGCGCAGAAGGCCTCCCGCACTCCCCGCATGACTCTGCGCCTGGAGCCAAGGGAGCCCGGGGCACGCTTCCCTCAGCGCCAGCCATTGAGTTCCTTCTCGGTGCCCGGTGCCCGCCTTCAGGAAAAGTCATGAGCTGCTGGAACGAGTTCGTGCACGCCTTGCCGCCTTGTGGAGATCCGTTACCCGCCGGCGGGGGCGCTCAACGAGGAGGATTTCGATTGGCTGTTGGAGAGACCCGAAGAGGCGCCGTTTCTGTGGTTGTTCTGTGGCGCCTTTGGGGAGCAGCACGTCCTGGGCTAGGCCGAGCTGCGGACGCGGGGTTCAATCCCCGGCATCCTGTATCGCTCTCCAAGCCAGGAGTGATTTCTGAGCGCATACCAAGGAGTAACTCCAGAGCGTCACCGGGTGTAGCCCCCAGCAAAATATTAAACATAAAATAAAACAAAATTCTGTCTGCTAATATAAAAATTAGAGAAGAGGAAAGGGTGATAGCTTTATGCATGAGAGAACATGCTTCACATGTAAAACCCCAGGTTTCATTTCATGGTTGGAGCTCTGTGTTCTGATAAGAAATTACTCCAGAATATTGCTAGGTTAGACTCAAATCAAACATCCATCAAAATGAAAAATTACATAGTATTAAAAATATCATATGGAGGGACTGGAGAGTTATCACTGCAGCAGGGCATTTTCTTTGCACAAGATTGAACGGGAACGGACCCGGGTTCTTTCCTGCCTTCCCATATATTCCACTAAACCTGCTGGGAGCAACTGTTTTATAATATTTTTGGCCACACCCCGTGACTTCCAGGGTTACGCCTGGCTATGCACTCAGAAATTGCTCCTGGCTTGGGGGACCATATGGATTCCAGGGGATTGATCCGAGGTTGTCCTAAGTTAGTGCCTAAGTTAGTCCTAAGTTAGTCACTACTACTTGTGCAACTGCTCTGGCCCCGTCATGAGGCCTCATTGCATTGCAAAGGTGGTCAATGTGGACAAGCTAAGGCATGACAGGGTGACAGGTACCTCCTTAGCCTCTTGTATTGAAATAGAGATAAAGCTGACTGAGAATTTTCAGTGGGGCCCATGAGTCACAGTGATTGGGAGATTCCCTCAAGATTCATGCCAGCAGTATCTAAATATTCCATTAATTTTCATTTTCTTAAGATGTATTTTATGTATTTTTACATTTTATCATAAATCAACCATTTTTCAGATTCCTTTAAGCATTCTAAAATCAAATCTGATTTTTATTATTTAAAATTGTTAACAGACATGATATACAAATTTAATACTTATCTTTTTTATTGAGCAGGAAATAGAAGTGCCCTCCATCTAATAAATTATTGCATAGAATCAGAGACCTAAATGATTATAACTTGAATTGTAACATGATTTACAGGGGATGTATAGGAACTAACACACGAGAGATATTAATTGAATATAAAGTCTGAAGCTTATTTTTAGTAAAAATGTGACTTTGCTCCTTCATCTATTTGTAATCTATCTTTGTAGACTCCAAATTTGGAGCAGAACAAGACCTCATGTTTTAGACTCTTTTAATTATATATCAAAATTGGTTGTTGAATACAGTGAACGTCAATCTGAAAACAAATTGTACCATTAAAAATTAGTATCCAGGTGCTGGTGTTGTGGTAGGGCATTTGCCTGGTAGGCACTAACCTAGGATGAACCTCAGTTTGATTCCTGTCATCCCGTATGGTCCCCCAGTGAGGAGCAATTCCTTTTATTGAACCACTATTCGTCCTAGGCTACCGTAGGCAAGGCAATCTTACCACTTGCCCCTCAGCTCCACCCGAAGCCAGGAGAAATTTCTGAGACCATAGCCAGGAGTAACCCAGAGCGTTACCAGATGTGGACAAACAAACAAACAAACAAACTAAAGTTTTCAGTGGCTGGAGTGGAGGAGCATGCAGTAGAGAGTTTGCCTTGCATGTGCGAACTTAGGGCGCAATGTGCTTCAATCCACGGGAGTTCCATATGGCCCCCCAAACTACTGAATATTACTAGGTTTGACTCACATCAAACTCCATCAAAATGAAAAATTAAGAACTCTTCAAAATAGCAAATTGAGGGGCTGGAGAATTAGAACAGCAGCAGGGCATTTTCCTTGCACAAGACTGAACCAGGATGGACCTGAGTTTTTTTTTTCCCCAGCATCCTATAATTTATCCCATACTTGCCAGAGCAATTTCATTAGCTTTTTAATTTTTTATTGGTTTTAAGACACAACTGGTGACATTCAAGAGTTATTCCTAGCTCTGCACTTAGAAATTGCTCATGACTTGGGGAACATGATGGGACACCAGGGGGACTGAACTATGATCTATACTTAGTTTAGCTCGTTCAAGCAAAAGGCCTAATGCTTACGACATCACTCTGTTCCCATATTGAGGCCAGACCGCGGTTCAACACATGGGCATCCCATATTGTTCTCCAAGCCAGGCGCCATTTCTAAGTGAATAGCCATGATTTACCCCTGAATGTCACTGGGTATGGTACAAAAAGCAAAATAAATAAATAAATAAAATTTTTTCCAGTTTTAAGAGTGTTGGTGCAAGCGGTATTATGACAAACTTACAAGAGAACATGGTTCAATCTCCTGGCATCCTATAAAGTTCTCCAAGCCAGGAGCAATTTTTGAGCACATAGCCAGGAGTAATTCCTGAGCGTCAGAGTGTGTAGCCCCCCATCAAAATATTTAATAAAATAAAATAAAATTCAGTCTTATACATATTAGAGAAGAGGAACAGGTTGATTTATTAATGCATTAAACAACATGCTTCATATGGTAAAATCCCAGGTTTAATTTCTTGAATTGCATGGAGCTCTGTGTTATGATAAAGGCTTACTCCAGACAGAATATTGCTAGGTTTGACTCAAATAAAACACCCATCAAGACAAAAAATTAAATAGTCCTACAAATATCTAATTGAGTGGCTGGATATTTAGCTCAGTGGAAGGGCATATTCCTTGCATATGGCCAAACCAGGGTGGATCTGGGTTTGTTACCTGGCATCCCATATGTACCCCCGAGTTTCCAGGTGCAATTTCATTCCTTTTTTTTTTTCTTTTTTTTGTTTGCTTTTTGTGCCACACCTGTGTTGTTCATTGCTTTTTCCTGGCTTTGTGCTCAGAAATTGTTCATGGCTAGAGCTGGAGAGGCGGTGATAGAGGTATGGCATCTGCCCTGCAAGCGCTAGAGTAGAAAGGACTAGGCTGAATTTCTGGCATACCAGGTAGTTCCCCCAGTCATGAGCGATTTCTGAGCTCATAGCCAGGAGTAACCCCTGAGCGTCAAATGGGTGTGCCCCCCCCCAAAAAACAAAAAACAACAACAAAAAAAGAATTTTCTCATGGCTTGGGGAACCATATAGGATGCCAGGGGATGGAACCACATTCTGTCCAAGATTTGCGCATGCAAGGAAAACAGCCCACCACCTGCATCACTGCTCTGGTCCTATCATGAGGCCTCATTACATTACAATGGTGGTCAATGTGGACAAGCTAAGGCATGTTGTGTTTAAATATAGATTAAACGTGAGGAGAAATGTCAGTAGGGTCTATGGAACTTCTGAGAAGTGATTGAGAGAATACCTCAAGATTAATGTAAGCAGTAACTAAAATTTCCATTAATGTTTATTTTATTAATATATATTTTCTGTATTTTTACATTATACTGTAAATAAAAATTATTCAGATTCCTTTAAGCATTCTTATATAGATGCTAACTTTTTTTTATCTTTATTTAAACACCGTGATTACAAACATGATTATAGTTGTATGATTACAGTCATGTAAAGAGCACCCCCCCTCACCGGTGCAACATTCCCACCACCAATTTCCCAGATCTCCCTCCTCCCCACCCCCCTACACCTGTACTCGAGACAGGCTTTCCACTTCCCTCATTCATTCACATTCTATGATAGTTTTCAGTGTAGTCATCTCTGCAACTGCACTCATCACTCTATGTGATGAGCTGCATGTCCTGAGCTGCACCTACCAGCCCTCATCTCTCTTGTCTCTGAGATACTGTTAAAAATGTCCTTCATTTTTCTTAAAGCCCATAGATGAGTGAAACCATTCTGCGTCTTTCTCTCTCCCTCTGACTTACTTCACTCAGCATAATAGATTCCATGTACATCCATGTATTGGAAAATTTCATGACTTCATCTCTCCTGATGGCTGCATAGTATTCCATTGTGTATATGTACCACAGTTTCTTCAGCCACTCATCTGTTGAAGGGCATCTTGGTTGTTTCCAGAGTCTGGCTATTGTAAATAGCGCTGCAATGAATATCGGAGTAAGGAAGGGATTTTTGTATTGTATTTTTGTGTTTCTTGGGTATATTCCTAGGAGTGGTGTAGCTGGATCGTATGGAAGCTCAATTTCCAGTTTGTGAAGGAATCTCCATATCGCTTTCCATAAAGGTTGTACTAGACGGCATTCCCACCAGCAGTGAAAAAGAGTTCCTTTCTCTCCACATCCCCGCCAGCACTGCTTGTTTTCCTTTTTTGTGATGTGTGCCAATCTCAGTGGCATGAGGTGGTACCTCATAGTAGTTTTGATTTGCATCTCCCTGATGATTAGTGATGTTGAACATCTTTTCATGTGCCTTTTGGCCATTTGCCTTTCTTCTTTTTCAAAGTGTCTGTTCATTTCTTCTCCCCATTTTTTTGATGGGGTTAGTTGTTTTTTTTCTTGTATAGTTCTGTCAGTACCTTGTAAATTTTGGATATTAGCCCTTTATCTGATGTGTATTGGGTGAATAATTTCTCCCACTCAGTGGGTGGCCTTTGTATTCTGGGCACTATTTCCTTTGAGATGCAGAAGCTTTTCAGCTTAATATAGTCCCATCTGTTTATCTCTGCTTCCACTTGCTTGGAAAGTGTTGTCTCCTCCTTAAAGATGCCTTTAGTCTCAATGTCCTGGAGTGTTTCACCTACATGTTGTTCTATATACCTTATAGTTTCAGTTCTGATATCAAGGTCTTTAATCCATTTGGATTTTACCTTTGTACATGGTGTTAGCTGTGGGTCTGAGTTCGCATTTTTGCAAGTGACTAACCAGTTGTGCCAACACCACTTGTTGAATAGGCTTTCCCTGCTCCATTTAGGATTTCTTGCTCCTTTATCAAAAACAAGGTGGTTATATGTCTGAGGAACCTTCTCTGAGAACTCAAGCCTATTCCACTGATCTGAGGGTCTGTTTTTATTCCAATACCATGCTGTTTTTATAACTGTTGCTTTGTAATACAACTTAAAATTGGGGAAAGTAATGCCTCCCATATTCCTTTCCCCAAGGAATGCTTTAGCTATTCGAGGTTGTTTGTTGTTCCAGATGAATTTCAGAAGTATTTGATCCACTTCTTTGAAAAATGTCATGGGTATCTTTAGAGGAATCGTGTTAAATCTGTACAATGCTTTTGGAAGTATTGCCATTTTAATGATGTTGATCCTGCCAATCCATGAGCATGGTATGTGTTTCCATTTCCGCGTGTCCTCTCTTATTTCTTGGAGCAGTGTTTTGTAGTTTTCTTTGTATAGATCCTTCACATCTTTAGTCAGGTTGACTCCAAGATATTTGAGTTTGTGTGGAACTAATGTGAATGGGATTGTTCTCTTAATGTCCATTTCTTCCCTATCATTATTAGTGTATAAAAAGGCCATTGATTTTTGTGTGTTAATTTTGTATCCTGCCACTTTGCTATACAAATCTATTATTTCTAGAAGCTTTTTGGTAGAGTCTTTAGGGTTTTCTAAGTAGAGTATCATGTCATCTGCAAACAGTGAGAGCTTGACTTCTTCCTTTCCTATCTGGATTCCCTTGATATCTTTTTCTTGCCTAATCGCTATAGCAAGTACTTCCAGTGCTATGTTGAATAGGAGTGGTGAGAGAGGACAGCCTTGTCTTGTACCAGAATTTAGAGGAAAGGATTTTAGTTTTTCTCCATTGAGGATAATATTTGCCACTGGCTTCTAGTAGATGGCTTTGACTATATTGAGAAAGGTTCCTTTTATTCCTATCTTGCTGAGAGTTTTCATCAAGAATGGGTGTTGAACCTTATCAAATGCTTTTTCTGCATCTATTGATATGACCATGTGATTTTTATTTTTTTTGTTGTTTATGTTGTGTATTATATTGATAGATTTACGGATGTTAAACCAGCCTTGCATTCCTGGGATGAAACCTACTTGATCAAAGTGAATGATCTTCTTGATGAGGCACTGGATCCTGTTCGCCAGGATTTTGTTGAGGATCTTTGCATCTGTGTTCATCAGGGATATTGGTCTGTAATTTTCTTTTTTGGCAGCATCTCTATCAGGTTTTGGTATTAAGGTGATGTTGGCTTCATAAAAGCTATTTGGAAGTATTCCTGTTTTTTCGATTTCATAAAAGAGCCTGGCCAGAATTGGTAGTAGTTCCTCTTGAAAGGTTTGAAAGAATTCATTCGTGAATCCATCAGGGCCTGGGCTTTTGTTTTTGGGTAAATTTTTGATTACGGTTTTAATTTCCTCAATAGTGATGGGGTTGTTTAGATATGCTACCTCTTCTTTATTCAACCGTGGAAGGTTATATGAGTTCAGAAATTTATCCATTTCATCCAGGTTCTCATATTTAGTGGCATAGAGTTTCTCAAAGTATTCTCTGAATACCCTTTGAATCTCTGCAGTATCTGTAGTGATCTCCCCCTTTTCATTTCTAATACGCGTTATCAAGTTTCTCTCTTTCTTTTGCTTTGTGAGTTTTGCCAATGGTCTATCAATCTTGTTTATTTTTTCAAAGAACCAACTTCTGCTTTCGTTGATCTTTCGGATTGTTTTTTGGGTTTCCACTTTGTTGATTTCTGCTCTCAGCTTTGTTATTTCCTTCTGTCTCCCTATTTTTGGGTCCTTTTGTTGAGCACTTTCTAGTTCTATTAGCTGTGTCATTAAGCTACTCAGGTAAGCTCCTTCTTCCTTCCTGATGTGTGCTTGCAAAGCTATAAATTTTCCTCTCAGTACTGCTTTTGCTGTGTTCCATAAGTTCTGATAGTTTGTGTCTTTATTGTCATTTGTTTCCAGGAACCTTTTGATTTCCTCCTTGATTTCATCTCGGACCCACTGGTTATTGAGTATGAGGCTGTTTAACTTCCAGGTGTTAAATTTTTTCTTCTGTGTCCCTTTGCAGTTCACATCTAACTTCAGAGCCTTGTGGTCAGCAAAGGCAGCCTGCAAAATGTCTATCTTTTTTATTTTATGGAGGTATGTTTTATGTGCCAGCACGTGATCTATCCTGGAGAATGATCCATGTACATTGGAAAAGAATGTGTATCCAGGTTTCTGAGGATAGAGTGCCCTATATATATCTACTAGGCCTCTTTCATCCATTTCTCTTTGCAGGTCTAGTATATTTTTGTTGGGTTTCCATTTGGTTGACCTATCAAGTGTTGACAAGCCTGTGTTGAGGTCTCCCACAATTATTGTGTTATTATTGATATCCTTCTTCAGATTTGTCAACAATTGTATTAAATACTTTGCTGGACCCTCATTCGGTGCGTATATGTTTAGGAGAGTGATTTCTTCTTGCTGTACAAATCCCTTGATTAGTACATAATATCCATCTTTGTCCCTTATAACTTTTCTGAGTATAAAGTTTGTGTCATCTGATATTAGTATGGCCACCCCCGCTTTTTTAAGGGTGTTGTTTGCTTGAATGATTTTCCTCCAGCCTTTGATTTTGAGTCTATGTTTATTCTGACTATTCAGGTGTGTTTCTTGTAGACAGCAGAAGGTTGGCTTCAGTTTTTTGATCCATTTCGCCACTCTGTGCCTCTTAACTGGTGCATTTAGTCCATTGACATTGAGAGAAATAATTGTCATGGGATTTATTGCCATCTTTGTGTAGAAGTTTGGTGTGTTTTTTGTTCTGTCTTGTTTTTAGAATAGATCTTTCAGTTTTTCTTTTAAGGCTGGTTTTGAGTCTGCAAAGATTTTGAGCTGTTGTTTATCTGTGAAGCCGTGTATACATCCGTCAAACCTGAAACTTAGTTTTGCTGGGTGCAATATTCTTGGCGAAGCATTTATTTCATTGAGTTTTGCCACTACGTCCCACCACTGCCTTCTGGCCTTGAGTGTTTCTGGTGACAGGTCTGCTGTAAATTTCAAGGATGCTCCCTGGAATGTAATTTCCCTTTTCGATCTTGCTGCTTGCAGTATTCTATCTCTATCGGTGGGTTTCATCATGGTGACTAGGATGTGTCTTGGGGTGTTTCTACTGGGGTCTTTTTTAGCTGGTACTCTTCAGGCATGCAGGATTTGGTCACATGTTTTCTTTAGCTCTGGTAGTTTCTCTGTGATGATGTTCTTAACCATTGATTCTTCCTGAAGATTTTCTTCTTGGGTCTCTGGAACTCCAATGATTCTAAAGTTGTTTCTGTTGAGCTTATCAAAGACTTCTATTTTCATCTTCTCATATTCTTTGAGTAAATTTTCCATTGTCTGATCATTTGATTTGAGGCTTTTTTCCAATCTCTTCTGCTGTGTAAAGTTGTTATGCATCTCGTCTTCTAAAGCACTAATTCTATCCTCAGCTGCTGTTAACCTGTTGGAAAGCTCATCCATTATGTTCTTCAATTCGTCTACTGAGTTTTTCAGACCTGTTATCTGATCTGATATTTCAGTTTGGAGTTTTCTGATTTCTATCTTCATATTCTCTTGATTTTTATTAGTGTTCTGATTTATACTTTCTTTGATATCTGTTAGCAACCTCCATATTTCGTCTCTAAACTCCATTTCTGAAAGACTGCTTAGGTAGTTGGTCATTGTTGGGTCATCAGAGTTTCCATCTTCATTCTCTATGGTTGAAGTTGGTCTGCGTAGTCTCCCCATTGTCACGCTTACGCTGTGGGTTTTTCTACGTGTTGTGGTGGTACTCATTGGCTAGGTGGAGTGCTCGGCCGCGAAGCGGCCGCGCTCCGGCCCCCAAACACTCACCTCAGCCGAGGCAAGCCGTCAGGGGATGCCAGGAGAAGTCCCCAAATGTCTGCCAAGCTAAAGAAACCAGCACAATCACAACTCCAACAGAAAACACACGCCTCAGCGAGACACGCCTTGAAGAGATTCCGAGCACAAATCTTAACTCATGTTAAGGTCATGCACCTCCTTCAGTCCACCCTTAAGTGCTATGGAGGAAAAAATCTATTTGCTTTCTCTGTGTTTGATCCAGGTTTTTAAAAGCAACTCTTTATGGTGCTGTTTTCTCCTCCAGGTCTCCTGTAAACAGTGTTCAGAAGGCCACACTTATGTTCTAATTTGCTTATTTGAACCACTCTCAGGCTGAAGAGCAAAGTCACCATGTATGTCAATCAAAGGAACACCTGCGGGCTGGCGGGGAGGCTCCACCCGCGCTGCCCGGGGATGGGCAGGAGGGACCTTGGGTTGAGCAGCCCAGCTTGGGACGCCTGGAGCTGGAGGAAGAGGAGGAGATGGAGGAGCGCACCCGGGCGGGTCTGGCTGGAGAGAGCGCAGAGGAGAGAGCGAGCAGGCCAGATGCTAACTTTTATTATGTAAAATTATGAACAGTCATCTTATAGAAACTCAATACTTATCTCTTTTTATTGAGCAGGAAGTAAAAGTGTCCTCTAAAAAATTATAGACCTACTAAATAATAATTTCAACTGTATCAAGATTTTCAGGTGATATATAGGAGCCAAAATATGAAAATATTAATTAAATATGAAGTCTGAAACTTATTTTATAGTAAATATATTACTTTGGTCCTTCATATATATGTACTCTCTCAATGTAGACTCAAAATTTAGAGTAGAACAATCATGTTTTACCAGGGGTCCTCAAACTTTTTAAACAGGGGGCCAGTTCACTGTCCCTCAGTCCATTGGAGGGTCTGACTATAGTAAAAACAAAACTTATGAACGAATTCTTATGCACACTGCATATATATTATTTTGCAACGAAGAAACAAAACAGATACAAATACAATTTGTGGCCCGAGGGCCATAGTTTGAGGACCACTGGACCATAAAATTTAGACAGTTTTAGTTATATATGAAAAATGGTTGTAGAATACAGTGAATGTGAATCTGAGAACAAAACTTGACATTTAAAAAGTAAAACAATAATCCAGGAACTGAAGCAGTGGCACAAGTGGTAGTGCATTTGCCTGGCACGACCTACCTAAAACAGACATTGGTTAGATTACCTGGCATTCCATATGGTCCCGAAAGGTAGGAGCAGTTTCTGAGCACATAGCAAGGAGAAACCCCTGAGCATAATCAAGTGTGGCCAAAAAAAAAAAAAAAAAAGTTTTCCAGGGGATAATACTGTGGTACATGCTGTAGGGCATTTGTCTTGCATGCTCAAACCTAGGATGAACCTCAGTTCAATCCCCTGGCATCCTATATTGTCCCTCAGACAGGATGGAGTTCTGAGCTCATAGTCAGGAGTTACCACCCCTCAGCCTCACAGAGTGTGGCCCAAAAAGCTAAAAAAAAAATGAACACAAAAAGTTTTTCACTGGTAGGAGCATTAGTAGAAGCAGCATTGCATTAGAGTTGCACAAGTTAATCTATGATAGACCCTGGATCGATCCACTGGCATCCCATATAGTGCTCCAACTAGGAGCAATTTTTTAGAGCATAGCCATGTGTAACTCAAGCAGGGGGTAGCCCCGAGCAAAATATTAAAATAAAATAAAATTCAGTCTGATAATATACAAATTAGTCAAGAGGAAAGGATGATAGCTTGATGCATTAGAGAACACGCTTTACATGATAAAACACCAGGCTCAATTTCTTTAATTATGTGAAGCTTTGTGTTCTGATAAAGTATTACTCCAGAATATTGCTAGGTTTGACTCACATCAAACACCAATCAAGATGAAAAAATAAACAACCTTAAAAATATTAAATTGAGGAATTGGAGAGTTAGCACAGTAGCAGGGCACTTCCTTTGCACAAGGCCGAACCTGGATGGACCTGGGTTTGTTTCCTGGCTTCCCAGATGCTTCCCTGAGCTACCTGGAGCAATTTCTTTCTCTTCTTTTTCTTTCTTTCTTTTCTTTCTTTCTTTCTTTCTTTCTTTCTTTCTTTCTTTCTTTCTTTCTTTCTTTCTTTCTTTCTTTCTTTCTTTCTTTCTTTCTTTCTTTCTTTCTTTCTTTCTTTCTTTCTTTCTTTCTTTCTTTCTTCTTTCTTTCTTTCTTTCTTCTTTCTTTCTTTCTTTCTTTCTCTTTCTTTCTTTCTTTTTCTTTCTTTCTTTCTCTTTCTTTTCTTTCTTTCTTTCTCTTTTCTTTTCTTTCTTTCTTTCTTTCTTTCTTTCTTTCTTTCTTTCTTTTCTTTCTTTCTTTCTCTTCTTTCTTTCTTCTTTCTTTCTTTCTTTTCTTTCTTTCTTTTTTTTCTTTTCTTTCTTTCTTTCTTTCTTCTTTTCTTTCTTTCTTTTCCTTTCCTTTTTTCTTTTCTTTTCTTTTCCTCTTTTCCTTTTCTTTCTTTCTTTCTTTCTTTCTTTCTTTCTTCTTCTTTCTTCTTTCTTTCTTTCTTTCTTTCTTTCTTTCTTTTTTTTTCTTCTCTTCTTTCTTCTTTCTTTCTTTCTTCCTTCCTTCCTTCTTCCTTCCTCCTTCCTTCCTTCCTTCTTCTTCCTTCCTTCCTTTCTCCTTCTTTCTTTCTTTCTTTTCTTTCTTTCTTTCTTTCTTTCTTTCTTCTTTCTTTCTTTCTTTCTTTCTTTCTTTCTTTTTTCTTTCTTTCTTTCTCTTTCTTCTTTCTTTCTTTCTTTCTTTCTTTCTTTTCTTTCTTCTTCTTCCTTTCCTTCTTCCTTCTTCCTTCCTTCCTTCCTTCTTCTTCCTTCCTTCTTCTTTCTTCTTTCTTTCTTTCTTCTTACTTTCATTCTTCTTTCTTTCTTTCTTTCTTTCTTTCTTTCTTTCTTTCTTTTCTTTCTTCCTTTTCTATCTTTCTTTCTTTCTTTTCTTTCTTTCTTTCTTTCCATATTTCTTTTTTTCTTTCTTTCTTCCTTTCTTCCTTCTGTCCTTTCTTTTTTCTTTCTTTCTTCTTTCTTTCTTTCTTTCTTTCTTTCTTTCTTTCTTTCTTTCTTTCTTTTCTTTCTTTCTTTCTTTCTTTCTTTCTTTCTTTCTTTCTTTCTTTCTTTCTTTCTTTCTTTCTTTCTTTCTTTCTTTCTTCCTTCCTTCCTTCCTTCTTCTTCCTTCCTTCCTTCCTTCTTTTCTCTTTCTTTCTTTCTTTCTTTCTTTCTTTCTTTCTTCTTTCTTTCTTTCTTTCTTTCTTTCTTTCTTTCTTTCTTTCTTTCTTTCTTTCTTTCTTTCTTTCTTCTTTCTTTCTTCCTTCCTTCTTCCTTCCTTCCTTCCTTCTTTCTTTCTCTTTCTTTCTTTCTTTCTTTCTTTTTTCTTTCTTTCTTTCTTTCTTTCTTTCTTCTTTCTTTCTTATCTTTCTTTCTTTCTTTCTTTCTTTCTTTCTTTTCTTTCTTTCTTTCTTTCTTTCCTTCCTTCTTCCTCCTTCCTTCCTTCCTTCCTTCCTTCCTTCTCTTTCTTTCTCTTTCTTTCTTTCTTTCTTTCTTTCTTTCTTTCTTTCTTTCTTTCTTTTCTTTCTTTCTTTTCTTTCTTTCTTTCTTTTTTCTTTCTTTCTTTCTTTCTTTCTTCTTTCTCTTTCTCTCTCTCTCTCTCTTTCTTTCTTTCTCTCTCTCTCTCTTTCTTTCTTTCTTCTTTTCTTTCTTTCTTTCTTTCTTTCTTTCTTTCTTTCTTTCTTTCTTTCTTTCTTTCTTTCTTTCTTTCTTTCTTTCTTTCTTTCTTTCTTTCTTTCTTTTCTTTTTCTTTTTCTTTCTTTCTTTTTTCTTTCTTTTTCCTTGTTCTTTGGGCCACACCCAGTAAAGTTCAGGGCTTATTCTGAGCTCTGTGTTTGGAAATTGCTCATGGCTTTAGGAATCCTATGGAACCCCGGGGGAATGAACCATGGTAAGTCCTAGTTAGAGCGTGATCAAGCAGACTGCCTACCACTTGCTCCACTGCGCCAGCCCCATCACGAGGCCTCATTGCATTGCAAGGTTGTCAGTATGGACAAGGTAAAGCATAACAAATACCTCTTTAGCTTCTTGTAATGAAATGTAGATAAACTTGACTGAGAATTGTCGATGGGGCTCATGGACCTTCTGAGTAGTGTTTCGGAGATTCCCTCAAGGTTAATGCAAGCAGTATCTAAATACTTCATTAATTTTTATTTTAGTAACATGTTTTATGTATTTTTTTTTATTCCAAGCTCAGATCAGAATTGCCTTTGGTAAATCAGCAATCAGGGAGGCAAACCTCTGGTCCTCGTTTATCTGATCAATTCATCACATCTGAGCACTGGACCCCTTGGAACCAACTCTGGCCAAGATTGAACTAGGCCTCAGGTGATGCTGCTGCCTCCGGGAAGGCCTAATTCCACAGGGCACAAGCAGGGGACTACCCTGGAGGGAGGTTTTTCTCATCTTGTGTTGACCCCACTGGGGCTGAGGATTGGGGTTAGACCAGATCAAATAAGATCAAGGTGTAGCAAAGTAGGTGTGCTGGGGTGGGTGCACACTTTTGCCTTGCTCACTCATGCTCACACTCACACACTCATCACCACACCCCAGGCTGCACTGCCCCCTATTTTATGTATTTTTTAATATAAATCAATATTTTTCAAATTTCTAAAGGATTCTAAAATAGATGCTATTTTTTACTATGTAAAATCATAAAAACACATTATATAAAACCTTAATCCTTATCTCTTTTTATTGGGAAAGAAGCAAAAGTGTCCTCCATCTATTATGATTATGATATCATATTATGATATCAAGTCTTAGACCTATTGAATTATAATTTGAATTGTAACATGAGTTTTAGGTGATATAGAGGAACCAAAACCTGAGAAGCATTAAGAATAGAAAGTCTGAAGCTTATTTGGTAGCAAGTATATGACTTTGCTCCTTCGTATATTTGCACTCTATCTTTGTAGACTCCAAATTTAGTGCACAATAAGAACTTATGCTTTAGACTCTTTTAGTTGTATTTGAAAACTGATTGTTGAATACATAAAAGTGAATTTGAAAAAAATTGTTCCCATGAAAAGTAGTAATCTTTGGGCTGGAGCGGTGGAGAAGCTGTAGGGCGCTTGCCTGGCACACAATAACCTAGGACATACCTTGTTTCAATTCCTGGTATCCCGTATGGTCCCCCACGCCAGGATCAATTTCTTTTTCTTTTTCTTTTTCTCTTTCTTTTTTTTTTTTTTATAGTTTATGGACCACACAAGGTGACATTCAGAAGTTACTCCTGGCTCTGCACTTAAAACTTGCTCCTGGCTTGGGGACCATATTGAACACCAGGGAATTGAACCACGGTCATTCCTAGGCTAGTGTGGGCAAGGCAGATTCCTTGCCACTTGTGCCACAGCTCTGGTCTGAAACCAGGAGTAATTTCTTAGCCCATAGCCAGGAGTAAACACTGAGCATTACCAGGTGTGGACAAAAAAGCAAAAAAAAAAAAAAAGAAAGTTTTCAGTGGCTGGAGTGTTGGTGCATGCAATAGGATGTTTGCCTTGCATGCAGGAACATAGGAACACTGTGCTTTGATCCACTTGTGTCCTATATGGTCCCCCAAATCAGGAGCGATTTCTTAGTGCAAAGCCTGGAGTGACCCCTGAGCATCACCACTGAGGTGCAACACACACACACACACACACACACACACACACACACACACACACACACACAGAGTCTTCCATGGGCCAGAGCATTGGTGATAGTTGTATTGCATTAGAGTTGCACACGAACACCTATGACACCTCGTGGTTTGCTCCACAGGCATTTCATATTGTTCTCCAAGCCAGAAGCATGGTAAAACTCTAGGTTTAATTTCTTGAATGGAGCTCTGTGCTCAGATAAAGGATTACTCCAGAATATTACAAGGTTTGACTTCCATCAAAATTCTATCAAGGTGAAAAATAAGAAACTGAGGGGCTGGAGAGTTAGCACTGCAGCAAGGCATTTTCCTTGCACAAGACTGAACCAGGATGGACCTGAATTTTTTTCCCGGCATCCCATAAGTTATCCAGAACTTGCCAGGAACTATTTAATTTTTTTTTAATATTTCTTGGTTTTAAGACACAACTGGTAATATTCAGGAGTTATTCCTAGCTCTGTGCTTAGACATTGCTCATGACTCGGGGAAACATATGGGACACCAGACGATTGAACCAGGATCTGTCCTAGTTTAGCGCTTTCAAGCAAAAGGCCTACTGCTTGCGCCTCATTCTGTCCCCATTATGAAGCCTCCTTGCATTGCAAGGGTGGTCATGTGGACAGGCTAAGGCATGATAAGTATGTCCTTATATTTTTGTATTAAAATGTAGATCAACTTGACCAAGAATTGTCAGTGGGGCCCATTGAACATCTGAGTAGTGATTGAGAGATTCCCTCAAGATTAATGTAAGCAGTATCTAAATACTTCATGAATTTTTCTCTTATTAACATGTATTTTATGTATTTTTTTCATTCCAGGCTCAGATCAGAAACCTCTTTGATAAATCAGTAACCTGGGAGGCAAACCTCCAGGTCTCGTTTATCTGATCAATTCATCACATCTGAGCCCCAGACCTTTTCAGAACCAACTCTGGGCTGGGACTGAACTAGCCTCCAGGAAGGCCTCACTGCATAGGGCCCAAGCAGGGGGGGGGGGTTCGCAGGAGGGAGATTTTTCTCATCCCGGGTCGACCCTGGTGGAGCTGAGGGCAGTGTTTTACTTGATCAAATAAGATCAAGGAGTAGGTGGGGAGGATTGCTGGGGTGGGTTAACATACTTGCCTTGCACACTCATGCTCACACACTCATCACCACACCCCAGGTTGCACTGCCCATATTTTATGTATTTTTCTTTTTACTATACATCAATATTTTTCAGGTTCCTTAAGCATTCTGAAATAGAAGCTCATTTTTTTTATGTAACATCATGAAAACGCATCATATAAAATCTTAATCCTTATCTCTTTTTACTGGGCAAGAAGTAAAAGTGTGCTCCATCTAATCAATTATTCCATCAAGTCTTAGACCTATTGAATTAGAGTTTGAATTGTAACCTGAGTTTTAGGTGATATGTAGGAACCAAAACATGAGAAGTATTAAGTACTACCAAGTATTACTTGGTAGTAAGTATGTGACTTTGCCCCTTCATATATTAGCACTCTACCTTTGTAGACTCAAATTTAGAGCAGAAAAAGAACTTATGCTGTAGACTCTTTTAGTTGTATATGAAAACTGGTTGTTGAATCCATGAACATGAATCTGAAAACAAATTGTTCCAATAAAAATAGTAATCTTTGGGCTGAGCGGTGGAGAAGCTGTAGGGCGGTTGGTTGCCTGGCACGCAATAACCTAAGACATACCTTTTGTTCAATTCCAGGCTTTCCATAAGGTCCCCCAAGCCAGGAGCAATTTCTTATTTTGGGGTTTATGGGCCACAAAAGGTGTAACTTAGAAGTTACTCCTGGCTCTGTGCTTAAACATTTCTCCTGGCTTGAGGGACTGTATGGGACACCAGGGTCAGATTGAGCCACTCTTCTTTCTAGGGTAGTGTGGGCAAGGCAGATGCCATAGTGCTTGTGCCACAGCTCTGGCCCAAAGTCAGGAGTAATCTCTTAGCCCATAGTCAGGATTAACCCCTGAGCGTTACCAGGTGTGGACAAAAAAGCAAAAAAAAAAAAAAAAAAAAAGTTTTCAGTGGCTGTAGTGGTGGAGCATGCAGTACGGAGTTTGCCATGCATGCAGGAACATAAGAACACTGTGATTCGATCCAATGAAGTCCTATATAGTCACCCAAACCAGGAGCGATTTCTGAGGTGCAAAACACACACACACACACACACACACGAAATAAAATATAAGATAAAAGAATAAAATATAAATATAATATAAATAAAGTAATATAAAATAAAAATAAAATTATAAAATGAAATACATAAAATTAAATAACAAAATAAAATACAATAAATAAAATAAAATAAAGTAGCAACATACAAAAGAAAACAATAAAATAATAAAATAAAATAATGAAATGAAATAAAATATTCAAATAAAATAAAACAAAATCAAATCAAATATATAAAATAAAATATAATAAAAATAAATAAAAATAAAATAAAATGAAATAATTTCAGAAAATAATCAAATAAAATTAATAAAATAAAATATAATAAAAATAAAATTAAATAAATAAAATTAAAATAAATTAATGAAATAAAATATGAGAAAATAATGAAATAATATACTAAAATAAATAAAAATAAACAAAATATAATTATTAATAAAATAAAATAATAAAATAAAACATTGAAATAAAATAAAAAATTATAAAATGAAATAAAGAAAATATAATAAAAATTAAATAAAATGAAATAAAATAAAATAATAAAATAAATTAAAAGAAAATAATACACTAATAAAATAAAAATAAAATAAATTATAATTAATAATAAAATAAAATAACATAAAAGATTAAAATAAGAAATAAAATCAATAAAATAATAAAATTAAAATAATAAATGAAACGAAATAATAAACTACCATAAAATAAAATTATAAAAGAAAATAATCGAATAAAGTAAAACCCAAACCTGGTGGGTCTTCAGGGCCACGCCTGGTTAATCGGGCCCTGGGGGGAGGGGGGAGAAATCCCTCCCTATGCATCCCAAAACTACAGAGGCGCAGCTGGGCTCAGAACACTCCACATGCCAGGATTTCTGGGTCTTTGACTGGTATGTTGGGGGCTCTGGGTAGGACAGCTAGCCACAGGCCCCCTGGGCTGAACTCCTAGTCCAGGGGACCAAGATCCCCCCAAACCTGGTGGGTCTTCAGGGCCACGCCTGGTTAATCGGGCCCTGGGGGGAGGGGGGAGAAATCCCTCCCTATGCATCCCAAAACTACAGAACCCGGCGGGGGCTCACGCCCCCACGCGTACTTCATGTATTAAGAGTATTCCTTACTGTTATGTTACGTTTTACGTATCCAGAATCTTTATTTTGTATTGTGCCCTTTCCCACATCCCTACAAAGCTCTTTTTTATCCCTTTACTCTCTATCCCCCCCCCAAAAACATCTCTAATCTACATTACTCTTTTTTAATCAGTAGTGTACAGCCTTATCACAGACCAAAGGCGTGTATTGTGTGTTACAACCCCAAACTGTTTCAAGATACATAAAATGGACATGTATTTCTTTAGAATATTTTGTGTTTTTTCTCTGACAGCTATAATTCTTACTAAATGTTGTCTTATATAGTGATGATTCTAACCACTTTTTTTTTTTTTTTTTGATTTTTGGGCCACACCCAGTGGTGCTCAGGGGTTACTCCTGGCTGTCTGCTCAGAAATAGCTCCTGGCAGGCACGGGGGACCATATGGGACACCGGGATTCGAACCAACCACCTTTGGTCCTGGATCGGCTGCTTGCAAGGCAAACGCCGCTGTGCTATCTCTCCGGGCCCGATTCTAACCACTTTTCATCTTCTCTTTTTGAGCTGTTTAACAAGGAATCTTAGAGAAAGAGTCCCCCAGATTAATGCTTATGATTGAACCATAATTGTTCTTATCACCCCCCATATGCGCCAAGAACACCACGTGGCATTGCTCCTTTTTTGCATAGGCACATTAAAATGGGAAAATACTATACATATAAATAAGATCCTATCTAATAGAGATTGGTATAGACAAATCTTATAGTGCAAAGGGACCTTACACCCTGAACATTGACATAACGACCTGGCACAGACCTCAGAAGAAAGGGCATTTCCCTGAACCAGGGAAGCCATCCACAAAACATCCAGGCTGGTCTATAGCATCACATGGAAGCAATCCGCTACCAAGGAAGACTCTACACTGCTCAGACATTGTCCTGCACAAAAGAGACTTCCATTAACACTGAGAAGACTTAACAACAACAACGACCTGCTTACAGGACAGAGCTCCCTTCGTTGCACTTTGACTGTGAGGTGAAACCAGAGGACGCTCCACATCCTGACTTCAATGTTGGATATACAGATTCCAGGATCTTTAATACAGAAGTTTGATACCAACAACAGAGACTGTGTGAAAAATATAAGTGTGTTGGCACTACAGACAATGTCTTGGATTGGACGATCTAGCTTGCCTGGAGCCTAGAGTTGGTCTTGTGCCAGGAACCTTCAGGGGTCGGGTCTTTTTGTATTTAGACCAAGGTTATTTCTTTCCAGGTCCCTCATATTTTAGTGGGCCTATGCAAACAACAATTGCCACTCTAACACCATTTTTGCGGTGCTCCTTTGACTCTAATCTTTAAAAAGAACCCACTTAAGATTTGAGGTTAACTTAAGCTAATATGCATGAATATGGAAATGTAAAAAAAAATGCTATGCCTATAATGTCTAAGGAGTTATGTAAGTTTTATGGCTTTAGATTGCCTTGTGTGCTGTTAAGAAATATTACAGTGTGTTACAATCTTAATGTTCTTTGGATGAAATTTCAAAGTTGGGATATCAGCAAGGAGACTTCTGAGAATTATGTTATGTATTGTCCTTCCATTGTAACTTTACCTTGTCCTCTTTCTTTGCATCCTTGTTCTCATAATTAAAATAAAAAAATTAAAAAAAAAGAAAATAATCGAATAAAGTAAATAAAATAAAATATTAAAATAAAATAAAATCAACATAAAAGAAAATAAAATAAAATAATCAAACTAAAGTAAAATAAAATATAATAAAAAATAAAATTATAAACAAATATAATAAAATAATGAAAAAAGAAAATAATAAGATATATAAATAATAAAATAAGATAACAAAATAAAATAAATAATAAATAATAGAATATTAAACTAAATAAAATTAATTAAAATAATGAAATAAAATCAAATAAAATAATAAAAATCAATTAAAATTATAAAAAATATAATTAAATAATATAACAAACTAAAATTATAAAACAAAATAAAGCACTAATAAAATAAAATAATGAAAATAAATAAAATAATAAAATAAAATAAAATAAAATAAATAATAAAGAAAACAAAAAACTAAGGTAATAAAACAAAATAAATTATTGAGAGAAATTAAAAGGCAATAATCAAATCAAATAAAAATAAATAAATGAAATAAAATAGTAAAATAAAACAATAAAATAAAATAATAAAGAAAAGAATCAAATATAATAATAAAATATAATATAATACAAATAAAATTAAATTAATTAAATGCTATAATAAAATAAATATGATAAAATATAATAAAAGATAAAAGAAAATAATAAAAGAAATTAATAAAATAAAATGCGATAATAAAATAAATAAAAGAAAAATATTAAATAATATGAAAAATAAAGAAAATAACAAACTAAAATAACAAAATAAAATAAAACAAATAACAAACTAAATAATAAAATAAAAAATTAATGAAATAAAATAAATAAATAAAATAATTAATTAAATAATAATATAAAATAATGAAATAAAATTGAAGCAAAAACAATAAAATAAAATAATAGTAAAATAATAAAATAATAATATAAATAAACAAAATAAAATAGTAAAATATAGCAATAAAATAAAATTAATAACTAAAATGAAATAATAAAATAAAATAATGAAATAAAATAAAATAAAATAATGAAATAAAATAAAATAAAATAATGAAATAAAATAAAGAAATAATATAATAATAAAATAAAATAAAATGAAATAATAAAATAAAATATAAAACAAAATACAATAATTAAAACATAATAATAAAATAATAAAATAAAAAGATTATGAAATAAAAAACAATAAAATAAATAACATAAAATATAATGAAAATAAAATAAATAATGAAATATAATAAAAGAAATAATATAAAAATAAAACAAAATAATAAAGTAATAAACTAAAATAATAAAATAATAAACAGAAATAATGAAATAAAATAAAATAATAGAATCAAATAAATAAAATGAAATAATAGAAAATAAATAATAAAATAAAATAATTTAAATAAAATAATAATAAAATAAAATAATAAAATAAAACAAAATAATGAAATAAAATAAAATAAAATAATAAAATAAAACAAAATAATGAAATAAAATAAAATAAAATAATAAAATAATGAAATAAATAAAATAAAATAAAATAAAAATAATATAAAATAAAAATAAATAAGTAATATAAAATAATAAACTAAAATAAAACAAAATAAGATGAAATAAAAAATAAAATAAATAATATAAAGTAAAATAATAAACTAAAAATGAAATAAAATAAAATAAATAATATAATAATAAAATTAAATAAAGTAACATAACATGAAAATAAAAATAAAATAATAAACTAAAATAAAATAATGAAATAAAATAAAATAAAATATTTAAATAAAATAAAAAATAAAATAAAATAAATATAAACTAAAATAATAAAATAAAATAAAAGAATTAATATAGGGGCCGGAGAGATAGCATGGAGGTAAAGTGTTTGCCTTTTCATGCAGAAGGTCATCAGTTCGAATCCCGGCATCCCATATGGTCCCCTGTACCTGCCAGGAGCAATTTCTGAGCATGGAGCCAGGAGTAACCCCTGAGCACTGCTGGGTGTGACTCAAAAAAAACCACAAAAAAAAAAAGAATTAATATAATAATAAAATAAATAAATTAATACAAAATAAAATAATAAACTAAAATTCAATAAATAAAAATACCCCTCTCCCAATGCCATGTGATAATATTACCTGGATGGTCAACCCCATCAAACCTGGGAAGGGGGTGAGTCCCGTGAATAAATAATAGAAGGTGTTGCCTGGGGGAAGGGAGGAGACAAAAACAGCAAAGAAGATGGAGAGCAGCAGAGAAGCTGCTTGGAAAAGGCTTAGCACAGCAGCCATGTGAGGAAATCATGGTGTAGGGCTGTGGACTAAACCTAGCTGACTCCCATGAATCTCTGACAATGACTATTTCTTTTCTTTTTCTTTTCTTTCTTTTTTTTTTAAATTTCTATGACCTATCCTGAGCCTTCAGACCTGGGCCAAGAGGAGCAGCCAAGGCTCCCTGGCAGTCAGACCCCAGGGGAGGCTGCGGAGGGAGTGGCCCACACCCCCATCCTAAGGGAGGCCGGGGATCTTGATCCTCCTCAGGACCACCACAGGCTGCAACCTGTCCAGGGGGAGCGTGTGGCCATCCAGCTCCACGGTCACACCCCTATACTGGATGCGGGTCTTCTCAGACCGAGGGGTCTGCTCCGCGGGGCGAGACTCTGAGCCCACGCAGACTCGCCGTCTTTTAGATGGGGCAGCAGTAGGGCCAGGCAGCTGGAAGGCCCTTCTCTGCGGAGGGTGAGGCCGCAGACCCTCCCGACCCGGGGGCAGCAGGGGCCAGTGGCACGGGCAGGACTCAAGGACAAAGCCCTCTTCTTTGGGCTGAGTGTGGGGCTGTCCGGTACAAAGGTAACCCTGTAAACGCCTTGCATCCTTGGGGGCGCCTCAGGTTTTGGGGTCTGCTCAGTAGGGCCAGACCCTTGGTTCAGGGAAGAGGCAGAATTAGGGCCCGAGGTGTGGATGGCCCTTCTGGAAGGAAGGCGGGTTGCGGGTTCTGGGACGAGCACGACTTCTGGTGCTTTGGGGGCCAGGGGCAAGGGCAGGACTCAGGGGCACACCGCAGGGCTCCAGGCTTTGCTGAGAGGCCAGGCTGGACAGTGCCTTCTCCTCACTAGAACCCTCGGTTGACCCAGGCATTATCATGCCTGGAGGGTCCTGGCCCAGAATGTGGTCAGCCTTGCTCTCCAGGGTGGGGAGAGCCACCAAGGAAGCCTTTGGTGGGATAGGCCTTGAGGGGTGCCCGGAGCGACTTGAATGTATTTTGGCCCATATTGAATATAGAACAATACAAATATTTAAAAAGAAATAATGAGAAAAAATGCAAATGTTTAACAGACATGTTATGTTTATTACTGATGTTATGAAGTGACAAAAATATCTATTTTCTGAAATGTTAGGAATTATAAGTATGACTGTAAAACTAACTGTTAATAACATATATACTAAGTGAATGTTAAAACCTCAACCTCAGAAAAACTCTTAAAACTTCCTCCTAATTTCAGTGCTAGTTTTTATGCAAAGCAGTTTTACAACTCTAGCTTTCAGGCCCAGATTTTATCTACTTCATTTTTTAAAAATAATTTATATAATTTTGGGGGGGGGAAGATACAGTCAAAAGAATGGGGTAGAATATACTCTTGAAAATAAAGATACTAGGGGAAAACATTTTTATGACAAAGAAATTTCAAAATATTAATTTGAATAGCAATATTAGTGGTTCGTGTGTAACAAAAAACTGAACTGTTGTATTCCTGTTTTTAAGAATTTCTATTACTTAAAAAAGCTAGTGTACAAGGTTCCCATATTTTAAGAATATAATTTTAATTTAATTAATTTATTTATTTTGGTATTTTGGCCACACTCTGGGACGCTCAGGGGTTACTCCTGGCTATGCACTCAGAAATTGCTCCTGATGTGAGGGACCATACGGGATGCCAGGGGATTGAACTGCGATCCTTTCTAGGCTAGTGCTGGCAAGGCAGACAGATGCCTAACCGCTCTGTGCCCCTTTCCGGCCCCAAGAATATAATTTTTTAATTAAATATTTTTGTTTTGACCAAGTGGATCACAAATCTTTCACAGTCATATTTTAGGTACATAGTGACATTGAATCAGGGGCATTCCCACCACCATGTTGTCCTCCCTCCATCCCTGTTCCCAGCATGCATCCCATATCCCCCTCCTTTGATCCCCGCTCTGCTAGTATAAGTGGTCCTCTCTGTGTCTAGCTTGCTTTAGATTGGGTTTCTATTCTGTTGTCGTTGGCTTTGGATTTGGTGTTTAAGTCTGATCATTTATTATTTCTACTCAATGTTCATACAACTGTTTGCTCTTGGTACCCTCCATTATTTCCCCCTCAATTTCTGAGGCAGAACAAGATGGTTCAAGTTTTGTGGTTCTGTTTGGAGGGAAGAAAAAAGAAATAAAAAAGGGGGGGGGCAAAAATCAAACAAGCAAAAAATGGGAGGAGTCTTTCTAGAGCCTATAAATATCAATTTAAGAGAAGAAAGTGAAAAAGGAAGAAAAACATAAAAACAATACAAAAAATCAAACAAAAGAACCCTAAAAGCACCACAGAAATAAAGACAACAAGCAAACAATAGCCATGGTCCCAAAATAAAAACAAAACAAAACACAATAAAAAAGCAACAACATGTTATCAAAAAATTAATTTGTGCTTTTTTTTTTTTTTTGAAATAGGCACAGTAAATATTGGGGAGATTAGAAAGGGAATTCCCTTGGCATAACAGATATGGGTTTCTCCACCCTTGAAGCATACTGTCATGGGAATAACTATAGGCTCTGTACATGCTCTTTAACTCGCCTCTATGTCTTTTTGTGATGATAAAATCAGGCCTCTGTAACTACAGAGCTTGGTATTTGCACAGGTCATAGGATGGAGACTAGAGTGAAGTCTTTCGTTAAGTTTCTAGAAGTTCTGTTTCGTCACTGTAGTTTTAATCAGTCTTCTGTAGTTGGTTTTTGCACCGAGCCTAGTAAGAAGCCTAGGATAAACTCTTTCATTTTGTTTCCAGAAGTTCTGCTCAATTGCAGTCTCAGGCAGACCTCTGGGATTAGAGATCATGGTTGTTGTACAGATTGTAGGCCAAAGCCTAGACTAGGGCCTTTTTTATTGGTCCCAGGATAAGTTCTGCCCAGCCATGATTGTCACAATCAGTCTTCTGTAGTTAGCCATCTTGGCTTTTGCACAATCAAAGGATGACGTGTCTTCTGATTTCATCTTATTGGTAAGTGGTGAGGTAAGACAACCTGCTCTTAGACCAAGTTTTTGCCATTTCCTCATTGACAGGATGTCATATTAAAATGGCATATGTTGATGTTAGAGCAGTATTAAGAATGTCCCAGAGGGAGTTTGGTTCCTGGAGCTGTTGCAGCAACAGCTGTTGCAGAGATCTATGTCTGAGATCTAGGGTTCAAGGTTGCATGGTCGCTGTCTAATCACATGGAGTCTAAGTTAGGACCACATGATATATGTTCAAGGTGCCCCTGTATTGTAAAATGTATGAATGCTTATCCCTAGTTAGATAAGAGCTTGTTTCTATATGTAAAATTTCCCCCCTTTTAGTATGCCTTTGGAAAAACAAATGATGCTATATTATATAGCTGGTGCATTTGGGGGTGAGAGTGTCAGGATCTATCATCTCTGTGCCCCGGTTTTAACCTGAGCTTTTATCCCAGGAAAGACTTTTTCTTGTACGATTTTGTACCAAGCAGAACCAAAACAGGTGGAGTTAAGGAAAAAAAGAAAACAACAACAGGACAATATATAAGTACATATATATACACTCATATATATAAAGGAAAACTAAATAAAAATGAGTTAAAAAGTAATTAAGGGAACAAAGTGATGCAAGAGACTACCTTACATTTTGGCCTAAACAGGTTAAGAGATAGTATTAAAGAGGTCTTAATCTTATAAAGGAAATATAGGCTTCCCATTGTCTTTTGAGATATTCTTTTTGGGGGTCGAATCCAGGGCACATTTTTATCACACACCCTGGTCTTGTTGAGTTTGAGAAATGATTTGTGGATGAAAGGGCTTGAGTAGAGTTTTTGCACTGGGGGTCCTTCTGGAGCTGAATCTGGTATCAAACAACAGTCCACATTTGGGGGGGGGTAAGAAGGAGGGCTACAGAGAGTGGGTCAGCAGGAATGTTGGTTGTGGTTTCTTGCTGGGGGACGAGATATGGGGCTGAGTGTGTGTCACTTCGCTTAGGAGCTGGGTGATGGCTTATTGGGGCAGGAGGTTGGTCTTGATACCTAATGGATTAAGAACTGAGGGTAAACAGCGTTAATAAGGTGAGATATCAAATTGGGATTGGGGGTGAAGGGATAGTAGGATTTCTGATTGGGGGAGGAGGGATAGTATATAGGAGGGGCTATATACACTTTAGGCATGGTTTGTTTATAATTTAGGTTTGGTTCTCAAAGAGGAGTCCTCTCTCTATGTACTTATGCCCACATCAAGACATACATTAGTGATTTATTCTTAAGGTGTTGTTAGAGGTCTGACCCTAATAGGATGGGCCTGAGTTCTTAAAGACTAGTTGAATTAAGAAAAATAATTAGCTTAGGAATAGCTTAAGAAAGACAGGAAGGAAGAGCAAAAGATAAGAGAGAGAGGAGAATAGAAAAATAGGTAAATATAGTAAATCTAAATTTTAAAAGATTTAATAAATCAAGTTAAAGAGATTGGGTCGAGGTGTCGGAGTTGGGAGGTTTTCCTATTTTCTAGGCATTTCGTCAGTGATGGGGCTGGGCCTTGCTAAATAAAGGTTTCAGGGTTAGATAACGGCTGGAGCAGTTTAGGAAAACCATAGATCTAGCATCTCGAGTACTAGACAATCTGTTAATGAGGCCTACCTATGTAGGTGGCTACCCTGTCTGCTGCATCTTATGTATCAAAGTTCCTTTCCTAAAGGGAAATTATCAGTGTGGGTTTTATTTGCCATAGATTGAATTGATGAGGAGAAGGAAGAAGAGAAAGAAGAAAAAAGGGGAGAAGAGAAGATGTAGGGAGGAGAGAGAGAGAGAGAGAGAGAGAGAGAGAGAGAGAAAGGAAATGCTAATTTGAGTACTAGAAAATTTTCCATTTTAATATGTCCTTTCCAATATTGTTTTATTTTATGTTTTAAAGTTTGACTATTACTTATGTGTTTCTGTTTGACAAATTTAACATATTTCATAAAATATTTTAGATGTTCATGCTTTCAAAAACAGTTTCTATGTATTCTGTAAGCACTAGTTTAATACTTTTCTTTATTTCTTTTTTTAAAGACTCTTCATCAGTGCAACATTCTCATCACCAATGTCCCAAGTGTCCCCTCCCCACCCCACACTGGCCTGTACTCTAGACAGGCTTTCTACTTCCTCATTCAGTCACATTTTGTTACGATGGTTCTCAGTGTAATTATTTCTCTGACTACACCCATCACTCTATGTGGTGAGTTTCATGTCATGAGCTGGACCTTCCAGTCCTCCTCTATTTTGTCTCTGAGAATCATTACACAAATGTCTTTTATTTTTCTCAAAACCCATTGATGAGTGAACCCATTCTGTGTTTATCTCTCTCCCTCTGACTTATTTCACTCAGCATAATAATTCCATATATATCCATGTATAGGAAAATTCATGACTTCATCTCTTCTGACAGCTGCATAATATTCCATTGTATATATGTAACACAGTTTCTTTAGCCACGAGGTAATGGGCTTGCTTTGCAAGTGGCTGACCAGATTTGATCTGTGGTATCACTAGGGATCATTGCTTGAGGTGAGACCACAGCCAGGGTAAGAGGACCACACAAAGAGAGAGCAAGGGAATAAGCATAGCTTAAGAAATGGAAAGCTGGATAGCAGTTAGTGTAGACACAAAGAAAAAAAAGAAAAAGAAAGAATAAAGAAAAAAATTAAAAAGTGAAAGAAAAAATGAAAAAGAGAGAAAAAGAAAAAAGAAAGGAAAAAAGGAAAAAATTCAAAAAGATCTAAAAGACAAAAAGAAAAAAGAGAAAATAAGAAAAAAAGTAAAAAAGAAAGAAAGAAAAAGAAAAAAAAGGTGTAGACACAAAGTTCATCCAAGCCTATGGAGAGCAGGGAACGTGACGAGAGAAGAGTTGGACTCAACCAAGATGTATGGGGATTGGAAGGTATAAAATTACAGAGAAAAAGCATCTGGAAATAGAGGGTGATTCTGGTTAAAGTTGACACTGGGCCCAAGCAGCATTGCATTGCCAGGCCTAAGCCCTGAATCTTTAGAACCCTACTTTTTGATTGAAGGAGAAGTCCCAGGCTCCCCAAATTCAGTTGTGGTAGTTCCCATTAAGAACAAAAAACAGGTCATGTTTTCTGGCAACCTACTTTTCAGGATCCCAGGAGGACTAGAGACAAGGGTTAAGGCACTTAGTTTGATCCCTGGCACTCAAATGAATTTGGTTCCCTGACGCACTAGACCTAAGGTATGACCCACTGGTGTGACCAAAAATATGAAACCAAGAAAACAAACAAAAAAACTTAGGTAAGAGATGGCCATTTATGGTTGAAAGTGAGTGGGTGCAGAGAAGCTAATGCGGACAGTGCAACCAGTGCTCCAGCCCAAGGCTGAAGAGGTGAGGAAAGAGTATGGTCATGGGCCACTGAGAAGAAAGTCACAGGGACTTGACACCTGGAAAAATGTCTTTGCACAGGGCTAGGGAACCAAAGAGACACCTCTGTATTCAGGGGGACAGCTTCCCTCTTCATGATGCATTACTTTCCTGACAACTGCTTCCCTGACCAAGGTACCCATGAATCAAATCCAAGAAAACCAGAGAGCAATAGACATCCCTCCATGCAACCAGCATTCCATAAAAAAATGAGAAGCAGTGGCTGAAATCGAAACTCAAATCAGTCAGTACAATTTCCAGTGTTGGTTGGTTGTTGGGTAAGTGGGATGGTGTGGGGTGGGTGGATATTGTGCATGTTTCAGTGTCAGGGCTTAAACCCAGGGCTTGAACATACAAAACAAGCATTAATCCTAGACCACAGTTCCCAAATGGAACGGGAATTTTGACTACATCTAAATCTACTTGAGGCACATATAAATAGATACATAAATTTCCCCCAAATCATCTATACACCCACCCTACCACCAAAATTCTAAGAACGTGTTGTTGTTTTGGGGTCATATTCAGCAATTCTCAGGGGTTAGGTCTTAGCTCTGCACTATTCCTGACAGTGCTCAGGATGCCAGAGATTGATATGGGATATGGGATGCCAGAGATTGAGCCTGGGGTGGATGAATGCAAAGGTAAGTGCATTCTTACTGCACTATCTCTTCAGCCCCTGCAACTCTATATATTTTCTTTCTTTTTCTATATTATTTTGGATTTTGGGCCACGCCCTGTGATGCTCAGGGGTTACTCCCATGCTGTGCGTTCAGAAATCGCTCCTGGCTTGGGGAAACATATGGTGATACCCAGGAATCAAACGCAAGGTCTGTCCTGGGTCAGCCATGTGCAAGGCAAATGCGCTACCGCTGCACTATTGCTCTGGGCCTACGTATTATTTATCTTATTGTTTGAATAGGAAGCAGGATTTATTGAGGTGCAGTGAGGGTGGGGAGAAAGAACTCAAGAGATGATTCAAAATGACAGCTCGTTGCCTAGAGAGTGCCTATTAGCCCCCACAAGTATCCTGAGGACTTGTCTTCTTCTCCAAGAATTTGAAATAATAGGAGCCAGACACCAATATAACAGCAACCAGTCTTTTGCCCATGCAACAGTGACATTTGAGGGGGAGGGGGGAGAAGAGGGGGCAACAACAGCATGAGTCAGCAGGTGAGTTGGTTATAGTTTCTTTCAGGGCATGGATGTGGGACTGAGAGAGTATCTGACTTACATTTATAATGCTCTTCTTGGGGACAACTTTAGATTTCTGTTTAAATGATTGATATTTGTAGCTGTAATTGATAGAAGCCAAAACCTTTATTTGTTGTATGGCCATGCTTATTACAGTTTGTTTTATAAGTTATTTACAAATAGAAAATGAAATATTTATATTGTTGAAAAAATAAAACAGCTCTTTTACCGGAGCTTATAGCATGACAGTAGGGTGTTTACCTTTCACGAAGCTGATTCAGGATGGATTGTGGGTTCGAATCCTGGCATCACATTGGTCTTTGAGCCAGCCATGAGTGATTTTGTGAGCACAGAGACAGACATCCCCCCCCCCGAAAAAAATAAAACAAAAATATATGTTCTTTATATATAACCATTTTTTTTTTGTCTTTTTTTGGCCACAACCAGCAATGCTCAGAAGTTTTTCTTGAGAGCTGGAGCAGTAGTACAGAGGTAAGCTATTTTGCCCTTGCACTCAGCCAACCTGGTTCATCACTACGAAGCCTGCCAGGAGTGACTTCTGAGTTCAGAGCCAGGAATAACCCCCTGAGCACCTCCGGGTCGGTGTGACCCCAAAAACAAACAAACAAATTAATAAAAAGACAAAATTAATCACTCGGCAGGCTCAGGGAACCCACAAATGATGCCAGAGATTTCACCTGGGTCTGCTGCATCAAGGCAAATGCCTACCTGCTGTGCTATCGACCCAGCCTCTTATAATAAAAGTATCTTCATATTGTATATAGCTTTTTGAGTCCTACCCAGTAATTTCTCAGGGGCTATTTGTGCTCAGCCTTCAGGGAATTACTGCTGGTGATGCCTTGGGGGACAAGATAGGGATGCCAGAACATTGAAGCTGAGTTGGCCACATGCAAGACAAATGCCCTACCCACTGGATTTTTCTGGCCCTTTTATAAATTAGAAATCATCCCTGAGGAGGGCTGGAGCAATAAATCAGCATTGGGCATTTGCATTGCACGCCAGCTGCCAGGACATACCTGGGTTCAGCTCCCCGAGTCCTATATGGTCCCCGAGCCAGAAGCAATTTCCTGAGTGCAAGGCCAGGAGTAATACCCTGAGTGTAATAAGGGTGTTGGCACCCAAATAGCAAACAAACAAAACAAAACAGAAACAAAAAACCCGATCAACAAAAAAATCTTCTTTAGGGTCAGAGTGATAGCACAGTGGGTAGGGTGGTTGTCTCTGCATGCAGCCAAGCTGAAATGGACCCAGGTTTGATGCCCCCTGGTATCCCATATGGTTCCTTCAGGCCTGCCAGGAGCAACTTTTTTTTTTCCGGGTCACACCCATTTGAATGCTCTGAGGGTTTACTCCTGGCCTAAGCGCTCAGAAATCGCCCCCTGGCTTGGGACGCCGGGGGATCGAACCGCTGTCCTTCCTTGGCTTGTGCTGTGCAAGGCGAGACACCTATACCTCTAGCGCCACCTCGCCGACCCCAATCTTTTTTTTTTTAATAGGTTTTTCGGCCACACCCTGTGATGCTCAGGGGGTTACTCGTTGCTGTGCACTCAGAAATTGCTTCTGGCTCAGGGGACCATTTGGGATGCCGAGAATCAAACCCAAGTACGACATTTCCTAGGCCAGCTGTGTGCAGAAGGCAAGAGTGCCCCTACTGCTTTGGTAGAACTCCTGCCCCAGGAGCGACTTCTGAATGCAGTTAGAGAGCAACGTTGGATGCTGCCAGATGAGGCCCCAAACTACCCCCCTGCAAAATATCTTCCTTAGAGATCACAAGATATTTCTCCCATGAATCACTGTTTTCAGGTGTGTAAAAATGTTAAAAATCTTTGATTAAAAAAAAGTTCTGTTGGGCTCAGACTTGGGTTCGATTCCTGGCATTCCATATGGTCCAACTGAGCCTGCCAGGAGCAATTTGGGGGCTGGGGCTAATACGGTGCTGCTTAGGGGTTACATCCTGGCTATGTGCTTAGAAGGTTAGTCCTTGGAAAGGCTGGGAGACTCTGTGGGATGCCGGGGAATCGAACCCAAGTCCATCTGTCCCTGGGTCAGCCCTCGTGCAAGGCAAATGCCCTTCCAGTGTGCTATAGCTCTGGCCATAGTAGCGAGTTCTCAGTGCAGTTAGGAGTAACTCCAGTGCTGCCAGGTTGTGGCCCAAAACCTACACGCCCCCCCCCAAAGAAAAAAAACTTCCTTAGAGATCACAACATATTTTTCCCATTTGTCACTGTTTTCTGGTGTAAAAGTTTTGAAAAATATATATTTAAAATATAAAACGTTCTTAAGGCCGGAGAGATAGCACAGCGGTGTTTGCCTTGCAAGCAGCTGATCAGGACCTACGGTGGTTGGTTTTGAATACCCGGCGTCCCATATGGTCCCCCCATGCCTGCCAGGAAGCAATTTCTGAGCAGATAGCCAGGAGTAACCAGCCCTGAGCACAGCTGGATGTGGCCACCCCCAAAAAAAAAGTTCTGCTTGGGGCCAGAGCGATAGGACAGCAGTAGAGCCTTTGCCCTTGCACACAGGTGAACTTTGGCATGGACCCTGGGGTTGGATCTTCAGCATCCCATGGTCCCCGAGCCTGCCCAGGACTGATTTGTGAGCACAGTGAGCCAGGCCTCAAAATAAAACTAACACACAAACAATAAATAAATATATATATTCTTTATAAATAATTTTCTGTCCTCTTTTTCTTTCTTCCCTACAAAACAGCAGTGCTCAGAACTTACTCCTGAGGACTGGAGCAATAGCACAGCAGTAAGGCATTTTGCCTTGCATGTGGCCAAACACAAGATGGTCCCTGGTTGGAATGCCACAGTCTTATAGGTGCGACCCCCGGGGACCCTGGCCCGCAGGGTGGACTGAGGGTCACGAAGTTATTCGTGTAGTCACCGAAGAGAAATTCCGGACCTGGAAAATAAGAGGGCTGGGAAAATTGATGAACTCAAGACGAAAATCCGATCAAGAGTCCAAGTTTATTGAAAGGGTGCTAGTTTTTATAGCAAGCATGAGAACGTTTTCAGACAAAAGAGGGGAAGGGGTGGTTATCAGTACTTTTCCATCATAACATACCCATACATCACATATTTTCAGGGGGGGGTTATTAGTGAGTTATACAATTTACTAGCGAGTGATCTGACTTTTTACTATACCTCTACTATAAGTGAACTTGTTATACATTAACTATAAGTGAATCCTGGGATGCTCTGTCCCTGTTAACTATGACTACAGATTTAATCTCAACTTGTTAGCCCTTTACATAGCTTGTTGTTCTTTATCACAATTTACCTCCTGGTAAAAGCTTTTTTTTATGGTCAGCTTTTTCTTTTTAGGTTCATGGGGGAAACACCACCAGTAACCTGTCACGTACACAGACTTCTTTTGTCTTCTCAGAGGCATCAGAGACTGCATTTTGCTCTCTTAGTATTAAAGGGCCTCACAACATTATAGGTCCTTAAGCCTGCCAGGAGGGACCTCAGAGCACAGAGCCAGAATAACCCCTGAGCACTTGCTGGGTGTGACCCTCAAAAAGAAAGCAAAAAGGTTACTCCTGGCAGGGCTCAGGGAATCACATGGAAGCCAGAGATCTAACCTGGGTCTGCTGCGTGCAAGATGAATGCCTACCTGCTGTGCTATTGCTCCAGCCCCTTATAAAAGTACCTTTATATTGTATATAGTTTATTTGGTCCTACCCAGTAATGCTCATGGCTATTTGTTGCTCTGCAGCATTCAGGAATTATTTCTGGTGATGCTTGGGGGAAGGACAACATAAGATAGCAGACATTGAAGTCGAGTCAGCTTGCATACCAGGGCAAATGCCTTTGCCACTGTATTTTCCTGGCCCTGTTATAAAATTAAAAAAAAATCTTTCCCTAGGGAGGCTAGGGTAGCAATAGCACAGCAGTTAGGGCATTTGCCTTGCATGTGGCTGCCGAAGATGTACCTGGGTTCAGTCCTGGAATCCCAAATGGTCCCTTGAGCCAGAAGCAATTTTTTTTGTGCAGGGCCAGGAAGTAAAAACAATGAGTGTCAAAGAGCATGGCCCGGAAAAGCAAAACAAAAACAAAAACAAAAAACAAAAACAAAACCCAATCACAAAAATCTTCCCTAGGGTCGATGCAATAAGTATAGTGGGTAGGGGTGGTTGCTACTTTGAGTAACCTCTGATTTTTTTTGGTGTGACCAAAAAAAAAAAAAGTAAAAGAAAAAAAAAGATGATACAAGAGGGGACCAGAGAGATAGCACAACTGTAGGGCATTAGCCTGGATGAAGATCCAAGACAGACAATGGTTCGCATCTCATGCATCAAATATGGTCCCCTTGCGTCGTACCAGGAGGTGAATTCTGAGTGCAGAGCAAGAAGTAACTCCTGAGCACTGCTGGGTGTGACCCAAAAACCCAAAAACATAACAAAAAACAAAAACAACCCCCCCCAAAACAAAAAAGCATACAATTACAATTCGGGGTGTTCATGTCATGTGAAGCTAATGTATCAACTTACTGTTAAATTCAGCAGAAAGAATTATCTTTTCAGAGCATTTGCTCCCAGTTTAACTTTTTGGAGGACCACACCAGGTGGCACTGAGGGGTTACTCCAGGCTCTGCACTCAAAAAAATCGCTCCTGGTAGACCAGAGGGGACCATATGGGATGCCAGGAATTGAATCAAGTATGTCCCCTGCCCTGGGTCAGATGTGTGCCTTCTATAGCTCTCTGGCCACAGGAATGACCTTCTCAGTGCAGATTAGGAGTACTTGGAGTGCTGCCAGGTGTGGCCCCAAAAATCACCCCCAAAAACATGTTCCTTAGAGATCACAGCATATTTTACCCCATTGTCATTGTCTTCAGGTGTAAAAGGTTTATTAAAAACTTTTATTAAAAGTGTTCTGGGCCAGAGAGATAACATGGAGGTAAGACCTTTGCCTTGCATGCAGAAGGACAGTGGTTCAAATCCGGCATCCCATATGGTCCCCCGAGCCTGCTAGGAGCAATATCTGAGCGTAGAGCCGGGAGTGACTCCTGAGCGCTGCCGGGTGTGACCCCAAAACCAAAAACAACAACAACAACTACAACAAAACAAAAAAAAAAACCCCAAAACAAAAAACCATCTGAAATGTTGGGGCCAGAGATATAGCATGGAGGTGGTTCAATTCTTGGCCTCCCATATGGTCACGTGAGTCTGTCAGGGGCAATTTCTGAGCATAGAGTCAGGTATGGCCCCTGAGCACCACTGGGTGTGGCCACAAGAACAAAAATAATATAATAAACAATAATAATAATAACATAGCTGAATGGGAGAGTTTCTGCAAACCTGTTGGAGGCAGGCACAAGAGGAGCAGGGCCTGGGAATGAAAGTGAGCAGATGTTCCAACTTGCTACCGGAGGTTGGGCTCCAGCCCAGGTAATTGCCTGGTGGTGCAGGATTGAGCCCTGTTGCTGGGAGAAGCTCTGGTCTATGGATGCATCTAGCTATGAAGATAGGTCTAGCTATGGACCCCCAGAACCACCCAGCCCTCCGCAGACGTGATGCTGTGCTCCCAGGAAGAGGAGATGGTTGTGGCAGGACGTCGCACTGCTGGGTTCCCTGTGCAATGGCATTCTGGTCCTGGAGAAAGGCCATTGGGACAGGACTGCTGCCCAACCAGAGCCCTGGGTTGCTGCCAGGGCCTGGGACAAGCACGACTTCTGGTGCTTTGGGGGCCAGGGGCAGGGGCAGGACTCAGGGGCACCCTGCAGGGCTCCAGGCTGAGAGGCCAGGAGGGGAGGCCAGGCTGGACAGCACCTTTTCCTCACTAGAACCCTCGATTGACCCAGGAATTATCATGCCAGGAGGGTCCTGGCCCAGAATGTGGTCAGCCCCTGCTCTCCAGGGTGGGGAGAGCTATCAAGGAAACGTCTGGTGGGATAGGCCTTGAGGTGTGACTAGAGCGACTGTTGGCACGCAGGTGACAGTGCTGGCTGGCCCCTTGCTTGTGTGCCTGGGTGGGTGACAGGGCCCGTGGCCAGCTGCAAATCTCCTTTGCTCTCGAGTCTTTGGGGGTTATTCGGTTGTTGGAGATGAGCCCTTCCCAGTCTGCTCCATGCAGGGCCTGGCATGTGCTCATCTGAAAAACTAGGGGGAAGGAGGGGAAATGATAGATGAGAGAATGGGTGCGTGTGTGGGGAAGAGGTGACCCTAAATCTTCTAAGGCAGGGGTCTCAAACTCAATTTACCCTGGGGGCCGCAGGAGGCAAAGTCAGGGTTGAGGCAGGGACCGCATAAGGGATTTCGCTTACCGAACATTTGCAATAACAAAATCGTATTAGTAAGAAAAAATGGCAAAAAAAAAATCGCATTTAAACATTTGCATACCCTGAACGGAATGCTCGGGGGTATACAAATGTTTAATGCCGATTTTTTCTTACTAATGCGATTCTTTATTGCTATTATTCGGTAAGCGAATAATCGCGAATACTGCGATATTTGAAGGCCGGCCGCGGGCCACAAAATGTTGTACGGAGGGTTCAAACGGCCCGCGGGCCTCGAGTTTCGAGACCCCTGTTCTAAGGAAAGACAACCCCGTCTCTGCTGGTGCCCCTCAGGTTCCCCTCCCTTCACCCCATGTCCGTGTCCACCTCTCTCTGAGGTTCAGTGGAATCCCCTCCCTGAACTAACCCTGCAGCTGCTTCCTGCTCTCACCTGCGAGGGAATGATCTGTTCACCGCCTTCCAACTCCTCTGCCCGGCTGAAATATCAGTTGGGGGGATCTCGGGGAGAGCTTGGTGATCCAGGGAAGCGGGGTTGAATGAGGATCTCCGCCTGGGTAGAAGGGAGACGAATGAGGACCAAACACACCCTATCCTCAGGTACAGGGGCAGGTTCCTGGGATGGCTGTTCACAACACATGACTGTGGAGACTTAGGTGCTCACATATGCGCAACGTGCAAAGGAGCCAAAAACCTACACAGAGAAATACATGGACACTCAACCAGGGAACCCAACCCAAGCATGCACATACAAATGTATCAGTGGTACACACGACACTCACGGGCGTATACACACAGCTTAGACACAGAAAACACAGTTCTTCCATCCCCACCCTCCCATTCCCCTCCAGCCACCTGGGTGACAAGTTTTCCTGGGAGCACAGCTAATCCACATACCTGAGGACATTGGAGTTGGACCAAGGCTGGGTCTCTTCCTTTTGCTCGTTCCTGGGCTTCTTCCAAGCAGGGCCCTTGAGCAGCTCATTCTATTCTGTCAACATACTCCTGCACAGCTCTCAGGGGGGAATCTCAGGAGGAGCCTGGGTCCTGGGGAGCTGCTACTCATCAATGTGTATTTGGGGTAGAGTTGCCACAAGTCTGTGGACCCAGCATTCCTGGGGACACAGACTGGGGGAAAGAAGGAAGGAAGGGGTAAGGGACCCAAATTCCTGCAAAAACACATGGCACTGAGGACAGAGTTGGGGACATGGTCAGGACCTCTGAACTCCATGCCTGGAGTAGGGGTGAGACGACCCTCAGTGTGAGGAGGAGCCGTATTGCCTGCAGGGCTCCTATGCATATGGCTCCATATGGCCCCATCCCATATGGTCCCCCAAGCCAGGAGCAATTTCTGAATACATAGCCAGGAGTAACCCCTGAGCATCCCTGGGTATGGTCCAAAAACTTAAAAAAAAAAGTGAAATAACATAGCAGCATAACATAACATAACATAACATAACATAACATAACATAACATAACATAACATAACATAACATAAACTTAACATAACATAACATAACATAACATGGGGAGAAATAACATTTTCGGGGGGGAGATAGTGAAGGGCTAGAAAAGGATTTGTAAAGTGGTAAGCAGGGTGGGTGAGGAGGAAGGGTTATATATAACTGGGGGAAAGACAATATAGTACATAGACATAACATTATGTATATTATAGACAGACATTAGACAGATATGAAAACACCTCCAATACTTATAGTGTCAGCCAATAGTATAACATGAAAATCTGATGAGAAAATTACATAGTAATCTACCAACCTCCAGTAAGCCTAAATTGCAACACAGAGAGCCTCAAGTAGCAACAACCTAGTTCTTAAACACTGACTTTTAGTAACATTACGTAGAGGTTAATTAATCATTTTCAAATCAACCTGTGTTGATGTAAAATTTTAATTATTTCTTTTCTTTTGTGTCATAGCAAACAATATGAAGTAAATCTGTTCATGTCTGCATGAACGACAGGCTATGGTGGTGGATGGGAGATTGGGGTCATTAATGAGGGAAGGAGACATTGGTGGTAGAGGTTGATGTTTAGATATTTAATGCTTGAAATGACTGTATTATGAATAGCTTGGTAAATCATAATAAAAATTAATAAAAAGAAAATAGAGCTAATATAAAATGATACACTATGGATAAAGAATTACATTTCTCAGCTGGAAAGAGTACAGGAGTTAAAGTGCTTCCTTGCACATAGCTAAGTTAGTTTTGTTGCCTTGAGTAGTTAGGAGTGACCCCTGAGCACAAAACCAGCTGTACATCTTGCATACTGTAAGTTGTCGCCACTCCTCTCTTCCCCCAATCCCGCCAAAATGAATTGTCTCTAGAAATAGTGATTTTTTTTTACCTTGTAAGAATGAAAGTCTTAGCTATTTAGTGGAAAACACATATTTAAAAAAATTCTTAGTGCCTTCCCATTCTCTTTTTGCAATGACCAGAAGTGTACACTTTTTCCGATTGTGGTCACTCCTGTAGTTGTGTTGCACTGCGGGGGTTGTGCTGAGCTGCCAATGTTCACCAACACACTTGAAGTGGCAAGGGGGGTATTGTACACAATTGGTTGCAGTGCTTTGTAAACACTTAGTTTCATATGAACTGAAAACTGTGCCCTTTGTTGTGGTTCTGAAAATCTAGGCCAGTTTGATATCAATGATATAGACATTATCTTGGGTGATGCTGGGGATGAATTAGCAACATCCTACTTGTAAAGTGGGTGCTTTGGCATTGAGCTATGTCTTGCCTCCCTTCCTCAAAATTCATGTCTGCAAAAAGGTATGCTAAGGCATAAAGTAAAAACATGACCTTTTTTAGCATGTCATCATTTCAGTAGAGAATAGAGCCAACTGAAAATGGCCTTTGCCTGATATTTGTTTTCTTTTGCAGTTCTGATAGAAGGAAGGCCTCCCAAGCAGTTGTTTACAGATGCCTAAGGTTTCTCAGTTATACAATATTTTCAATTACACACACACACACACACACACACACACACAACACAACAACACAAAAAAACACGTGAACAAGAGCTTGTGTAGTATACCCTCCTCCATGTATCAAGTCCCTAATCCCCTTGGGAAACTCATTAAAATATTTAATTATTATAGGTTTTGGGGTAATGTGCTCACAATAGTATTATTACTTACGATTTTGAGGAACAAAGTTATCTCACCTCACCATCACCAAACCTACATCGTACATTCTTATGTTACCTCTAGTCCACCTCATCATTCCCCTCTCAATAACCCCCCTTTGAAGTTGGCACTCTAATACATATGGGTACTTTGGATTGCAAATTAGTCATGAAAGAGTTCTCCATTCTTTTGTAGCTAAAAGTTTAGAGAATTCATCTATCAAGTCTCTCCCCCCAACCTGCCCTTCTTCACTGCGTACTTACCTGTTCTGAGCTCAGCACTTGAGTGTTTGGCAACCAGAGTGTTTCCATGGAAAACTAGTTCTATTCTAGGAGTTTCCAATTTGGTTGTAATTTGAGGTTAGTGAGGGGTAGCTTCAATCCTGCTGAGAAACAAAGCCAGCCTTTCATAGGAGAAGAAGCTAAAGCTTTATAGCATGTTTTCCCAACATCCTCTATAAAAACCCTTTGTGGAGTTTGTTGGATGGCCTCTCACTGACCTTTCCCTTATGTTCCAAATGCCGTTCCCCTTCCAAAGTTTGATGAGAATCTTCATTCCTTCTGTAATTAGTATAGGGTTGTCAGATTTAGCAAGTAAAAAATACAGGATATCCGGTTAAATTTCCTTCAGATAAACAATAAACACATCTTTAACATATAATAAGAACATACACTAAGAACTATTTGTTACATGCCTGAAATAAAATATAACAGTATATTTTGTATTTTATTTGGAAGTCTAATTTTCATAATCATTGAATTATTTATTTCTTCCATTTATTTCTTGTATCAGAAAAACAGCATTTTATAACTTGGAATATCAATGCATATAATAAATATATTAATGATATATAAATATAAATATATATAAATAATAAATAAATATAAATTATATTATTATATAAATATATAATAAATAACGACTACTTATTCATGAGTTATCCTATTCTCTTGTCTGGTCTTGGTTGGTTTTGTTTTGGAGCCACACTCCCACAGTGCAGGAAACATCTTCGTATTCAGAGAGATTCCTTCTAGTATGTTTGAGAGAATAGGTAGAGGAACAGGCATTAAACCTGGATGGGTCTGTGTAAGGTCAGAACCTTAACTCCTGTACTATCTTGCCAGTTCTTTGTTCCTCTTTGATGCTTCTAACTATTGCTTTTTTACTCTAATTTTTTTTATGTCTTAATTCCATCACTATTGCTTTTTATTCCACTTTCTCAAATAAAAAATAAAAATCTTTTTTTTTTCAAGCATGCTGAATATGAAGAACAGCAGTTGTCAAATCCTTTTGCTAACCTGGGTTCAGAGTTCCAGGAATTCTGAATTAAAGTATTTACAGTCACCCTGTTTTGTCATTAAGTAGTACTTAAATAAAGTAAAGATGACTTTCACAATTTTGTTTAACATTTGGAGAGAAACGTCATATTTTTCACTTTGGGACATTAATACAGTAATCTGAAGGTTGGTTTGGAAATCAGCAGGATAGGCCTCACAACTAAATTTT
Source organism: Suncus etruscus (assembly GCF_024139225.1). Lineage (NCBI taxonomy): Eukaryota > Metazoa > Chordata > Mammalia > Eulipotyphla > Soricidae > Suncus > Suncus etruscus. Next base: position 60,603,847 of record NC_064855.1, read on the forward strand.
AGTCTCTTGTTTCCATGCACTGTGGACTCTTCTCAGAGTGTTTTGAGAATCCAGTCTGTCTTCAGTGGAGGTCTGTGTCAGAACCCAACCACTTCAAAATTGAGAACAAACTCATGAGCTTTGTACCATTCTTGGAGACATTTGAAATCTCACTATGGGAAATAACAAAGTCAACAAAATAGACTGTTGTCAAATGTGAATATATTCTTGGTTAACTGCATGGGAAGAAACAACAGGAAGGTGTAATCACAGGAGAGTGTTTTGGATAATAAGAGATCAGCCTGTTTGAGGTGTGTGCAATTAAACATATTTTGACTTTAATAAAAATAATATTGTATAGGCTGGCCACACACAAAGATAAAAGATAACCAATAAAACTCAACTGGCTTTTGACTTTTGTAGTTGATCGCACATAAAGGACAGAGGAGATAGAACACCCCATAAGTTTTAGAAGCTGGCTAGGCAGAAGTATTCAGAAACATGAAAAACAATATGTGAATTTTACAAACAACACTAAATTGATACAGAACTCAGACCAAGAGATATCTGAACTACCCAACCCAATATTTTTAAAGCCTCCCAACTTCATGTCCTTAGCAAATCCTATCTCTCATTTGCTCGAGAAATGAGGTCAGCCCAGGAGATCAAGAGAAGTACAGAATCTTTTGTTGTTGTTGTTGTTGTTTAATTTGGGGCTACAGCCAATTGTGCCCAGGGATCCTGTTGGTGATCATATTAAGACACCGTGTGCGGGGTCAGAAATTTTTAACTAGTTCATTTATATGCAAGTATCTCTGCAGTATCTCTTTGACCCAATCCACCTCCCAAACCAGAACATTTTTTCTGGTTTCCCCTTCTGTTATCCAGTTTCATCTACTATATAAATCCACATGGCCAGGGCAATATGGCCTCATCATGTTCCAAACCATTGTAGTGTTTTCCTCTCCTGCCTCTGGTTGGATTGGCTGTCTTCCTTCCTAGTTTCCTCCATACCCCTCCCCACCTTCTGCTTTCTGTTATCTATCTCTGCCAAGCCATTAATTATAGTTTATCTCAAGTCACATTCTGGCACACTGGTAGTTGTGTACATGTTTTATACCATTGAGCTATGAACATTCAAGGTTAGCAGTTGTTTTTTTTACATGTTTTTCTACATCCATTCCCTTTCATGCATTTTCCACTTTCATTCCCTTGATTTTTAGAAAATATGGAACATAGTCAGTCTTAGTAAATATTTGCATTGTGGAAGGTTTCAGTTGACACTTAGCTGTTATTTAGGTATTTTTTCCTGGTTTTTGTATTGAAGGGATAACTCCAGGTGTGCTTGGGGGGGACCATATGTTGGTACCCAGGAATCAATCAGTAATGGATGGATGGATGGATGGATGTGTTTAGTGGTTTGAGTGATGCAAACCCACACAGAAGTAGGAAACTTTACCCTAATATTTCTCTGAGAAAGAGCAGAAATAGAGAGAGAAACTATGCCAAAAGGTAGGAACAAGAATTTTCACCCCCCATTTCTTCTCTGGCCTAATTTCTCTTCTGATCTTATGTGAAGAACAGAATACCACCAGCAACACTTAGCATTTTTATGTAAATAGGTGACAAAAACACATTGCTGTCTGAAGTTAGGTCATTGGACTGATGTTCTTGATGTTTTTTGTTGGCTTATTTTTGTTGTTGGCTAGTTTATTTTTCTTGGTGTTGTCTTCAAGACAAGCAACAATGAGGAGGGTTTTTTGTTTGTTTGTTTTTGTTTGTTTGGATTTTGGGTCACAACCAGCAGCACTCAGGAGTTACTCCTGGCTCCATCCGCAGAAATTATTCCTGGCTGGCTCCGGGACCTTATGGGGTGTCGGCACTTGAACCACCATCCATACTGGGTTGGCTGCATGCAAGGCAAACACCCACTGTTGTGCTATCTCTCTGGTCCAATGAGGAGATTTCTGAGGGGTTATAATACACTGAATTGGAGAATCTGTGTCATGATGTCTCAGTGACAAGCCATACAACTTCCATTCCTTATAAAATACTGTCATTCTTAAACCTCTAAACCAGAGTACCTTAAACAAAATATGTGGGAGGTTAAGGTGCTGGTTGGGTATTTTTACTCAATGACAGAAACATTGAACACATAGGCTATTTTTAGTTCCATCTGTCTCAGAAGGCAGAAATCTCCTTGTTGAACATGTTCCCTGTACTGAGTGGAAGGATACTTTTCCATAGTCTGAACTGCCTGGCTCAGTTTTTTTTTCCACATCAGAAATAATTAAATGACACACATACTACTTTCTTTATCACAAGAGCTAATATGTCAAGTGTTTGATAAACACATTTACTACTCCAAGGCTAGTAAAAAAGCATCACTGATTCCTGAAGAGTCCAGTTTATTATAGTGACTAGGACATTATAAATTATTTCCCTCACAATTGATATAAGTTTGCTGAACCAGCTTCTGGGCCTGGTACTACTCACAGCTCTTGACACTAATTTTGGAGGAGGTGACCAGCAAGTGAACTGTGGTTGTTAGTTTTGTTGCTAGGGTGGTTAGGGATGAGAAGAAAGAAAGGAGAGTGCACCCAGGAGGTAATTAACTTTGCAGTTTGGAAGATTTCTGGAAAGGCAGGAAATACTGACTTTTTACCAGATGCCTACTGGTGATCCTTTTGGTGTATATAGTAAAACAAATAGGTGCTTCTTTGTTTAACAAACTGGAGATACCTGAATCTGCCATCCCTTGGCAAGGGTACTACCATGGTTGAATTTTGTTTTGTTTCAACAGTTTCTCCCATCGTGAGCATCCTGATCTCTCCAGTTCACTGGCTTATGATACCATTTTGCCTCACTCTGAGCATGGTAAGGGTGTCAGGTAAGTTCTGTTCTTTCCATATTTACCTTTACCTACCATGAATGTGCTCATAACTGTGACACTTCCAGGAGTCTGTAAGCTTTGTCCAAGCTATTCATTTTTCCTCTCTTTGGGACATCTCTTCGGTATTGGTGGCCCTCACAGAGCCTAAGACAAAAGAAAACTGGAGGTAAATGGAACACTTTCCACAAAGTGCTTAGAAGTGAAATTCCACTAATCACAGTGGGATAAATCTTTAGGTAAAGTTTTCAGAAAAGGACTACTTTTAGCTTGGTGGGCCTAGTAGATCTATTTGTCTAACTTGTCAGGGTTGTCAGTACTTCATTTAACAGAGTTAATAGGTGAGCAAAAAAAAAAAGTACAACTTTTGTCGCTTATCACCTCATATAATCTTTCCCTGGAGTGAATATAGCTTTGTAAGTAATAGTATTATTTCCTCCATTTTTTTTACATAAATCCTTCGGTGCATAAAGCTGGAATATAACACAGCCAACATTATCTTAATGGCTAAAAACTGAAAGTATTTCCACTAAGGTCAGGCACTAAGAAAGGAAGTCCAACTATCTCCACTCTAATTCAACATATTATTAGAAATCTTAGCAATAGCAATCAGGTAAGATAAGAAAATCAAAGGAATCCAAATTGAAAAAGTGGAAATTCAAACTATCTCTATTTGCAGATAACATGATAATGTCCATCAAAATCCCCCAAAAATGTCCACCAAAAAAGCACCTAGAAACAATAAACCAATACTGCAAGGTGCTCATCTACAAAGTCAATACACAAAAGACAGTTGCATTCCTTTATACAAGTAACAACTCAAAGGAGAAAGAGATCAAAGAGTCTATCCCATTAAAAATAGTGTCAAAAACTGTCAAGTAACTAGGAATCAACCTAGATGTGAGAGACCTAAACCACAAAAACTTCAAAACACTTAAAAAAAAATCGAAGAAGACCTAAAGAAATGAAAGAACATTCTATACTCATGGATTGGAAGAATCAATACCATCAAAATGACCATCTTAACTAAACTACAATTTAGATTTAATGAAATTCCTAGTCAACATTCTTCAAGGACTTGGAACAATCAATCATAAAGTTTGTGTAGAACCATACAAAACCTATGATAGCCAAATCCATAGTGAAAAACAAGAAACTGAGAGGGTCTCATTACTAATTTGAAGCTCTACTACAAAACCACAGTGATCAGAATACTACGTATTCTGGCAAAAGACAGACATTCAGACCAATGGGTCAGAATAAAAGATCCAGTGACAAAATCCTTACGTATATGGGGCAACAGATCTTTGATAAAGTAACAAAGAACTTGAAGTGGAATAAAGACAATCTCTTGATAAATGGTGTTGGAACAGCTGGATAACCACATATAAGTAAACTAAAGATTGGTCCATATCCCCACACCTTATATCAAAGTTAATTCAAAGTGATTAAAAACAATATTAGACACGAATCCATAAAAATTGTTGTGGAAAACACTCCAAGACTTGGACCTCAAAAAAGTCTACAATCATAGGCTGCCTACGACAAGAGCTATAGCATCAAACCTAAATAAATGGAACTATATCAAATTAAAAAGTTTCTCTATGGCAAAAATACAGACTAAAATTAGAAAAAAGCTGACTAAATGAGAGAATACTTTTGCACTCAACACATAAAAAAGTTTGATATCTAGGATATAGAACATATTCACAAAGGCTGTAACTCACAAAAACCTAAAACTTCATTAAAAAAAGGAAGTAGAAGGGCCAGAGTGGTGGCAGAAGGGGTAAGGCATCTGCCTTGCCTATTCTAGCCTAGGTATGGATCCCCCAGTTCGATCCCCCAGTGTCCCCATGTAGTCCCCCAAGCCAGGAGCGATTTATGAGCGCATAGGCAGGAGTGACCCCTGAGAACCCTCGTGTGGCCCAAACACAAACAAAAAAGGGGGGGGGGAGGAAATGAGCAGGACACTCATTGGTCTAAATCAGGGGTTTCAAACTCAATTTACCTGGGAGCCACAGGAGCAAAGTTGGAGTGAGGCAGGGCCGCATAAGGGATTTCACAAAAAAAGTCATCAAACGTCATTATTAACAGTTTTTAATATTTTTTTCTGACACTGAATGGAACATGAGTGAAGATCATGAACAGTTCTCTGAACATGGCATCTTTTGCCTATTCCTTGCTGCCAGAGACTTGACAGCGCTTCTCACCAAATCTGAACCACATTTGGGCTTTAGAGAGGAAGCAGTTAGGACCCTCAGTATGGGCTTGATGATCATCATCATCATCATTAAGTCTAGACCTGTACCTTTGACTTATTGAAGTTCAATGTGGAGAATAACTTTTCACACAAATATGTGCTCCCAAAAAGGGCACATGGTGCGCTTGAACATTGCGGGAAAGCTCAGGGAAGCTGGGGGCAGATTCTCTCAAAAATTTGTCCATGCATGTCTGCTTGTTCCACTAATCTCCCCTGAACTATGGCTTGAGATCAGAGTTGCATTGCAGGTCAATGAGCTCCATTTGAAAGCACAGGAGGGGCATCTTGCACATCAAAGGGAAAAGGGGTCCACAAAAATCTGGAAAGTGGCTCTTTGCTTTTTGAAGTCTGCAAATCTTAAATCAAAATTCCTTCTCTAGCTTAAAAATAGCATCAACATATTTCTCACCACTGAATGGTATGCCTGCATCCACAAGTCCTTGCATGCTGGGAAAGTGGCAAAAGGTTTGTCTGAGAGAGCTGGATTTCCATAACACAAGTTTTGTGGAAAATGCTCTCACATTGTCATAGTAGCACTGATAAGCTGCTCCGGGCCTTGTAACATCTTGTTTAGTACATTCAGCTTATGTGTGATAGCCAACAAGAAAAGCTAAGTCTATGAGCATTTGTGATCACTCAACTCAGAAACAGCCTCCCATGAAGGCTTTTCACTTCCTCTCAACTCAAAAATCTTTTCAGGACATTTCCCCTGCTGAGCCAAAATACCGTCGGTGAATATAGAGCACATCTCCATATTCTGACTCGCATTTCCTCTAAAAAAGCACGAAACCTGTGTGCTTTAAGCCTGCTGGAACTGGATCTGATTTGGTTGATGCATTGACAACAACAGACATCACATTGTCACATGGCAGGCATTTACTCGCAAATGCCTGCTGATGGATAACGGCAATGAAGTAGTAATGGCCCTTCTCCTACACCCTCCTCTTCAAGTTTTTTTTAGAACAAGTGCCATCAGACCATCTTTTCCTCCCTGTTCATTAATGGCGCTCCATTAGTTATTATTCCAACAAACCTCTTCCATGGCAAACCTGCATTCTCAATGGCATCACATAGATGCCGAAATATCTCATTAGCGGTGGTATGGCCATGCATTGGAATTATTGTGAGCAGCTCCTCTGTCAATTCAAAATTGCAATCAACACCAAAGACATAAATTATGAGCTGCACAGTATCTGTTATATCTGTGCCCTCATCAAGAGCAACTGAGTATGCATCAAAACATTTGGCTTTCTCACACAGTTGATGATAAATGTCACTTGACATGTCAGAAATGCACTCTGCCACAGTGTTGGCAGAAAGGCTAATTTTGCTAAACTGACCTTTCTTTTCCAGACAGATAATACTTGCAGCCTGTAACATGCATTTTTTAACAAACTCTCCTTCTGTAAATGGTTTCCCTGCCTTAGCAATCATCTCACTAACCATGTAACTAGTTTCGACTGATGCAACATTCTCTTTGGTTGCTTTCTTGAAGAAATCTTGTTGCCTCATTAGACATGCTTTAAGACTGGCAACCCGCTTGGCTCTCTCATTTCCTTGATATTTTGCACATTCCTCAGCATGTTTAGTTGAACAATGGCGTTTCAAGTTGTATTTCTTGTGCACTGCAACTTTCTCTGAGCAAATAAGACATGTGGGGATGCCCCTGTGCTCAACAAAGAAATACTGCGTCTCCCACTTTTCCTGAAATTGTCTGTGCTCGTCATCAATCTTTCTTCACTGCAGGCTTTGATGAAGTCATGACGAAGGTATGACAAAATCTAATTCTGTAATAAACTTCTCTCTCTTAGGCCTCCGATAATGCAAGGGACAGCGGGCAGGAGCAGCTGAAATGAAGTCTGAACTAGGCGCAAAGTATTCACGATTATTCGCTTACCGAATATTCACAATAAAAAAATCGCATTAGTAAGAAAAATATCACAAAAAATCGAATTAAACATTTGCATACCTCGAACGGAACTGCTCGGGGTATGCAAATGTTTAATGCGATTTTTATTGCAATTATTCCGTAAGTGAATAATCGCGAATACTGCAAAATATTTGAAGGCCGGCCGCGGGCCACAAAATGTTTGTACTCGCAGCCACGAGTTTGAGAGCCCTGTCCTTAGAGCAAGCATTAAATTAAAAAGGGAGAGGAAGAAGCTAACACTTTTAACTAATTAAAAGGGAGAGGAAGAAGCTGGGGTAAAAGTGTTTAAGGAAAAGAGAAAGTACGCAGTGACCATTTCTGCAAATGCTTTGAGTGATGATACGAAGAGAAACTTCACACAAGTTCTTTTTATTCCATTATTTAAAAAATTTTATTGAAGCACCACAGTTTATAATTACTATACATAATAAGGTTTAGTGCATACGATATTCCAACACCAATATTCCCTTCACCATTATTTTCCTCCATCAATGTTTGCTCCAAATCCCCTCCTTGGTAAGCTCAGTTCTGCAAATGAGTTCTCAGTTCTGTTTTGCTTCGTTTTATGGTTTCAGGCTTCCCACCCTTCCTATTCCCTTCCACTCTCCTCTCTCCTCCCTCAGTAGGAGTGGAAATATGTGGAATCTTTGATCCTGACCATATTTAACTACTTTACAGGATTGTCCTGGAAACTATAAACTGTCTTGGCCCAAATGGGTTTGGTTTGTATTATCATGAATTATAAGTACATGATATAATTTTAAATATTATATGTATTATAAGTCTTATAACTATAATACTTATACTTATTTTTATAAAATATTATTATATAAATCTAAGTAATATATTTATATTACTTATGTAATTATAAGTAACTATAATGACTGTATAATATAGAAGAGTTCTTTCCGTAGTCACCTAGGATTGACCTACATGTGCTTCCCCTGGTTTAGCTAAAGAGAGAGATCTTGAAGGTTGTCATAGTCTCCAAGGAATGTTCTTTATACTATTAGGCTAAGGGTTGGTGCCTGGCTACAGTCTTGCTGCCTGCCAGTCTGTTAGCACTGTCCTGTCTTCAGGTCTCTCTGACCCTCATATAGGCAGTTATCTTGTACCTCTCTATAGGCGTAATAAATTTAAGCAGAAAACTAATCTCCAGGATTACTGGACACAAGGTTGACCTCTCGAGAAGATTGTGGAGCTCAGCGAGATGTATTTGGAACTGGTTATCACAGTGTACATTGCACTGCTTAGCAAACACCAGTGCCTATGTGCCCTCTATTTTGTTCCATTTGGATCTGATGATTTCTTAGCACTTTCTTTCAGAACCTGCAGAGGGTGGCAGAGTCCTTTCATTGGCTGCCCCTTCTCCACACCTCTGTTCTCAGATCTGATTTCTCTATTTGGTGCAACAGCGAGCTCTATGGACTCATGTGTGGACATTTCCTTAAAATCAAGAGAAAGAGCACATTAATGCATACAGAACAATGGAACCAGTCTATTGTTAATTACTCTTTATTCAAACACATTTGTCAAATATAATTTAAACTTGTTGTTTGTTTGTTAGTCCTAATGAGAGAAGGCAACATTTTCTTGAACTTCAAAGCCATAATGCAACATTGCAGGTTCTGGAATTGACTACAAAGAGCAAGTCATCATCTAGGCTGACTGAGTGTCAAAGGGCAGAAAGTCGCAGTGGGTTTAGGAGTCCTCCTTATAAGCTGTAGAAAAATATAGATATTTTCTGGAGAAAAGCCCTTAGGTGCCAGTCATTCCAGAACAAAGAGCTCCTGTTTGCCTGGGTAACAAAAGGTTAAGTCTGAAGGCAGGTTGCTGTGGAGAGCATGGAGGCCGTAATGAATTGTGATATCATGAGTGTGGTGAACAAAAGGAAATCAGAAGGAGAATGTATTTATTTAAAAACACTTTATAATATTTAAATATTTTATTTAACAACTGAAATTTATAAAGCTATTGATAGCTGAATTTTATATATACAGTGTTCTAGCACTAATCCTACCACAGGTGACAATTTTCCTTCTACCAGTGATTTAGGTTTCCCTCGTCAACCCCCACCTGCCATCTTGACAGCTTGGGGTGTCTGTCATGCTATAGTGTTATAGATTCTGTAGTTTGGGACATAACTGTTCAAAAATATAATTTTCATTTTCAGATGCTGAAGATCGAGCCCAGGTATCAAGCAATTATTTGGCTCTAGCCAATTACTTGGCTCTATGAGGGAATATTTCCTATTACTAAAACTTGTATTATCAATACTAGGTGGAATGTTGCTGACACTAGTAAAAAAAAATTTCTGCCATGACCAACAGTGCTTTGGACTCTGTGCTCAGAGACCATTCCTGACAGGGCTCGGGGATTACAGACAAGTGCTGAGGATCAAACGGGTTGAATGCATTGCAAGCGGGTGACTTAATCCCTGCAATATCTTTCCAGTCTGTACTAGTAACCTTTCAAAGAAAGTCTCCAATAGAATAACATGCTCTAGGACTTTTACTGTGATAAATTTTAAACTTTTAAATCAGATGGATGTGTGCACATGCACACACGTCAATTTTAAAGCAAATGTTACTAAAGAGTAAGACAAATTATAGTGGTTCTTTGTTTCACATTTCTGTTTTAGTTTTGGGGCCACACCTGGTGATGCTCAGGGGTTACTCAGGTTCTACACTCAGGAATTATGCCTAGAAGTACTTGGGGACCATATGGAATGCTGGGGATTGAACCCAGGTTGGCTGCATGCAAGGCAAGTATCCTACTGGCAGTAGGCTGTGCCAGCTCTTGAATACAATCTCCTTCATCTGCTTTATTTTTTTGTGGCACATGACTCCAGGTCACATACTCTATGACTTCCTTCTTCCCTCCCCCTTCTCTCCAATCTCCCTCCCTCTGTTTTTTCCTCCCTCTCTCCCTCCCTCTCTCTCCCTTCTTCCCTCCCTCCCTCCCTCCCTCCCTCTTTTCTTTCTTTCTTTCTTTCTTTCTTTCTTCTTTCTTTCTTTTCTTTCTTTCTTTCTTTCTTTCTTTCTTTCTTTCTTTCTTTCTTTCTTTCTTTCTTTTCTTTCTTTCTTTCTTTCTTTCTTTCTTTCTTTCTTTCTTTCTTTCTTTCTTTCTTTCTTCTTTTCTTTCTTTTTTCTTTCTTCTTTCTTTCTTTCTTTTCTTTCTTTCTTTTCTTTCTTTCTTTCTTCTTTCTTCTTTTCTTTCTTTCTTTCTTTCTTTCTTCTCTCTCTCTCTCTTCCTTTCTCTCTCTCTTCTTCTTCTTCTTCTCTCTTCTTCCTCCTTCCTTCCTTCCTTCCTTCCTTCCTTCCTTCCTTCCTTCCTCCTTCCTTCCTTCCTTCCTTCCTTCCTTTCCTTCCTTCCTTCCTTCCTTCCTTCCTTCCTTCCTTCCTTCATTCCTTCCTTCCTTCCTTCCTTCCTTCCTTCCTTCCTATTTCTTTCTGTGCTCAGAGTTTACTCCTTGCTTTGTGCTCAGGGATCACTCCTGGATGCTAGGGGTAGTAAAAGGAGTTCTGGGAACTGAACTAGAGTTCCCACATGCAAGGAAGACACTTATGTTTGTGCTATCTTTCCAGTTCCTAACTCCATGTTTCTAATACACATGTTAGGGTAGAAATAGATATTAGTGTCCAGTTGTAATAGAAGAAGGATTTAACTGCTACACTTGCCCCATTATTTTCTTTTTCTCCCCTCCACCCCTAGTTACTAAATCCATTTCATTAAATCTATTTATTATTCACTGATTTAATACTATATAAATGCCCCACTGCTAAGTCAATAGTTACATTTCCTTTCTCATATAATAGTTCATTGTCCTAAAATTATCTTTGTCCCACTTGATTTACTTTTGTACCAACCCCTTAAAAGTGTCCTGAGATATCAATTAATATGTTAAACATGATCAAAGATGCCAAGAATTTAATTTGTTCCTTTTATTCCTCTGGAGTCCTTTCTTGGAAACATTATCATTTCTTTTTTTTTTATTTGAACACCTTGATTACATACATGATTGTGTTTGGGTTTCAGTCATGTAAAGAAACACCACCCATCACCAGTGCAACATTCCCGTCACCCAATGTCCACCAAATCTCCCTCCTCCCCACCCGACCCCCCCGCCTATACTCTAAACAGGCTCTCCATTTCTCCCTCATCACATTCTCAATATTAGGACAGTTCAAAATGTAGTTATTTCTCCTAACTAAACTCATCACTCTTGTGGTGGAGCTTTCCTAAGGTGAGGCTGAAACTTCCAGCTCTTTTCTCTTTTGTGTCCTGAGAAATTATTATTACAAAGAATGTCTTTTATTTTTTCTTAAAAACCCATTAGATGAGTGAGACCATTCCTGCGTTTTTTTCTCTCTCTCTCTGACTATTTCACTCAGCATAATAGATTCCGAGTACATCCATGTATAGGAAAATTTCATGACTTCATCTCTCCTGACAGCTGCATAATCTTCCATTCTGTATATGTACCTACAGTTTTCTTTAGCCATTCATCTGTTGAAGGGTATCTGAGTTGTTTCCAGAGATCTTGCTATGGTAAATAGTGCCTGCAATGAAATATAGGTGTATAGGAAGGGGTTTTTGTATTGTAATTTTGTTGTTCCTAGGGGTATTTCCCTAGGAGTGGTATAGCTGGCTCGTATGGGAGCTCGAGTTCCAGTTTTGGAGGAATTCCATATCGCTTTCCTAAAGGTTGAACTAGACGGCATTCCCACCAGCAGTGGACATTATCATTTCTGAAGCAGTCTCATTCTCTACTGCTGGTGTCTTGGGAGGATTCCTCGTCTGAACTATTTCCTGTGAGATTGTCAGTTTTCTAGAACCATACTTGCCCTTTTCTTCCCTCTATTTACTATTTACCCATTCTACTCATATTTAGTTTACTAATTGGTAGCGTCTTTGGAAAACTCACATGGAGACACTTTTTTTTTTTAGTGTGCACATATGGAAATGTCCCTAACTCTTCCTTTAAATTACTAGATCAGTGTCCCTAGAGTGTTGGTGAACCATCTATTGTAGACTAACTTCTCACATTTTTTGGGGGAACTAAAAGCTATTCTGATTCTTTGTCCTTTATGTTTGATTATGCTTTCTTTCTGAAAGTTTCTAAGTTTTTCTTTCTATTCTAAGGATTTGTAAAAGTTTATGATGAATATAATGTCTCTTTCATTTATTGTGTTGTATCATTTGGTATACTCTTTTTTAACCCAACTTTAAATTTCTTTCAGCCTGTTAAATGCTCCTGTACTCTTTTTTAAAGTTTCTCCCCCTCTTTCTTCCTTTTATGAATCTCCTATTAGTCAGATAATGCACCTCTTTTATGGATTGTCTAATTTTCTTACCCATCCTCTATCAGTGATCCATACCTTTATTTTATTTGTGATATTTATATTTACTTTGATTAAAATTTATTTTCCATGTGTTCTATATTATCGGCAAAATATGGAAACAACCTTAATGTTCAAGAAACAAATGATCAAGTAAAGAACTATGCAGAATTCATAATGGAATACAATTTAGCTGTTAAAAAATCATTCAATTTGATGCTATGTGGGTGGATCTGGAGATAATAATGCTGAGTGAAGATAGTGTAGAAGGAGGACAGAAGAGAAAATAAACTCTCTCATATGTGAATATAAAGAAATATAATGCTGGAATAGCAAATGGCTAAAAGAAAACCAGAATAACAGAGAATTAATATTTGTAGGAATATTACCATGGCAGGGGATGCAGAGATTGGTTTAGAGTGGGGGAATCACTGGACAATGGTAGAGGAGGTGGGCGCCTTTAATGGAGGGTACAGTACTAGAATGTTTAATGCATGAAATCCCTACCATTAAAAGTACTGTAAATTACAATGCTTATAAAAAAAGTGGCTGGTGTTCTGGGGTTTAGTTAATGAATGGGATGACTTTACAATGAGATTTTTCTACAGGGAGAGATATGGTTTGATTAGTTAATTCAAACACCTAATCCCTTCTCGAGCGCACAAAAATTATTAGCTGAGTTTC